>NC_046627.1:21700912-22018412 GCF_900324465.2 Anabas testudineus | reverse complement strand
GTGTTTGTGCTGCCATAATCTCTCCCTTCGCTCGACAGGGGGAGGAGAGGAGGTTGTGTGTGTGTGTGTGTGTGTGTGTGTGTGTGTGTGTGTGTGTGTGTGTGTGTGTGTGGGAGTCAAACATTTGTCACGACTAGCTTGGAGTAATACTGCTGTGTCAGAGAAGCACGATATGGGGCAAGTGTTATATGGTCTTTTCTGACTTTTTGATAAAGGATAAAGGTTAAAGCTGTTTCTGGAATCCATATGAACTTTGACAAAGTTCTTTTTTCTAGTTATTTAAGACTTTCTTTTACTTTCCTCCATTTGTGTTCTGAGCAAAACCTCATTGGATCAATACGTTAAAAATTGTATGTTTCCTGGGTTTTATTCTGCGCACCCTAAGAAGCTGTTGTTTTTCCAAATAATGTAGAAAAAAAAAAAATTAAGAAAATGTAAATAAGGTTCTTCTTATGCACTTCGAATATTCATTATAGGTGCATTTAAAACATGGTTAACCTAAAGAGTATGGATGCCTTTTATATTCAAAATAAAGCCCCATACATTCCCTTCTCTCGAAAACTGCTAAAACAATTCCATCTCTCCCACCAGTCTGACACCATCAAGATGAGTTACTTTTTAACCCTCTGAGAAAAGAAAGTGGGACTTGCACAGTTGCAGTGTCATAAACTGGGACAGGCATTCTCACCGGACATCCGACGATGAGGTCGCTGGCCCTGAGGTCCTCCCCATGCCGCTGGGCGTGTCTCAAGATGGAGAGGGCAGAGTCAGAGGCGGGGTTGAGTCCTCCCAGCTCCTCCAGGGCCTCGCAGTACTGCTCCAGTCTCTGAGTGGGAGCCTGCAGACAGTGAGGGAAGGCCAGGGGGGACAGGGGGGAGGCTGCAGGGAGTTTGGACTGCAGGCAAAGAGAAGAAGAGAAGAAGCGGGGAGACACAGGAAGCAAAAAATGTGACAATATTAGACCTGGTTGTGTCTTTCTGGTGTGAGGTCATGAAAAGGCAACAATCGCTTAGTTCAGATGACACTCAGTGTGTCCAGGGTGTAGTTTTGTCCATATGATCAGTAAATACAGCTTTACATTACAGCAGCCACAGTGCAACATCAGGATGCATTGTGCTCATGACCTTTGTCATGGCTACGACCTTTTAATGAACTCATCATGTCACTCTCGATGCACAGTTTGATCCGGGTTCAAAGGTTATACAAACTTTCCACCATCTATGTATCACTTAGTGTCTGAACTGGAGATCTGCAGATGTGTCTACATTTAGTAGAGAGTGTCCGAGTGCGACTCGTGTGATCCGTCAGTATTACCGTGTGGTCGACTCTATGCATGTTATGATTTAGGTCACAGGCACTCGACGTGAAATATTCTTGTTATTTAATGATGATTGATTTGAGATTGCACGTAGTGACACTGATGACTTTTTAACATGTTCAATGATCAGAAAACATCTGCTCTTACATTCTGATATTTCTTTTCCAATCTTTACACTACTACTATCAAGACAGCTAAATTCAGTGAACTGAAGTATTACCTGATTCTTGCTATGCTACATTTTTAATAGATGACTTTTCCTTTGGTTGATTATTTGGCTACCTCAGCTAACTCACTCTAATATGATGTTACATTTTGAATTACATTTATACATTTATAATATCGACTAAAATCACCAAGTTGGTTGTTTTATCATCTACATTGTTGCCATTAGCAAACAAAGATCTGTATTGTGTGAGGGTTTCTAATAGCTGAACACACTTTTTCAGGTTAAGCTGATTGTGGTTTGATTCTTCAAACATACTTGAAACATATCCAAATAAACCGCGCAACTGTTCACTGATGACTATTACATGACATGTAGGTTGAATTTGATGATAAGAACTGGCTAAGGTCTTTTGATCTGCTACAATTACCACTTGAGGCGTGTGCAATCAGTATAATTATTGTTTTGGTCATTACATCTTGAAGTTTCAAGGAGCCAAGCTTGATTTTATTTGTAGAAACGCACACGTATAGTGCAAACATAATGACATTTCAGGCATTTATTTATTTATTTATATTTTGTTTTGGTGAAATCACATTCTCCCTCTGGATTTCCTCTAAACAGAGAAACCATGTGAAGGTAGCCATATGCGTTATTCACATCCTCAGTGTCATAACAATCATCACCACCATAACCAAAGTGATTACCATCTTCATGTCGCCTGAACACCGGCTTAATGTCTATCACCATCTCGATCACCATAAAGCCTCCTGTAGCCATAACCCACAATGTGTTCAAGCTGCTTTTTAGGCTTCTGCAGGACATGAGCCCGCACTGCCTCCTGCTGGTGGTTTGTAAAAATGCTCCTGGATGTGACAATAACAAGCGCTTCAGAGCGCTTAAGCACTGTGATCTCTCCTTATGAAGTCCTCTCAGTAATCTCACAGTGCTGTTGATGTATTAGTTTGACTTAACTGTAGCTTGCGAGCTCAAATTACTCTGTCTATAATCCTCCTTTAATTGGCTTTTCTAGTGTACGTTAAACATGTAATTAGCTTTACTGTATACAGCTCATTTTTAATTGCAGCCACTGTTGAATAAAGCAACTTTAATTGGTTTGTGCTTGTGATGGGCTCTTAAATTATTTACAATGAAGTTCTCACAGTGTGGTTGAACAGATTTTCCAAAAAAGAAAATACAAATACAATTTGTATTTTATTAAGCACTAAGACACATTAGGAATAAACATATTTAACCCCTCAAATGTTTTAGAGAATTACTGGTTTCATTTGACAGCAGCTAGCTGATGATTTTTACCTTAAAGAAGTCGGCAGCCTGTGTGACGAGCGGAGAGTCCAGTTCTGGTTTATGCCTGATGTAGTGGGAATACTGCAGAAACTGGTCCCGCTGTGTCAGAAAAAAGTATAAATGGTAAAGAGGACTTAGGGTGAATTCATGTTTTGTTATTTACATGTTTGCTTTTTTTCTTATACATAAGTGAACTACTACTTCACAAGCTCAGACAATTAGATTTCTACATCAAAGATCTCTTTAATAAAGTAGAATTAACAAAGTTAATACTGTTTTGCAGAGATATTCCCAGTAAAACTAGAGCATGGCAGTTTAAAGAAAAGCTTTTTACAATATGGGCCTTATTTTTGCATTTCTTTAATGCTCCTTCCAAAATAGCAGTTCATTAAAAACTTAACATAAAAAGGCTCTGCAATGCATAATTTGTGCATGTTAGCTGTCTCCAGCCTCAGTCTGCAACACCCAAATCTGACAGGCCATTCTTGATAATATAGGGAATAACACATTCTTTTTATACTTCCTTGTCTCTTAAATTTCTTTGGTGGATACTTTTACTGCCTGAAGCCAAAAAAATCTCTATTTCACTAGATTTATCTGAGAAGGAAGATTTCATCTTTGGTGAATCTGCTCACGCCTCAAACACATGACACCTGGGATTAGAGTTTGTCTGAGTTTCAAACCAGAAAGGTTGGTTTTAAATAGTAAATCTATGGTGCTACTAAAGCAATACTAAACGACAACATAAATAAAGCCCTACGAGAACAGTGTGTTTTTCCTTTGTATCCCCCCTGTTCCCTCCTAAACTTACAAATTTGCTGAAACAGTCCTGTTGTAACAAGCTCTGCACAAGGGCGCCCTCCATGGCAGGGAGTAGGCTCTGCGAGTGAAAGGTGCTGAGGCTGGCCCAGATGGGGAACAAGGTGTCTGCCTTCCCCCTGATGGCGGCTGGGGTGTCTGAGAGCTCCAGTAAAGGGAGGTATGTCTCCTCTACCCCCTTCAGCACAGTGACGTACTGCCTCTCTGAGCTCAGCATCCTACACCAGAGCAGGTACAACTTACTGCAGCATGGATGGAGACAAAAATAAAGTTTGAGTTCATCCATTCATCATTTCTCCTTCATCTCAGTCTGGCCTTTTGCTAATGTATATAATATACATGTCAGTCTTGATACCACCACACACCTCTGGGCAGTGGAACCAGCCCTGTCTGTGCCCGTCTCCCTCTCGGTCCTACCCAGCAGCACGTGTTGCCGCGGTGACCCTGTGTGATCCACCACCTCCTTGCTGCTGACCTCCACTCCTCGGATCAGTACGCCACCTCCCGCTCCTCCTCCCCACCCAGGGATAGCTGCAGCCATGCCAGTCGTGATAACCGGGTCCGCTAGCGCCCGTCTCCCCAGCCAGGACATGGGGGAGTTACGGCTCACACCACCCACTGGGGATTCTGCAGGTTTGGGGGTTGCCGTGCCTCTGCGGGGGGCCAGAAGAGCCTGGAGGTCAAAACTTGGGTGGCGCTTTCTGGGTGGCTTAGGAGGAAGTGGGGTGTCTGTGGGCTGAAAGGAGATGGATATTAACACGGGGCTACAATAGACAATGCTCAGACAACCTGACGTTCAACCTGTGCTATAATTTTAACATATTAACACGATGACGCTGCCTCTTTGTAACATACCTGAAAACTGCAAGTAAGTTAAAAATCATAAAACATTTCTAAACACTTCCTATTTGCTAAGCTTATTTCTGCACATCTTAAAAACTAACATGGAGGAACAACCAGTCAACACATTTTTACTGTTGCTGTTTTTAATTGTCTAAAGCAAGTGTCCATAAAAAAACAAGTCACTCTCAGCAGCATAAGCACAAACTCACACTCTTCTTTGCAGGATTTAGAAGGTTTTGTAGGAACTTCCCTCCTCCAGCGCCCCCTGCTCCTCCACTTCCTCCCCCGGTTCCCTCTTTCTTGTTCCCTTTGTCCTCTCCTATCTTCAGTGTGGAGCAGGTCTGTGGTCTGAACAAAGATGCGAGGGATCCCCAGGACTGCAGCCCTCCTTCTCCTCCTCCACCAGCTCCGAGCCCCCAGTCGCCCTCTCCTTCAGAACCCATCAGATCCCATAGGCTGTTGGCTGAGGGTGTCTTGGGTTTCCCCTGGCCTTGACTTTGGGTCCTGTCAGTCTGGAGGAACCGGGGTTTGACCTGTGCTACAGTCCGCTGGTAGCGCTCTACAGTCTGGGTCCAGAGATCCAAAAGCGCCCCACCACCGAGCTCTATGGCTAAGGATCGGGCATCCTGGAAACGAGATGGTGGGATGGGAGGGAGGGAGGCAAGAGGGCAGGTGGAAGAGGAAGAAGAGGTGGAGGAGACTGCATCGCACCACTGGGTGGCCTGCACATGTGAGACATGAAAGAAAATTAACAGTAGTCTTAAAAAGATTTTTAACCAATATGGTTTCACAATGTAACTGACGGCTTCCAGGGCTGATTTACCTCAGTTAGTGTGGATAGTAACCTCTGTGTGTTATCCAAGGTGGTCCAGCAGTCAGACAGACAGTGGGACATGTCTCTCAGCTTCTCTCTGACAGGGGGAAGTCGGATCTGCACGTCACTCAGGCCTGCCCAGTCCAGTTCGCACCAGCCCTCCAAATCACTGAGCACTGCCAGCGTCTCGCTGTGCAGTTCCTAAAGGAGTAAAGAATATCCACTTTAAAGACTTTGCCTCAAGTGTTTACTGAGAAAGTTTGACAAGTCACACTTGGGAAATCACGAATCAGATAATGGTTCAGTAAGTATCCCTGCTGGGAATACAAGACTTCAACATTAGCTCGTATCCACAAGTATGACACAAACAAACCACAGGACAGCAGAGAGGACTCCAAACATATCTGCTTACACTTTACACTTATAGCACTGCCTCCTCAAGTTTTGCAGAAGGTCATTCAAAATGGCATGTGTATCTTAAGGGGCCTATAGGATTCTAGTAAGCTAATAGGATTCATAATCCTCGACTTGGTAAAACTCTAGGCTCATTGTTTAACTGTGTGACATTAAAGAGCCTCCATATGCTGTGAAACCAAAAGGCCTGGGCTCTGTTCCATAAGTAAGAAAACATGTAATCACATGCTAAAAAACAAAAAAAAAATAAATCCAACCCATACACCATCGTCATACCAGTACTGTGGGTGGTAATGCATTTTTTTAATTTGCTAAGGGATAAAAATTGTTTAGTATTTAATGTGTCTTGATTTAAAGCCATGCATGTACTGTAGTACTGTAATGGTGATTTACAAAATTACAGTATGAAATCATATTCTGCTGTTTGTGGGAAAACAAGAAAAACCTGGTGAAAATTGGTGCAATCTATGTGTCCACACCATCCACAAACTGCTCTTGACACCACCAATAAATTTTACCAAGTGAAATTTAAAATCCCATTTACAGCGGCTTTAATTTTCTGAACACACCTGTGATTATGAGTGATTTAATGTATATTCTAACATGAAATTAACACAAAAATATGCTCATAATGGAACTTCAGTGCAGCATGTTTGTATACTACAATACTATGTGTATATATATATATGTGTATATATATATATATATATATATATATATATATATATATATATATATATATATATATATATATATATATATATATATATATATATATAATGTATGCACATATGCAGATGATTATCTGCTTTATAAAAGTTTGAACAAACACTGTAACAAATAATTTAACATTGACCACTCACATTGGCTGATTCTCTGAATGTTTTGAACTTCTGCTGTTTGAGTGAGAGTCTGCTGAGGGAAAGGGGAGGATCCTTGTACTCTTCCAGCTGTGACTGCACTTGCTCAATCTCCTTATCACACTGGAATTGAGTCAAAGAGGAAGAGAGAGGGATAAGAGGAGGACACAGCACATTTTACTCCAAATTTTATCGTTTTATTTGGATCTTGCTGCATGTTGCATTCTAAACTAGATCTGTCTTGCTGTGTGAGACAGGGAGTAGAGAAGTCACTGATCACCGGGAGAGGAGGGAGTTCAGACCCACCCAAACCCAGAAGCTTTTTCCACGGCAAAACGTCTTTCTAAAAATATCTTAAGTTGGAAAACAATCTTGCAGAAACTGATCTTTTCTGTCCTATATTTCTACAATTATTTATGAAATTCCAGAGTTCGGAGAGGCAAGGATGAGCAGTGAACAATCTAATCAGAACAAAACCGACCATACCTTTTCCAGCTTGTCCACCAGCCCTGCCAGTCGCCCCAGTGCTTCCAGGTCACGACCTCTCTGATTGGACACTTGTACGAGCCTGTGGAGGGCATCGTCCACGCTGTCATAGAGCTTCGAGGTCGCAGCAAGAGCAGCTCTAAAGGGGTAAAACCGTTAACAGGAAATATTTTTACTGAAAAGCGAAAAGTCTCTTTTGTGTGTGTTTTCAAATTAAAATTCTACTGACAATAAGACGTCTTAGCCAAAAATCACACATGTGGGCTGGTAGAAAAGATATAATTATGGAAAACAAAATGAATTGCAGACAAATGTCTGGTAACAACCCTGTACTTGTATTTGGCCTCATTCTTGTGCTGAATGAGCCAAAACTCATTACTGGATAGGAGGAACAGCTACAAATACAATGGCCTTTAGATCATCTTTAAGCTGTAGTTGGGCACAAACAAACAAGCTGCAAGCTGCTCTGTCCCCCATTTGATTATAAGTTCCTGTTCTCCTCCAGCTGGTTTTCATTTTTTGACTGAAAACAAACAACTTTGTTTTTGTGATGAATATTTTTAACCTAAAAGTCATTTTACAAAAAAAATCCTCCAGTCAAACACAAGACGTGGAAAGCTAAAGGACTCACACATACCCTTACTGAACCAGTCTGTTACTCTAAGGTGGTTTCAGTATGTCTGAATGTTTGCATAATAGAAAATGATCTGGAAGTTGACCTTTATGACTGAGAATCGTCACAGACATAATTAAAAGTTGTTTTGTATCTTATGGCTCATTTGTTATCTAAAACAGGCCTGTGTTTATAGTACAACTGTGTAAAGTCTCATTAGCATCATAAAAACAAGAAGCAAGCGGGTATCCAAGTGTAACAGATGCACACATTTCTACTGTAAATAAGGAGTCTGTTCCTCTAAATCTGTATATTACTTGTAGTATTATACAATTTGATTACACTTATTTACACAATATTGATCGCTTCCTGCTTTGAAGAGACCACAGTATCACTGAACATGGTCCTTTTGAGAATGTCCAAAGTTATCCCCACTCTAGTACAGTGTACAACTTAGCCTGGTGCTACTGTACCTGCAGTCTGGAGACTTCTGTGCCAGTCCACATGTGCTGTTGGTTAGTCCTGCAAGCCAGGCTCCACCCCTCTGCTGCAGTTCAGTTAAGCGCTGGTCGGCCAGCACGCTCGCCATGAGCTGCCTGTGTTTGTTGATGCTCAGTGGAACTGCCTGAAGAAGATCAAAGTGCTTATTATTTTATTATTTATTTTAAAATTATGGCACTAATTGCACACAGAAATATGCATTTGGTGTCTGTCTCCCGGACACAGGCCTGTGTCACTATATGACTGACACACTGAGTAAAAAAGTCATCATATTAGCCTCCTGCACCTTGATGTTGTCTGGCAGTGGCTCAGTGTCCATAGACTGCAGTGCTTCTCCTAGCAGTGAGAGGGCGCTCTCACAGCGCTCTGTCAGACTCTCCAGACTCTGAAGGGAAGAAAGTAGAGAGAGAGAGAATACTTTGCAATAAGTATTTTAATCATTTCATCAAGTGAATTGAAACACATACAGTAAGAAATGACAGTACAGGTTTAGTGTATGAATCTGCATTCCTTTCTCCTGTTTCCAGTCCACGTGAGAGGTCAGAGAAAGTTCAAAGGACAGGAAAATGTTTTCATCTGTTTGGATAAAACATCTTAAGCTGTCTGGGAAAAGTAATTGAGAGTCATTAAGATTCTTCTTAGACTTTCTTTCCCTGAGTTATCCTCTGCACCCAGTTCATCACGAGCCTGACATTGCCGACACCCTCTGCACAATCACTCTTCTCTACAAACTTTACTTAATATGTGAAACTTGAGGTGCACAAAAGAAAACACAGTGGTTAGAAACAAGCAAAAATCCATCTGAACAAATACAAACACTGAGAGAAAATTCAAATGTCCCCCTAAACATCTGGAGTTTATTTTACCTTTTAAAATCCTCACTATGTAGAAATTTAAGGGAAAACGAGAGGAAGGCAGCTAAACATTGACTTGTTTCATTATTATTTGAAGAGAAAGGTAAAACGCTGTAGATTCTCACTAGTCTGAAGGCCAGCCAGTCCGAGTGGCTGTGGGTGAAGTCTCCATCCATCTCTTTGGGGAGCTGTTGCTTATCAACATATTGCTGAAGGACCCCTGTTCCTCGCACCGTGTGGATCTAGACGGGCCAAGATAAGACAAATTAAGTGCAGGAAATGAAGCGATAAGTCAACAGAGGATAAGGAAGGGGAATGTTAAAAAAATAAAAAGCGAGTTTATAAAATTAGACCAAAAAAACATAAGCCATGAAGATATGATCTGGTAGCACTGAGCATATAAACTCTTGTTCAAGTGCTATGTGAGCGCGAATTTCACTTTAATATAGACTCAACAAAACAATATTGATAATATTTTGAACTCATGGCAACAGATAATGACTCTTCCTTCTTGATTTTTTGGCTTCTTCTAAAAAAAAAAGCTGAGAAAGCGAAAGCGTGGCCTCCTATTACACGTGTATTATCTTCATTAGCTAAGTTATTGGCAGGGATAAAAGCGACTACTACCAAACAACAGAACGGGCCAGCAACAGTTTTTTTTCTAGCAGTGTTAACATCTTTTGGGTGGGATTTCCTTTTAACATGCAACGTTTGAATGATGCCAGGTTTAAATACAAAACACATGGCAGGAGAAGAAGAATCTTCTCATGAGTGTGTCTAGGAAAGACCTCTGCTGATCAATGCAAAACAATCAGCCGAATTACTGGGGAAATAGGAGCTATTCGCAAACTCTAATATGGAAACTCTATGGAAATAAGGCTTTTTTAAATTCAAGCACTAGTGTGAATGTGCACTGCAGCTAAGAAGATCTGACACTGATCAAATTTTGGCAAGGGAATGAAACAAAGTGTAGTTTATGAAATGCTGCTTCCTGTGGTGCATTTTGCTTTTCATATGTGAGCAACACGAGCTGGGGAACTTTTTTTAATCACTTTATAGAAGTTTCATGAAGGTCTTTCTTATCATGCAAATAAGAGAGAGGAAAAGGAAAAGAGCAAAATGCCTGTGAGACTTCTATGAGGTCACCTCTGCTCCTTCTAGATTATGGGAAACGGACTCTTGCTGCTCTTCCACCAAAATCAGAACAGATCCAAGACCACCAGGAACCAGCACCTGGAACACACACACGCACAAAGGCATGTGGGTGAGCTAGCTGATAACATATGCAAGCAAATTAAAGCACACAAGCAAATATTTAGCACATTTGGATAAACTTTTTTTTTTTTTCGTCCCACCTGGAATGATTTAAGTGCAGAGAGGCAGAGAGCAGAGGGTGGAGAACGCCTGCCGTCCATTAAAACTGTAAGACCTTTTTCTTTGGCTTCAGGCCTGATGAGTAGGGATGGAGAGAGGTGAAAAGTGTGATACCAGCCATTTTCATCATAACCTATCATTTAGAAGTTCTTAATAAAACAATAAAAAATGGCAAGCTTAGGAATGTTTACTTTTCTTTGCTGTGTTTCCTTAACCCTGCACTATGAGGGCAAAATCAGCACAAAGCCAGGGAACAAACTTATCAAGTCTTAGGATATTAAAGGAATGTCTAAAACAAACCATCACTGAATTACTCACCGCGTGATTCTGTGGTAGCAGGCCAGGACCCGGGCCATCTCCTCCTCACAGAAACTCTCCTCCGATACATCTGTCTCTGTGACAACCAGAGCACGTCCCAACCTGTCCACTGTACCTGTGGTTAGTGAGCATCAGAGTAAGGAGCGAGTTGAGTGGGCAGGCTAAGAGAAATCAGTTAGGAATTACATTTACAGTAATGCACAGGATGCAAGCAGGATGGACAATGTTGTTCTGAACTTAGTGAGTTAGCTTTAGGCTACACACTGACCCAGTTTATATTATTATGTTAACAACAACAAACAATTGCAACATTAAATCTTCCAAATATTATTATTATGAAACTACATGTAATGTTATAAGATGCATCATTCCTCTAGGATTTCTATGTGAATTTCCAACATTTATTCCTGATAAATATTCAGCTGATTTCTGGTTAGCATAAAAAAAAATCACAGAAGGCCTGAAAGACACTTGCCTGTCAACTTCAGCTTCCCTGACTGGACAAGCTCTGTGTCCAGATCCCTAAGCTGGGGAGGCTCTTTAGAGGTAACGCCGTTTAGGTTGTCCGGACATGTTTCTCCTGAGCCCACCTCCTCATTGTCATGATTAAATAAGGACGATTGCCCATTACACACAGGCAAAGACTGGGCTTCGGTCTCTGTCAAGAGATGCAAAAGTTATAACAAATATCCTTGGAGGACTTTTATCTCAGGACTTAGGATTTCATTTGCATACAAAAATATTTCTTCAGACCTGCACTGTTTTTCTTTGTGTCCTCATCCCCCTCGTTAGTTTTGGTGGACACTCCATCACGTTCATCGATCTGTTCTGTTTGCTGTGGCTTCTCCTCTTTGACTGGTAGCTTTATTAAAGAAGAGCTGGCAGTGGGACTTGGTTGAGGAGCTTTACCCTGTGGTTTTGAGCCCTTCTGGTGTGTACGCCCTCCGGACCTAGCCCTCCCTTTGGCCCCCTTTCCCTTCCTTTTCCTCCTAAAGACAAAGTACAGGAAGTTCTTAATGAGGTACAACAGAAAGTTAATACTTACATTGTTTGCCCATAATGGTCTTTACAATGTGTTTAGGTGTCTTTTGTTCATCTTCAGGTGACTTCTGACCTATTAGAGTGTAAGTTTGGACAACACGTACCTTGTACAAAGAGATGGCACCTCAATGTTACTGATCTGTACTTTCATATGTAAGTGTAAAAATGACAACTTGGATAAAAGTATAGAAAATAATCAAGAAATCTATACCTTGGTGCTCTGAATCCTGCAGTTTTAACTTCCTTTCCTCTGGGACAAACTCTTTCATCCAGCTTTCCTCCGTCCCTTACTTCTGCCAACTCTGTGTTAGATGAACTCCTCATTTTAGGTCCTTTCATTCCACTTTCTGAAACTCCAGTAAATGTCCTCTCTGATGCATCTGATGTTGGGGTGGTAGCATCGCTGTCTCCACTCTGTGGCTTATCAGTATCCTCAAAAACCGAGTCAGAATGAGATCCGTGATCTGAGTGGCCCTCTACAATGTGCCCAGTGTTGTGGTTCAACAAGTCATGAATTTCATTTGTGGCCAAACTGTCACCACTCTCTGAGTCTTTATTTCTGTGGACATCTCTGCATGGCTGCAGAAGCCCATTGCTATCTCTTTCCCTGCCCACACCAGGCCTCCTCTCTTTGAATGGGCCAACAAAATAAAGCTGGCGACTTCCTACACCTTCAGAGTCTCCAATTGTTTTATTTCCTTCATCTGAGTCATGAACAGAGGAGGAGTAAGACCGCCTCCCTCTGCTAGGTTCACCGACTCCTGGCAGAGGCCGAGGAGGTAATACATCCCCCTTGGGGGTCACAGTGTCTCCTTTGGCACCAAGGACTGCCCTAAAGCTGCCTGACCTCTCCATTCGTCCATATCCCCAAGCTTTTCCTTTGCGGATTTTGATGGCCTTACCTCTCCTGCACAGAGGCAAAGTCTTGGTCTTACAGATCCCATGCATTTCTAGGTACCGCTGCCTTGGGTCAACACCCCCATCAGGACCCCCTCTGGGCTCCAGTAGCTCCACATAGTCCCCATCAAGCTGGCCATGCTTTGTTGTCCGCCCAAGACCATCTTCACTGCGCCTTCGCCGGGTGAGTGCTGTCTCAGAGTCTAAGCCATCAGGTGGTAAATTGTCATCTTCCTCCTCGTCCCAGGACCAAGAGTCCAGTTCTCCAGAGGATGAGCCACCCCAGCCGCCAAGGCTGCTGCCCCCCTCACTGGGTAGGCGGTTGGACATGGAGGTCCCATGGCTCGACATCAGGCCCACCTCCTCACAAGGATCGTGGATGAATTTTGGATAGACTACCTCCTTCCACGGAAGTCGAACCACACCATCACATGTACTGACCAGGCAGGTGTCCAGCCCTCCTCCAACTATTCAAAGATGAGAGAGAACAAAGTTAATGTAAACTTTGTGTGTTTACTGAGGTTATACATTAGGCAAAACACACTCTTACTTATAGCTACAATATGCAACTTAATCTAGCATCAGCATGGCAGAATCTCCTCTCCTTCAGGTAACAGTTGTTATATAATTACAATAAATGAAAATGATTCATAAATTACTAGTCAAAGAAGGGCAAGCCTCTTCACTGCTGTTTTAATTAGTCTGGATCACAGGCTTCAACAGCACCTCTCCACGTGAATTTTATTTCTAAAATATATATATATAAAGTTGCATTCTGTATTTTTAAATTAAGAAACCAATATAAGTTAACTGAAAAGCAAATGTTTAAGCTTGTTGCCTTTCTTTTGCTCTACATGCTCGTTTTTTCTCAACACCTACAACCTCCTGACACTAAATAGCAGTTTATGATCAAAAAACATTTTATTTGTATGGTGGCCTGGCCAGAAGTCATAACCAATTACAATAATAATAAAGATAATTGAATTCCAGGAAGTATTGGACGTCCTTTCCCTTTCCCTACCTTCTCTCTTGTGGCCTCGTTCTTTGTTGATGCTATGCAGCCACTCAGTGGTGAACACAAGGGGATGCTGTGACTCGGGTACCAAGATTTCCTGAACTGTGCGCCCCCCCGGGGCAAGACATTTTAGGGCCAGCCGAGGGCAGCGTGTCGAGAAGGGCACCACCTGTAGGTAGAAGTCATTACTGCGCAGGAGTCTCCAGTCCAACGTAGAAAGTTGGACGACCACCTTCTCGCCCAGACACAGAGGCCAGCCAGAGTGAAGAAACAAGCAGCCCAGGTACTGAGACTAAAAGGGAAGCAAAAGGAGAGGTACATAGTAATTATTTTATCTTATTAAGCTAATTCTTGTGTACCAAGTATCAGTTTTAGAAATCTCACCTCCAGAGTCACTTCATGCCCAGAGCTACTCTAATGCCCACGTACAACCCGGCTCTCCCAATCATAAATAACAGGAGCCTGTTGGAGTCTGTGTTTGGCTTAGTTATTTTGATGAGTCAAATTTCTAGAACTGATACCAGACCAGTCAACAGCATTCACCAACTCAACTGGCCAGTGCCACATACAAATGGGAAACATGTGACTCACGCTGTGTTGTCTGAAGGGTAAAACTGCTTACCTAGCAGGACCCGCTGAGAAGACTGAACATAGCTTTAGAGAGCTGGTGTGAGTCAGACAGAAACAGACGAATGACCAACATCTAGCTATAGTTGAAACACTTTTATAAGTGGAAACACATCAAGCAGCCATGTAGGACTGAAAAAAAAACAAGCACACTAAACAACACAAGCATAATTATCTAAAGTCCCACAACTAACGGCAATAAGCATTTGCTCAAGACCTCTGTGAAATTACGTTAAGGACCGAAGACCCCTAGTGGTATCGTGTCTCATTAATCAACAGACCTCTTTAGGAAAAACACCTTAATTCCCACCTTAATCAATCCTGTGTCAGATCTCTATCCTCTTTCTTGTGCTCTGAGGTAAAAGTCTCATCTAGAATCTCTCTCTGCTGTTTCCCGTCACATCTAATTGACAGACACGGGGCTCCTCCCTCCCACTTCTGTGCCCTCCAGACTCACGAGATGTGATTAAATTATATTCCTTATCGACCTCTCTTCCACCTTCCTATTTCTACCTCTCTGTCCTTCATTCACGTTTTTCTCCCTTTCTTCCTTGAAGCACAGCTTCAGGGAGAAACTGATCTGCTAGTGTGTATGTTACTATTTAAAGGCACTTTCTACTGTCTCAACAAAGTTTGTTACGTTCTGCAACTCTCTGTCTGCTCTGGCCCTCCTCCCTCTGCCTGCTTCTCCCTCAATGTACCCCAGTGTTTGCTCCTTCTTCCCCACCTCCCATTCCTTAAAAATTCCTCAATCAGTCTACTATAGTCTACAACCTCTACATCTTCCCTTTTTTCGGACGCGCGCTAGTGCACGCAGGCTCATTGAATGAAAGCCATGTTCATTCTCTCCCTCGATTCCCACTGCTTTTCTGTTACTCACGCTCTCTTTCTCTCAAAGCAGTAACACACTCACATGTGGAAAGAATTATCATCATGACTCACAGTCTAACTCCCGTCTCAGGCAGCTCCACTCAGCGACAATGAAAACATGGCCTGCTCACAATGCCGGTGCATAAGTGTAGGAAAACTGTATAAAGCAATATGAGAAGGTTCTTGTTGTAGTCTCGTGCTAAACAGCGTCCATTGTTTATCTTTGCGTGTGTATCTAGTAATGCTGTTCAGTATAAACCTCAGTGCTTCGACTTAAACAAAAGCTTAATTCAACTCAATTTGATTTGTATAATGCCAAATCACAACAGAAGTAATATCAAAGCACTTTATAGTGCAAGGTTTAAGACCTTACAGAGTATAATTATATAGAAAATTATATAAAAGACCCAACATTCCCATTTGAGTAAGCTTTAGGCAACAGTGGAGAAGAAAAAACTGCCTTTAGAGGAAGAAACCTCCAGCAGAACCAGGTTCATGGTGGGCGGCCATCTGCCTTAAACGGTGGAGGTGAGTGGAAAGTTGCATCTCAGAGGCAGAAAGTACAAGAGTGACATGAAGACACAATGTGGAGGTTGCATGTTTGCACAGTGTTTGAATAGCATATAAGTGATTGGATAATATATGATACTAGCATAACCAGGAATTTTCATTTTTTTCTGTAGATTACATCCAGAACTCTTTTTTATGTTTTATATTACTTTGCTTAATTAATCTCGGTCTATTCAGTTGTCTGTGTGTCTTTCATTTTCACTTTTAATTGACCAGCCAGCTAAAGCTTTAAAGCAGACTTTACTATGTACTTTATAGTTACTAACTAATATAGTTTCAGGCACGAGCCAAAATAGGCATGCCTTGAACTTTGCTTTAGAGTTACAGTCTTCATGCACCACGTGCTGTGATACTAGACTGAAGACTTGACATTTGGAGCCAAGGAACAAATGTGAACTTGAGAATGACTCACACGTGATGTCTGTGATATTTAACAGTCCCAAAACTTCACTTGATATTTGCAAGGAAAAATATTCAAGTCATGTCCTGACCCCAAATAATGAAAAAAAGAAATAAGACAGCACCACACAAGTCATTCATTGCCCTTAAATGTAATTATAAGAGCTGTTGCTTTGAATAGTAAGTTTATATTTAGAAATGCAACACAACGCAGTTCTGAAGGTAAAAAGTTTCATTTTATTGGTCGGCATTCAGGGAGTTTGAAGACCGTGGGACTAACTTCTAATTTGCTTCTCATAACATTTGTCTTATATAACATAAAATCAAATGATGCATATAAATATATGTGTTTCATTTTTTTATTGGAACTGAAGATTTGACTTGAGGCTTGTCCTCACTGATTTGCTGCACTGTTTGCACCAAAAAACTTTTAATGAGGGGTGCATTATGAAGAATTATGGTCTCATTTGCACTTGTCATTAAGACTTGAGAATTGTTTTGGACTTGTCTTAATAGTCATTCCCCATGAGGCCTGATGGGGAAAGACAAATTAGCTTGACTTTACATTTGTCTTGACTGACTTGAGACTTGACTTTGACTAATTGGCCTATAGTCTTGATGGCTCTGTCCACACACAAAATTAACAAATCCGAAGTGTGTTTGAACTCACACAGGCGTGCTGCTGGAGTTTGTGCAGTAGGTGCTTGGCAGGAACAAAGTAGTCCAGGAGGTACCGAAGACTGTCATGTTGATAAGTCGACTCCAGGACTGAAAAGACCTGGACAAATATGCAAAAAGGTGCAAAAACACTTCATACAGAACATCTGATGATTCAGCTTTGTGCCTGATGATCACCTTTCATCTTTCATCAGTATCAACTTTTGAGTGTTTAAGTACTTAACTTTGCCTAAAAGTGGAAGAATATTCTCAATTTAGCAGCATCTACAATCAGAAGCTACAACATGAAAACCTGCGTTATTTTATGAGGCAGCATTTTCCAAAGCAACAAGAAAATTCGATTGGAAGTTACATGGAAACTTGGAACTACTGATTTACTGAATTCTTAGAAACATTTACTGATAATGGCCCAAAGCTTTGACTCAAGTGCTGCTTAGTTTTTATGGCAACAAATGTGACTGTACTCAGCTATCTGCTATTTCTTACAATAATGTTATGACTTAAAAGCAGAAACAGTGTGCACTGCAGTTTTTGGTCAAATGACCATTTCATGTCAAGCTCCTGGTTTGAGGAAGCTGGTTTGGCTATAATTGACCCACTGCCTACATTCTGTTTGTTTTGGCTTCGCGCATTAGTTCATATCTGGGAAAGGTTATCGATGCATAACATCATCTTGCCTGTAAACTCCAGCAGTGCCTTATCATTTAATTCAATCTCCATAATTTATAGCATCCTGTATGTAGCTGAAAAGATGTGGAGGCGTGTGTTTGGAAGCTCTACCTGCGAGAGGAGGGGTGGTGCTGTGCTCTCAAAAGGAGGATAAAGCGACGAGAGCGCCCCCTGCACACAATCCTCCATGGCCTCCGAACTCTGTGAAGGGACATAGAAGGTAAGAGAGGGGTTAACTCGTAACGGGACACTGACTGAACCTCTAATGTCTGTGTTTGTGTTTAACAGCCAGCTTGTCTCACTTTTTGCTGACACACACTTATGGACAAATATACACCCTCACTCCTACTTTCAACTTCCTGTTGTATGGTCTGGGGCGTTTCCTCCAAGGCCCAGTAAATATAAGAAGCCCCCAGAACAAAAGAATCCAGATAGCAATGCAACTCCCCAATACAGACACACACACACACACACACACACTATAAATGCATGCACAGCTGCATGCACATCGACACACACACACATCATGTGGACGGTTAGTGAGGGTGAGGGTGACATACAGTGTTTATTTTTCTACATGGACTGTTGGCATGGCAACCTGCAGTGTTTTCTCTCTCTTTTCCAACTTCTCCTTCTTTCTCCGTCCCCTCACATTTCCTCTTCACCCTCCCTTCTGCTTCTCTCTCTCTCTCTCTCAGTTTCACCCCTCTCCCTGGTCTCCTTTTTTCCCCTCATCTCCATTTTTTTTTTCCTAAAACCAACTTTCTTTGTTTCACCTCCATCTGACTCTGTAAATGTCATCTGACAACAATTACACCGAGGTTCTCCTCAACAGACGTTATATTGTACTGAATAACTACAAGAACTGAGCGGATGGATAGATAGCTATGGGAGAAACCCCAGCAAGGGAGAACAGAGCGTATGGAAAAAGAGCAAAGCGGCTCGTGAGTGAGCCAGGAGGGAATGAGCTGGTCATGGTGCGGGGGTTTCATGGAAGACCTGGGTCCACAGTATTTGAAAATTATTTTGTTTGGTTTGTTTTTGTGTACAAATGGGGTTTGAGGTTAGCCACAGTGGAGGATAGAATGATTATTAAAACCAAAAAAGTCTTTGAGACATTTTTTCTGTGACTAACGACTGGTGCAACTTTGGTTGAAATGCTCTGACAAAATAAATTCAACAAAGCAGTTACTGACGTTGAGGGTGAAATAAATGTTTGGGTTTATTTGCAGTTGGGAGAAGGGAGGGAGAAAATAGAAACTGAGGCACAAAACAGAGAGTTTGACACTTAAAATCAGTCGGGATGCTTAAATTCTGCAGTACAACTCTGGTTTGAAACCTGCTCGGCTGAAGTTGCTCAGAGTCACTCACAGGAGAAACAAAGAAAATTGTTCAGCACTCGAATTCCTGTCATTTTATTTTTCCATAGTAACAGAGAGGCTTCAGTAGGACCTATATAGCAACTTGGAAAAAACACAAATGACAAAACAGAGATGAATGTTGCTAAACACTCCTCAGTTTTCCAGAAGCAGAGCGGTTTAAAGGTCACGTTAGTCTGCTGGCCATCACCAAGAGACTGGTTTTGGAAACCACACATAAAACAGCCATTTTGAAGCTGGACATGGGTAAGTATCCATTTCTATTTTTTTATTTTTTTATTTTGCCAATTGTTTGGCTTATAGCTACAACATTAGATAATTCATCTATTTAAAAGGCATTAAGTGGAAACAAAGCTGACAAGAAAACCTCAAATGAGTCAATCCACATGGGAAGCAAATCAAACGAGCATGTATGGTGGACTTTTTAAAATCATTTAGTGTACATGTTATTATATAAAACCACCTGGATAACACATCAAGTGTAAAGTCAACTACAGGTGCTTTAACGGACACGATGAAACACACTATTAGTCGGCCATTTGAAGTTCTGTGCAAAGATCTCATGCATACAGGAGGAGGCGTCTCTTTGCTTGGACTATAGTAAACAACCATCTGTTGGAGAGCATGGTCTTATAGGTGTGATGGTTGTAAACGAGGTTCAAACAGCCTTTTGGCTCACTGACAGAGCATACGGAGTCTAGTAAAAGCACAGTGGGGGGTTCAAGGGATGGCAAGGCGAGCCAGCAGGAACTTCCTCTTACACTGAAGCCCTTCAAAGCTTCTCACAACAGTCGAGTTAATTCAACGAAACACTAAATCATAGTAAAACGCACTAGTCATCCAACATCATTTCTACGCCTTTTAATTTGTCTATTAAAAACTAAATCATATTTTCTGGTGGAAATAGGCTCACTTCTGCTCTGAAACTGGCAGACCGTGCACACTCCATGTAGCTTAGTTGCTTAGTCACTGGCTAGCTACCCTACAACAATATTTAGTTTGGATGTGTGACATGCAGATGGAAGCACAATCGCTGTGATGCATTGTGTGTGAGGTTTATTAGCAAGAGGAAAAGATGCTGCTGTTATTCCACCATAAAATGATATCAGTGAATGACCAGCCAGTAAAATGAGGGTGTTTCAATAATATGCTGTAACTACTGTGTGCGTGTTGTCGAGTCTTACTTATAGTAAGTTGTTTAGTTTATTTAACCAGTACCAGTGTATCTACTGCAATTAGACATATTCTTGACAGATCCATAGGTGCACATAAAAACCAAGCATTCCTGATCAAATGTTTTGAATTCGATTTCTTTGCAGACTGGAGGAAGGTGTTAAACCAAACTAATTCACTATCTGGAACAGAACATTAACATTTAGCTGCTGAACCATCTTCAATGTCCTTTGGAAAACTAGCTGTGCACACATTATCACCAAATAAAACCAAACTGGAGCAGTGATGAAGAACAGATCTAATTTAAGAGCGTTGCAAGAAACATGACAACTTATTTTAGGCACACTAGGAATAGCCCTCGACAGAGGCGGCACGTGACTTCAGTTTGATTATGAAGTTACCAGACTTGTACGTGACTCCTCGGTGCATTTGTATTTCAACGCAAAAGCAGGGAAAGTACTTTTTAGGTTTAGATGGAATCTATCAAGGAGGTATAAGAGTACTGATGGAACAGTTTCTTCTAAATACATGTAATTATTCTACCAGATACACGCTGTAGTCCGGCACCAAAGCGGCGGCACGCCCACCTCACAGCTCCAAGGTCATGGGTTCAATCCAGTCGGCCAGCTGTGGCTTTTCTGTGTGGAGTTTACATGTTGTCCCTGTGCATGTGAGTGTTTCCTACAGGTACTCCAACTTCCTCCCACAATTTAAAGACATACAGTTAGTTAACTGTTGACTCTAAATTTCCAAGAGGTGTGGATGTGAATGTGAACAGTGTACCTCACCTTGCCCATTGACAGCTGGAATTGGCTCCAGCGGCCCTGCAACCCTTAACAGTATAAGTGGTACAGATGGATACTATACTCCATAATTAATTTATCATTTATATATATGGCTGTATGCATTTTTATATTTTTTGTAGTAATCTCCAAATCTGTAAAGTAATTAGAGAAGTTATGAAATACGTGTAATATCTTTCCTCTGAATTGTGGGAGAGTGTAAAGAAACATATAATGAAAACATTATTAAATACATCTACTTCAAAGGATATTGAAAATCACCAAGTCTTTTGATTTTTGTAAAAATGTTAAACATGCACTCATGGGAAAAATGTCCCGGAGAAGCTTGAAGATAGATCTGCAGCTCTGTAGATCTGTAGCTCTCCACTGTTGTTCAAGAACACATCAGCAGTCCCCACGCCACATGACCTGTTTCTTCACTACCAAAGATAGGACCTTAATATTTTTCTAAATGTTGCACCAAAGCTTCTGAACAGCCAGTGTTGAAAGGTGTTGCAGCTACTTACTTTAGATGCTGCCTTTGCGACTACGTTTTATGATATATTCAGCTCACATTTTTGTAACGAAGACACAGTAGAGTAGTGATGATTTTTGAGTCTACGCCACAGACAAATAAAATAATCTAGGTCGAAGACTAAAAGCCTTTAAACGTGAGTGGAGAAAATGTATTGTTGGTTTATTATAGAACATGAACCGACTTATGATTTGAGTCAAACAAACGGTTGAATTAGTTGATATTTTAGAGATGACAACTGAGGAATCTCTGTCCACAAAGGAAGACTGGACTAGACTGTCTGTTCAGAATACATATAATCTCTAATCTCTAATGTGGACACCAACCACAAACATAAGTGCCTTGCCTTCAAAACCACCTATGACAAACCCATGAGTGACATCTCACTCATTTTGTCCAACGTTGTATAGACTGTTGATGAGGACAGTCGGTACAGTGTGCATGAGTGTACATCCTCTTGTTTGTGTCACAGTACAGAATTAGGGCATGTCATTCTTGCGTCAGACTTCCTGTCTTTCTCTCCTCTACGTAAACTGAAACGGAAGGGACAGTGGTTGTCTCCAAAACAGATGCTTGGCACAGACAGAAAAACAGAGAGAGACAGGGAGAGTCTCGCTGAGCGCTGTAATCAAATGCAGAAATGAGAATAAAGTGGGACTCATTTATATATATGTCAGCTCAGCTTATTGAAGTGGTGTACGTGAGCAGAAAAGAGACAGAGTAACAGAGAGACATTGAGACAGTGAGACAGAAAGCAAGGGTTCAGACAGAAAGGAAAAAAGAGAAGGAGGAGGAGGAGGAGGCGGCTGACCAGTGGGAGAGATCGATGGGAAACAAGAGCGGCAGCAACCATGATAGAAACCAGATGTAGAGAAGAAAGGACGAGCAATAGAGTGGAGCTCGCAGGACGGAGCGCTGATGGAAGACACATGATTAGGGTGAAAAAATGAGAAAGAGCGCAGGTACAGGGAGGAGACGGACCAAGGGAGAGGAAGAAGAAAGAGGGAGCCCCAAATGTGATTTCCTTTCCTAAACCTTGCTGTGTAATCTAACCTGTCCTACTGTGGATCACATAAGATGTTGGGGTCCTGAGTAAAGACATGCTGCACATGAGAAAAACCCACTTAGTACTGTAGGAGTGATGTTTGTCGTTCTCTATACAGTACAGGGATGTTGCTGGTTCCCCTTGTGTTTGACATCTTCTGATGTAACCTGACTTGTTTAAGAGTCAGGTTACACACACATTTAAGAGGCGTCTGCCTGCAGACGAGGAGGTTGACTTTTAACCTTGGCCGGAAGTTGTTGTCTTACCGTGGCTTGATCTATGGCTTGCTAATTCGAACCCTTTTTATCTTTAAGGTGCAACTTCTGCAGACATCTGCTGCCAACTACTTTGTGCTGAAGTCAGTAGTCGACCAAAGTTGTTTGCAACCAGGTTCCCGTAATAAAATTCTGCACCATAGTGTAGCTGGATATTTTGTACAGTAACGAAGAATCATTTCTTTTTATTGAAATTTGGGTCTTGCTGTGTTGGTTCTGTCACTTCTACTGGTTATATTATAACAACTTTTCCTTTTTTGAGATGCAGCAGGGTTCCCACATGCCAGCTATGAACCTGGAGAGTGCATCATATTCTATAATGACAATGGCCGAACAGATGACAAGAGAATCCAAGTTTATCTAAGCATTAATTTTTGGCCTCTTGGGTTCAGTGCCACAAGTTGTAAACACAACATTGATGTCAGTACATTTCCACTAAAATGGGCTGACTGCTGCAGTCAAAACAATGAGACCAAACTGAAAAAGCACAGCTGTGGGCCTCAAAGTCAAAACAGTTTGCTGAGAGACGCTAAAGTGCTCCATGAAATTGAGGGCAAATGTACAGTACAAGCAGCAGCTATTACACAAAATCATTTCAGTCACTATTAATATAAAAATATGAATTAAAGCACCTTTAAACTCGTGATTGAACTGTATTCTGGGGTTTTAAGGCAACAGACAAACTTCAGACCAGCTGCATCTGCAGCCAACTGAAAATAGCCATCCATGGTCTGCCCACACTGTATGTGTCAGAGAGTCTTGACAATCACAGGAAACTCAGTTTCCAGATTCCCGTGATTGACAACACCGCTCACTTTGTCTGATGTTATCTCCACCCACTGGGTACGCCAGGCAGATTAAAACAAACACGACAAATTGTTTTTTTTAATTTTCATTTCAAGACTATTTTATTATCAGTCTGTTCCCATTAGCGTGTCAAAATCCGAACTCACCAGAGAGAGGGCATGAAAACACCCTCCGCCACATATTTTTGGTAAAGAAACACTGCTGTCTGTGTCTGTGTGTGTGTGTGTCACTGTACGACTCTGGTCTGCTGGTGCATTTTAACACCTATGTGCATGTGTTAACAGCCATGTATGTCCTGAGCAGGCATGTGTGCATAAATTCATTCTTCGTGTTGTTTGTTTGCTTCCACAGCTCTATTAAAAGCACAACCTTTACTATAAGGTGAACCTGGTGTTATAGGAAGAGTCCAGTTACTATAGATGCATGACTCGTGTTCAAGTTTTGTGCATTCGTTACTCTTTTCATTAGCAAACTTTCCCACTTGGGTGCTGAGGTACTGCACATGTTCTGAAGACCATGCCATCCCTTGTTCCCCATTTCTTTCTCATTTTTTTCCCCCTTTCTCTCTCTCTCTCCTCTCTTCTGTGGAAAATGCGGCATCACCAAAACCACCGTTGCTGCAGTCCAAGTCTCCTAAAATAAAAAGTAACCCTACCCTCCTCTTTTATTCTGCTCTTTCCCACTCCGGCTCTCTTCCTCTGTTTTTTTGGTCCTTCTCGCTGCCAAACAGCTCCACCCTGCCCAACACACAGAAGCATCCATATTGCCAAAATCTTTTGTTTGTTAATTTCTTTTTCAGTCTTGTTTTTATTATATATATATATATAATCGTTTGTGTGTGTGTGTGTACGTTCATGTGTCTGGCATCTCCCTGTCTCTCTGGCTCTGTGTGTCACTGATCAGACCATAAGTGGGTGGGGATGATAAACAAACTCCCCAGAGATGCAACAGAGAGAGCTCTTTTGCTTTAGTGAAGCCTCCAACTCCCTCAGCAAGTCAACCACAAAAATCACCAACGTCACACCACTTAAATCATGTCATTGTAACTTCTTGCCACTGGGATTTGACAGCTTTGCAAGATGCAAACTGAGAGTCCTAGCTGCTGACTGTACTTCTTCCCAAATCAGATGCGTGTCTTTGTAACAAGTGAATGATTAAAGTAAATTATAGGCCTGTGTAAAAGTGATGCTGTGTTGAGGCTTTGAAGCACATGTGGAAGTCTGGGTCTTAGGAAAATGCCAAAATATCCATATTAAGTATATGCAAATGTGAAACACATGTTCGTACAATGTCATGTTACAGCTTTTAAAACAGAAAACCCCATTCTTCAAGATTTCAATACAGAAAATGAAGCCACTACACAAGTACTTTGTGTCCATGAAAAGTGCAGCACTTGTATGACTAATGTTTCCTGATATTGGCTAAAACATGATATCTGTATCTGCTGTATAAGAAAAGTTAAGATATTTTTAGCACTTTGTGACAAGCTCCACTTCTCCACAGCTTAGAAAACGGGAACTTACCATGACTTCAGTCAGGAATTCCTACATAGTCCTCAGCTCCTTACACAGATTCGCTTCCTTTCCGCATTCTCTGCAAAAAAAAACTTTCTCCCTTCAGTTATAATCAGCCTCCATTAGCTCCATTAAACGATCTCCGCCCTTTCAATATTCCTTTTTTTGTAGGATTTCAGCGCGTAATGGCACGGCTCTCTCCTCCCCTTCACTCTCACCGCTATATTACCCAGCCTGGGAACGTCCGAGCCCCCCTCCCCTGTGTTTTTTCCTCCCCTCTCCGTCTGTCCCACGCACTCTCCCCCCTCTCTCCTCTCTCTCTCTCCCCCCTCTCTCCTCTCTCTCTCTCCCCCCTCTCTCCTCTCTCTCTCTCCCCCTCTCTCCTCTCTCTCTCCCCCCCTCTCCCCCCTCTCTCCTCTCTCTCTCCCCCCTCTCTCCTCCTCCTCCTCTCACCTAACAAGAGCGCTTCAGTCTCCCTGCGCACTCAAACTTTCCGTTTTTCCCCTCAAGAGTTAACTTAGATGAATAGACAAAGAGGATCCGCTCCCCCACCTCACCAAAAATAAAAAAAAAATGAAATAAAGTTTACTTTCACGTGCTCTGTTATTAGCAGCTATTATGGCGCATAATTATGGAGAACCCTAACCATTTTACACGATGCGTAACAAACACAAACAGAGCTCCACTTCAAAATAGCTCATTCGGATTATTTAGTATCTTTCCTTTCTTTAAAACGGATTTTTAGTGCACCAGAAAACTATGAAGAAGCTGTAAATTCAGAGAAGTGCATGCCTTTCTGGTCTGAAATTGCTCTGATGACACACGTTTGACATTAAAGAAGGGTTAAAGGGCTACTCCAGCTATTTTACTATTGTGCTCCCAAAGCGCACATTAAAAGCAAATTAGTGACAGAATCAAGATATGGCAACTTTTAGTCCGCACCATGGGCCAAGCTCCAAACATGCTAGCACATTTACCAGGGTACTACATTTCCCATAATGCAACTCAGCAGCATCTTTCAGAAGGATCACATTGCATATCATCAACATCAGTTTGCGTTGATGATGTCATTCGTTTTGTCTCCTCAGACTTTTACTGTTTCACTCCAAAGAACATAAAACAATCACACAACTGTTAAGTGGGAAATGTTTTCACTTGTAAAATCAGTGGCACATCAAGTATTTGCTATAATATATTTGTCATTTGTCAAAGAACACAACACAGAGAACACAACATTACAGTGTTCATCCAGTAGTCCCGCAGGAGAGAAATGTTTACAGCACGGTGAAAGAGGACTTACTTTTTCCCACATGTATAAACATAGTCACATTTGAGCTTTGGGTTGCTATGACTCACTATTTCTTATGTCTTTCGTTTCTTTATTTCCTCATAATAATGTCACACTGGTTGCTACAGCACTGCTAAACTCAACCTTTAGCTTCCACTGCTGTGAGTGAAGGAATGTGTCACTTTGAGCATCCCTTCAAATAGAGCGGGAGCACCTCCCTGTGTTTATTACGTGCTATTACAAACATGAAACAGGAGTACAGGGAGTACGGTGAAGAGACGTGGTGTACGATTACAGGTTTTCCCCAAACGTTTAAACACACCCTCAGAAACTCTAAGCACAAACAGCAAAGAGTTAAACTACTCCCAGGCAATTTGACACATGATTGAAGTGTTCTTCCAACTGAAACTGAGACTAATTGGTCATGTTGTTGATAGATGAGCTTAGATCAATTTGTTTGTGTGTGTACAATGAGGGACTTGTATATGAGACTTCTTCATCATCAAGTTGATTTTATGAAATAAACAACTGATAAAAGGATCATTTACACACCAAACACATCAAGAGCCTGCAGTAGAACCAGCGCCCGCAACAAACACACACTTAATTAAACAACATCTATGTCAATAGGTCACTACCAGTCAAAAGTTTGGAGAAACTTTTGAGAAAATGACCATGTTTTTGAAAGAAAAGCAGATTTTATAACATTAAATTCATCATAAATACAGTGCAGACATTGCTAATCTTGTAAATGATTTTTTGTAAAGGACAATGTACGTATGTATATTGTAGAAGCCTATCATCAGCAAACATTAGCACTACACAAAGCATTTGATCCATTTAGAAATGTAGTGTGTGTTGGACTGGAATTATTAAATACAATAGACACAGAAACAGTGCCAGGTGAAAGTACACACCTAAAACAGACAACTCACAAGAAGACAGACAAGAGGAACCAGGATCACTTTATTTTTAATTAATTGCACAATCATACAACATGCCATCATAAACACACCTTCAGTCTACAGGATTGCACAACACTACCAAGCACCAAGCAGATGTGTGCCCTATGCATGCTTCCTTGATTTAGGGAGATTTAGTGATGATGATTTAGTGAGTAAGTAGATACAGATGTAGATATACATCTAAAATACAGTATTTACATGGCCATAACTGTTTAAATCACTGGTGGGCATGCAGGAAGTCCAGGAGAGTAACGAAAACACAAACAGCAGAAATGCAAAATCTTATTGGAAAATCCTCACAGGAGTAGAGCATGACAACTTATTCATGTGTATTTAATAATTTGTTTTCACTTCTATGGACTTGGGACTTTAGATATTTTGTACTGTGAGTACTAATACATTTAGTCATTTGACGCTTTTATCCAAAGTGACTTAAGTGAGGTACAAAGGCAGGCAGGGTAAGGGCAAGGAGGTCTTGCCTTAGGACGTCTACTGCATATACTGTAGGCCACAGCTGGGATTCAAACCTTGGTCTTCCACATGGAGGGCGGCGATCTTTAATTTGGGTGCCATCTTCAGCACCTAAACCTGAAAGGCAGATGAAACTGAGGAGCTCCTCCCAGGGCTGGTCCACCCAGCTGCTCCTCCACATACTTGCTAAGGGCATTCAGGGACACCTCCACAACCACATCCATTGAAACACATTTACTATTTTATAAAATGTTACTGTTTAATACAGAAATGACTTAAGTAGATATAGAAAAGTTGAGCCTCATCCTTATAATGATATGTACAGAACTGCCACCTATCCATCTATTATCTTAACCCCTTTTCCTGTTTAAGGTTGTATAACACACTTCCTGTATGAAAGGTTGTTGATGAAAGCCTATGCCGAAAAAAACTCACTGTAACTTTAGAGGGGCTGTCATGCAACTGAGAAACCACCTCAAGGCTATCATCTTGAGCAGTTTCCAAGAATCAGAACGTCGGTATTTATGTGAGCGTCAATAACGCACAATCCTGACCAGAAATGGCTGTGAGGGGGAAAAGGACTGCTTCACTTTGCTCTGTTCTTCCTGGATGTGAAAGTTGAGCAGGTTCCACCACTGTCACATACCTGTAAGCACTGTCACCACTCACCCTGGTGGACATGAAGAAGCCACATGAAAACACAAATGCCAGGAAAAATTTATTACTTTGGTTTCTGTTGGCATCATTCACCTGTAAATTATGCTATCAACACTTCGAACAGGTTTTTCTTGAAACTTTGGTTGCCAAGACGACATTGATTGGAAAGCGAAAAGAGCGCATCAATAATTCAAACACCTGTTTGTGTAACCACACAAAGTGGAACAGATCCATATTTTATGAAGAAATGATTTTGTATGATCAAATAAAATAAACCAAGTAAAAGAAAGTATGGCAAAAAAACTGCACATAATAGTAAAAAATCTATTATTGTATACATGATAGCTTCAGAAGCCATCAATACTGGTTCTAGGAGGCCATTCTTCAATGATAGGCCATACTACAGAAGCTCATATACTTTGTGGAAGATCACAACGATGTAATAACACGGTAAGGTGTGTGTCGATGAACCATCTAGTGATGAAATGACACCACATTTGATGAAAGAAACACATTGTGGAAAGTAATGTGCTCATTGTTTAAAAAAAAAGTGGTTAGATTTTAGCTTTAATAATCCCTGTCACAGTATTAAAGAATTTTCTTTCATTTTCTATGCTTTTATTACATTTTCCACAACAAACTCTGCTCATCATGATATCTGCCAATCTTGAACTTGACTTAGCTCATTTGTCTGTGTTGTTTTTGTGTGTTTGTGTTTGTCCTGGGCCCACCCTTCACTGTGGGCAGGTCTCATCTTCTGCTGTGGGGCTACAGAAACCCTGGTGGCAGAATCAGTGCTGTCTCCCATTAAGAAAGATAGCGCTGATGACTAGATGACATCTGCTTATAGTGCCACATTGGGTATTAAATATAAAATAATAACAGAAGTACAGTATGTTAGAGTTATGTGTTATTTCTTATTATGATGCCACAAAGCATCAAATATGAGGGTCATTCAACAAATAAGGTGAATTTTTCGGTATAAGGACTTCTAATACAGATAGAAGCTTATTTACTGGGAAGCTTACTCTTCTCTTCAAAGTCTTTGCAATGTCATCCACTGTCACTCTTCTGTCAGACTGAGTGAGGTGATTGACTGATTCGATCACCTCAGGAGACCTCACTTCTGTAGGCCTCCCAGGCCTGCCTTCATCCTCAACACTGCTCCGTCCTTCTTTAAACAATTTAGCCCACTTGTAGACATGTTTTTGGCTGAAACATGTGGCACCATACACAGTTGACATTCTCCGATGAATTTCAACAGGTTTGCACCCTTCAGCAACCAAAAACTTGATAACTGACCGCTATTCAATCCTGGAGCATGCTTCTTGGTCGGCCATCTTTGTTAATCACCAAAACTCTCAAGGTTTTTAAAGTAAAACAAAAAAAAAAGTAAGCTTCTATCTGTATTAGAAGTCCTTATACTGAAAAAATTCACCTTATTTGTTGAATGACCCTCGTATATACACATCACACGCTGACTCATATTTCTGGACTGAAGGCTACAAAAACTATTTTGATGTGGCAGTATCACATATGATAAACTGACCCCGAAAGATGCTTCCTATGCACAATTATTACAAAAACTAATACCAAAAACTTGGATACATTAGATACAGTCCATGTGTGCACCACGATGTGCAGGTCTACATTCGTCCAGGGACTCTTCACTAGTGAGGGTGCAGCATCCACTTAACATCAGGTCTCTCAGGTCCCCATCACATGCCGTGACAACAGGACCCAAGGTGTTGTTTTGTAAAGACTAGAAAAGCATTTTTGATTCAGTGCCACCGTTTGCTGAACGTCTCGTTTTCGTCAAAAACAAATTCCTTACATGTTTGGTGTTATGATTGGATAGGGAAGAACCACAGAAAGTGCTGAGGTGGAAACCTGCCAAGCAGGTGATTAGAGAGAGACAGTCACTGTTGACATGTTGTGCTCACAAGAAAGCACCGCACAACTTTAAAATATTTTCAAGGTAATAACCTTTCCCGTTTGAAAACAATGGTTTGTCATCAACAAGGTCATTGCATTATTGAGGCAGTAATCTTAACTAATCAAGAAAATTGTCTTCAAATTCAACGATGTCTGGTGGCCTCCATCCAGTGACTGATCATTTCACTGAATGGAGTTCAGTCTAATTTAAGTAATGCAAAGATAGCTTGAAAACACTCTGTAAAAATGATTCAAATGATAGGCTAAATTAATGTTAGGTATATATCTAGAATAATTTTAAAGCAATTAGAAGGCAGAAATCTACTATTGCAAGCATGTAATAATTTCATCTGGTGTGTGTCAGTTGAACAGTCTGGACAACGATCAGAGTTTTATTCATTCACTTGTCAGGATATTTTAAGTGTTCATCTGATACACCTTATTTTTAATGTTGAGAAGGTAGGCTAAGCATTCTCCAAATCCTAATCCAATTTGTTTTTCCGCAAAATGTTGCGAACCACTTGGGTTTATTGATTTTCATTTGTATGAATGGCTCACAGATTATTATAGTGAGAGACAAAGTAAGAAAACTAGAGAGAGAGAGAGAGATAGACGGGAGACAGGACATCTAATAACTGATTATAAAGACAATCACAGTGCTTCTATTGTTTCCAGAAATGCACTTTACCTCCCTGTGTATTTTTGTGCACATGTTGCACAAGAACAGTGAGTCTTTTAGGACATAAGTTACAAGATTTTTCAGACCAAATAGTGCCAAAGCACAGTTCCTTGTACTGTGCAAGTGCGTGTACCACCCTGTTGCCAAAGCCATTCAAATACTTCTTTTTTTATTTGATTGTAAACTTCCCTTACACTTCTCCACACCCCACCTCCTGGTTGGTCCTCTCAAAGTCTCACTGAACACTTTGCCCTTTTAATAATGAGTCTACAGACGAGGCTCAAATAAAATAAAAAAATATATACAGCTTATCAGCAAAGTTATGTTTACATTTGTAATTATATTATTTTGACTTTTCTCCATCTGGAAATTCTATTCTTGAAACATTTTGCAATGATACAATTGAGATTGAAAAAGAAATTGTTTATTGTAAGCATTGTGCCTAACATTTGTGCTGGGGCTCCTAAAATGTTCAGTAATGAACACAAATGCTTTTAGTGGAAAAGCTCAGTTAAATCAGCAAAGTTTTAGAACCTTAAGACATTTGACTAAATTGCTACAGCTTTAAATTCAGTTGTGCTGTTGACAACCATCCAGCCTTTTTCATCTGTCAACTGTGAGACAACTTGATAAATTGCACAGAAACAAGAAAAATTAGCCTTGTATTGAAGTATTTATTTCAAAAACAAGTTACAACAGCTTAATTGTTACATAACACAGTGACAGAATCAGCTTCATAAATATATGGTATCACACATAGCTTCATTTTTGAGCAACAGCTCATTTGTATGTGATATTTGTGTATATATACACACAGACACAAAAACATCCACCAGTGACGGTTTCATTGTAAACGTTTTGTTGAACTTTGAACAACAATATGTGCATTCACACCAAAGAGGACAAAATGATAAAACTTCCATAATGATACTAACAAAAACACATCTGCCATTTGCTGACGTCATTATGAGTGACAGGAGAGGAGTAAATCGTTGTGTGTGTTAATTGCCATTAAGAATTTATTGGATTAGAAATATGTAAACTGATAATGCCGAGAACAAGGATGTGCTAGAAACTGTACTGTCAATTGTCAATTGCAGACTTAATCTTGTGGTAATGGTTAAACAGTTTTATTAAACTGCACTGTATTTTACTAACTGTTATCAAATACTTGATTATTAATTGTTAATGTTGCTGACTATTGGTCAAGGAATTTAATATGGTAGCCGGATGGAGTATGAGCAACCTCCATTTAAACTGTGCATGGGCCTTATTAATATGATGCGACCAGTGTGTAGTGCATTATCGTCTCCTTGTCTTGACTCATTGGGGTGTTTAGTATTCTCACAGCACAGCCAGACCCAGCACAACTCCAATGATAAGCAGAGCTATTGGGAAGGATGGAAGACCAGAAAAACAATGATTAGGTATTGTACAAGCTTTGCTCCTTTTAAGAATATATTATAGTTTTAGTTTTCAGTAAAAAAAAAAACAAAAACAAAAAAATAAAACACCTCATGTATTTGGCTTACCTTGTGTCAGTGAGTGCTGCAAAGTGATGGCGTGGTTGCTGGTTCCCTCCGTGACGGTGCTGTTGGGATTTGACAGATTTGCAACGGTTCTGTTGAATTGGAACGTTACAGGTCCCAAAGAATTATCAGAAGCTGTGAGACAAGGGTAAAGAGAAGATACTTGATGTTATTATTTTAGGCACATCATATTTATTAATACTCTTGACTTAGATGAAGATCAGATCACATTTTATAACAAATTAATGCATTTCAAATAGGTTAGCTTACAGTTGAAAGACCCAGTGGAGACTGCAACTCTCATGTTCGATGCCACTTTAGTAGTTTGGGTTGGTACTGTGGCATTGAATGTGCACTGGATTTTGTTTCCATTGACACTGCCGTTCACCACGGTGTTAGCCACCTGTAGAACAAAGACAGATGACAGTACGATTTCTCTAGTGGGCCATTACAACTTGTTGTCATATAGTCTGGTCTAAATTCTAGTTTGCCATGATATTTTTTGGCAGGGATGTTCAAAAAGGCAAAATGTTAGAAATATTGAACATTAAGTCTCTGTTTTAACTTCAAAATTATATTAACTTTATTATATTTAAATAGGTTTAATAAAAACATTTCAAATGGTAAACTTTGTCTACTTTTTTGCTGGGAAAGTCTCTTCAACATCCTAAATATCATTAACCACCAGTTTCAGAGAAGTAGAACTCACAGTTGTCTTATTCAGTGTGGTGCCGTTGAGGAAAGCGGAAAAGAATTGAACACTGCCGCTGCTGTTTGCACAAATGTAGGTTGTGTCGTTATTTCCCTGTAGTGTACAACCAGAAACAGTTTGACGTCAATCAATCTATAGATTTAACTCAATATTAGACTTGGTAAACGTGGTAACGTTTGACATACCAATGTGCTGTCAAGAGATAAGGTGACAGCGATGTAACCTAATGAGTTTCCTGAGAGCCCAAACTGATAGATGGGGTCATTCTGCTGCTGAGCAGAAACAAAGTAACATGATCCGTTTGTGGAGGGGTCGCAGGAAGAGGGCTGAGACAAACAGAGCTGTTGGGTCCCACAGCCTGAGGTTGAAAGACTTGTCTGCAAGGGACATAAAGAGCATTTCAGTGGATTAAATAGTGTGGACTTTTCAACACAAGTGACTTTATTTTAATGTTCCATTTTCCACTATGCTGTGTTTTAGTGTTTTTACGTCACTCACAATCAGATTAGCTGCTGGGATGCCGGCGATCTGTGATGAACTAGTGACGGGTACAGTTGTTGCAGTGGTTACATTTGTTGTGGTGGCGTTTGTAGTTACATTTGTCGTAGTGGGTGGAGCTGTTGTAGCGGCTTGTGCCGTTGCTGTGTTTACTGCTACAGCAGCCACAAACAGAACAGTGACAACTAGTCTGGCGTCCATACCTACAATAGATAGGGCAATATTCAGTTTATTCATATGATAGGTCACTTCTAACTTTGTTAAAGTGTGGCAATAAAGACTGTGTATGAGATTAAATTAAAATAATAATTTAAATTGTACTACTGCTAATAATGATAACAACAATATTAACAATAATAATTATTATTATTACAACACTAGAGTTTGCTGCTTCAGTGCTGGCTTTTCCTTTATCACTCAAACGTTGTCGCTGTACTCTGTTGGATGTTTTCCATTAACATGCCTGAATTAACTATGTAATCAACTTTTTCACAACACTTTCAGGAGCACTGTATGGTTGAGTAAACATCCATATATACTGCTTCAAAGATGAATTTGGGTTTGCAGCAAGATGACTGTTGACAAGGAGGCAAAGAATGTGGTACTGGCAGATTTTGTTATATACTGCTAATGTGAACTCCAGATGTGAGGATGAAGACATCCCTAAATACAAACATTATTATAAACAAAAAACAAAAAAACAAACAAAAAAACTCTATTAAAGCTGAACTCACAATTGAAATATGCTTAGATCAGGACCAATACTGAGCTTTGTAATTGTTTTTTTTTTACAATAATGAATTATCTTTATTTATTTATTCAACAGGTCCCAATGTGAAACTTTTGCAGTTCCATACAACTTATGTTAAAGATAATAAAGACTTAGCCTACCTGTTGAGCTTCTGGTTTTCTGTTCAGATGATGGAAAACAGCTGCTTCTTGTGCAGTTTTATATTCAGGTTCCTCCGATGTTCTTAACAGGCTGTGATGTAAATGTAACACCTGTTCACTCCGTGTCACTATTTATAGCCAGGTAAAAGGAAAGATCAGGTTACTGGATGCAATTACAAGAAAATAAGCTCTGACGTCACTTATCTTTGGTAAAGGGTGGGGTGGAGGGTAAATGGGACTTTTTATGAGTCATTTTTAAGATGAAGTCATAGTTAGTAATGTAAAAATATTATATACATGCTACAAGAGGTTTTAGGCTTCTTATATACTTTATGACTCTTCACAAACTAGAGATGACAAATTTGGGCTGACTCTTTTATTACATGTTGATGGCAATCTTGCATTAGGAAACCTGTACATAGTGAGTGAGTAGCAACTTTAATTTCAGCTCAGTTTTATTAGAAATGTAGAAAGTAGAAACAAAAGCTTGAATCTCAACACGTTACCACTTGCCATTAATATCCCTTAATTGACTTCTCCACATAAACCTCCTCTAAATTATTAACATTGTAAAGTAAAAGGAAATAAGGTACAGAACAGAGGTTGTGTAGGTGTGCGTGTACATGCACGCAGTGGGTGTGGGTGTGGGTGCAGCACACTAGGCACAAGTTTAGGTTTTGGTTTGTCAATAAATACCAGTTGTTGAGTTTGTTTCATTATCTCCATTGTGTTCTACAGTCACTCTCTGTAATTAAAGACAACGCAAAGCAACTCTAAATGTTTCTACTAATGAACTGAAGTAGTTACAGATACAAATGAGATTGCACGTTGTGAATTGTGATATATTTATAAGGTTTTTTAATATTAAATAAATACACATTTACTCTAATAAATGTTTTTTAAAGGTTTCTTGACTTTTGCCTTTCCACAAACAACATTTCTGGTCAGGCTTCTTTAAGCTCCCGAAGGACAAACTTGGCATCCACATGAAGCTGCCAGATGCTATATATATATATATATTTTAATTTTGACTTTTTTAGAATAATACTTTTTCTGTTTATGGGATTGTGGGGACCAGTCAGTGTCTCTTCTGCTTCCCATTCATCGCAACATTAAAACCACCAGGTGGCGGTAATGTTTTGATTGACTGGTGTAATCATGTGAGTGGATATTTTGTACTGTATATGCTATTGATATAGTTAATAAATTCCTTTCATATACTATTACACTGTAAGATATTTGTGTAACTATCACCTAAATGAGTTTTAAAATACTTTAGTGTTTTGTGTGACACTATCTCTGCCTGTTAATAACAAATTCTATTGTCATTAGCTGTGTCACAATGTAGCCCTGAACTAGTTTTCATTTTTTTACATTTATCAATCCCCTTCAGGAATGTCTTGGTTGTGTTTTTGTCAAGCTCTTGTCCATTTCTGAATTCTTCTGAATTGTTGTATCAAAACCTTTTACTCACCTTTCCAGTGTTTCCATTTATATTTGTAATAGTGCTCTTGATTTGTATGTAGGATGGATTTTCCCCAGGAAGAGATTCACTGAACTTGTGTGTACTTTAATACCAAATAAAAACAGATTTCAGATTCTTTAATAGCTGCACTATGTAAGATAAAGATCTTTTAACCTGTTTATATTGTATTTATTTGACTAGCACTTACACATGCTAGTGAATTCATGTTGTTCTTTAGTTGACTTAATGGGGGCAAAATAATTGGTGTTGGTGGAAGGTTTGTTGAGTTAGCTAATTTCTGTTTTAAGATCCAGTGGGGTGAATGACATGTCATGCCTACCGCATTAGTCACTTTTGTTGGCAAGAGGGTTGACTGTGGCAGCAATTGTACACAGATTTTTACTTCCGCGACCATGCCCCCAATAAACAATAAGTGCAGCCACAAAACAAAGACGGATTAACAGATGACCATGATCCTGTTCACTGCTGGATACACATACACACATGCAGTTGCTGCAGTTTAGTTTAGGATGAAACTTTTAGTGTCTTTTATTGTTAATAGTTGTTCTGTTGATAAAAAGTTACTTACATAATTTAGTTACTAACATACAAAACATTACAAAAGTAGTGTTGAATTCTACGGTACTACCACAGCCTTTCCTGTTCCTTAATGTCGCTTCTTCCTGGCTTCATTCAGCCTTAAAAAATAGTTTTGAATGCAATATTTAAAACATGTTAGAAGTTTGTTGGACAACTTTACCTTTGACAACTTTGGTGACTTTACCTAAAATTTTCTTTAAATATGTATAGTGAAATTACTCCACATTTGTTATGGTCGTACTGTGCATCATACTGAATAAGACTCCATTGAAGCTTTAGGGTAAACTCAAAACAAGAGGTTTTTTCATTACAGTTCAACATGAGGAAAATATTAACTACTATATAACTAATAACTTGCTTTGGCACATTGTTTATAATCTTAAAAACCTACAGAAAAATAACCTATTGTCATAGTCAATTCTGCTCATATTGAAACTTCCTGCTAAATTTTGACAAATTTTAATCTCATTATACTGACAATTCTACTTGATGTTTTTAATAATGATTTTATTATTTTTCAGTAGGGTAGTTTGTGCATGGGTTCTGGTGCAATCGTGGGATTTTGTGAAAGCTGCTTTAGTTATTCACCTGCCTTACAGGTTTAAAGAATATTGTGTTGAATTAATTATTAATTACCTTCCCATCAGTGTGTTTTGCATTCCTGCTTGCTCACAACACCCAGTATTAAAAACATGGAGATGGGAAACAGAACAGACAGGTTGAATCAGAATTACACTACATGGAACTACTCCTTTGTATATACTAAATGCTAACTGTCAGGCTTATTGCAGTCACTATCACAACATAGAGTTCATAGTGGAAGTGGGGACACTTTTATCAATGTCTTCTGAATTCGCCACACTGATTACTGAGGGTAGATTAATGGAGTCCCAGTGATTTTAATTGATACAAGATACAGATATATGAAAATGTAGAACAGTGTCATTAGAGTTCTGTCAACATGAAACTTCACTCTTTCCTGTATTTACATAGAATCCAATAAGGAAGATAGCTTCTTTGTGTGAGTGACATTAATAATAAATCAATCATTGTTAATTGCTGTTTGTTTATCTGTGCTATTATTAGTATTAACAATACTGTGATAGTATTGACAGTTGATATTTGTGATTTAGTCCCTAGAGAATAGATAACACCTTTTGTTTGAACCAAAAGCAAAAGTATTGGAACAGGTATACTTAAACTAGAATAAAGTGAAGAAGACTTAAAGGTTTCCATAGATGTCAGAGAATAAGGCTTAAAATATTTATTGTATATGTTTTAAAACATCTTTAAACATCTTATATAATTCAAGGTGCAAATCATCATCTGGTACCAACATCTGGTAATCTAAGTAGTAAGCAGGCAATCTTAGATCTTGATATACAACAAGTGTACATATAACAACACATGTACATAGTTATTAGATCAGCCAGTGAAGGCTTCATTGTAGTCTTTCTCGAGTAGTACCTATCACTACCACTTTGTGAGTCTGTGAACCGCCCTTTTCCTGCCCATTGCATCAGCAAAGAGGGATCAGCATTTGATTGACAAAAATCTGTTTTCTGGTTCATGCATATGCTTAATCTATATCTGAATTGGCCTTGATGATCTTTTGGATCAGATTCCAATCCAAGGAACCAGCAATATAGCTTTTAATAGTGTTAATAATATGTCAGTAGTAACAATATCAGGGAAACTGATGAATACTTCTTGAAGTCATTCCCCCTTCAGACTTTGACAACAATCATTTATAGAAAGTTGAATGATAAATCAAATGGGCTTTGAAAAGAACTTATACTCTATTTCACATGGCAGATTTCTTCAGAAGTAATTTCATAATAATAAATTAACATCTTGCACACACATTATTTAAGCCTACCTGCAGTCGCGCTTGTCTTCAGTTCAAATGATGTGATGAATAGTTGTAGGTTCCTTCTTAGATGTTACTTAGAGGTGAATTGTCTCTAATGTTCCTAAATCTTGTGCTGGGAGCCTGTTGACACCCTGTAACTATTTATATAAAGAGGGAGGGGAGAGTCAAGGCGTAGAAGCTCAACACCTGTCTGACATCATAGATTTTTGTTGGGCTCTCAACCTTGATGACTGACATGATAAAAACAGACAAATTGTCATAAAAATATCGTTGTAAATATATCAAAATTGCTTTAGTTTAAGTATAGTTTAAAGATTTACGTTTCACTTTTTTTAATGTTTGTGTCTCCATCTCTAAATTTGAATGCACACTCAGGGCTGGTCCAGTCTTTCTAACTTACATTTTTGTGGCAATCCTAATGCAGGGAGTCTGGTTCTAGGCAGTGTTTTGTAACTTAAATTGCTCCAAAGTCCAAATCCTCTATTTATGCCATTTGTTATTAACATCAACGTGATAGAAAAGATCTTTGAGCACCTAATCAAGTCAGAGAGATGTTTACTCTTGTTTAAAATGTACTTTTCTTTCCATGTTCCATTTGACAGCAACAAAAGTGGGTCTTCAATCCTGCCTCTACTGTTTTAAAAGAGATTCACCACCATAACGTAAGGGGTCAGAACATACAAAAAGACAGGCCATGTAGGGTGTTAGAGTATGTGGATGTATGAAACTAGTCACAAGACCAGTGCCACAATTTAATAAAACTGGTTTGTTAATAGAAATACAAGTTTTTAAGTTTGTTTTACCACACCCATTGTATATATCAGTAAGTTTAACAACCCAGGGCTACACAACTCTGTCATGCCATATAAATGGATAGCAGTTATTCTACTGTGAATGTATTATATGATTACAGGAATGATTTCCTGAAATGTTAACAAAATGTTGTTAAAGAACCACAGACCTGCCACAACTCAGGACACTATGTTTTTCAAAAGAAGAGATCTGCTAGAACCCATGTCTTTAGGACAGTTTAGGACAGTTTCTAAAGAGAAAATAAGAGACAGACAAAATAAATCAACTCATAATTTTAAGTTAAGACAAGTCAGAACAAGTGATGTTTACAAGTTCTCTTAATTAAATCTTAAAATGTTAGGTTGAATTGGCTTGAAAATACAAAACTTAGATACTTAGATTAACTTAATTTGAAAATATTGTATGCTGTTTCCACAAAAGTCTTAAACGAGAATTTACAGTGCACTTACCTGGTGAACACATTGCACCAGGATGCACTATGGGAAGAAGGCACACAGGCAAAGGCACTGTGATGATTTGGGAAATCGTCTGCTAGGAAACATCAGCTAGTTTGCTCAAACTAATAAGAAGCAGTCTGCTTCTGGTCAGCCACACTAGTTGTGGGATTTGGAGGTAAGAATAAATGACCTATGTAGATGTGTAACAGCACATTAAAATTAAGACGATTAGAAGAAAATGGGAAGAATATGAATAAAACATTAATTGATAGAAGTGTTTATTAAGCAGTGATTAAATGTCAAACAGATTAGATCATGCAGGGATAATGTTTGTGGTCCAGGTTATAAGAGATGTGCTCATCTAACACCAGAATGAAAGTGATCACAACACACAGAGACATAAGGCAACAGAACAATGCATCTGCATTAATTTAGCAGTGATGGCATTTATCTGTCAGAAACTAAACACTTATCTCACAAGAAATTATAGATATTGTGAATAACAGCTTGACGCTTGGCTGACTGTTCGCTTGGTGCATCACAGGCTTGTGATTATGGCCCCAGATGCAGATTAATAAACAAATTCTAGATGCTCACATATGTTATGAGATACACTGTGTTACAGGCAGCATTGGCAGCCTTTAAACTAAAACAAAGCAGAGCACTTCATTTTATTGTTTTTTGTATTTCACTGGTAGTAAATGTTGTCACAGGGTCAGGATCAGACTCCATAATCGGAGGTGACCCGAAAGACAGGATGAGATAAAAGAATATAATATTAATGTGAGGAGGTCCAGTGACGTCAGAGCTGTGGGGGTGATATTGGATGGGTGCAGGTCTATGTCTTCCCTCTCTTCTTCTTCCTGACCTCCAGAGTCATCTTACACACCACCATGCGGTGCTGTCTGGCTACACTCTCTCCTACCACCACTTTGCAGTCACTAACCTCTCTCAGCTGACCTCGTCTACATAGGATGTAGTCCACCTGCGTACTCCTACCTCCACTTCTGTATGTCACTCTGTGTTCCTCTCGCTTCGTGAAGTAAGTGTTGACTACAGCCATTTCCATCCTCTTATCAAAGTCCACCACCATCTCTCCTTCCAGATTCCTTTCCTTCACACCAAACCTGCCCATCACCTCCTCATCACCTCTGTTGCCCTCACCAACATGCCCATTGAAGTCTGCTCCAACAACAACTCTCTCTCCTCTGGGGATACTCTCTATGACCTCATCAAACTCACTCCAGAATCTCTCCTTCTCTTCTAACTCACAGCCAACCTGTGTCGCATACCCACTGACTACATTCACCATCACCCCTTCAATTTCTAGCTTTAGGCTCATCACCTTGTCTGAGACTCTTTTCAACTCTAGAACAGTTTGTATCCTCCTCCAATACTACGTGCTTTGCTGCCCTTCCACCTTGTCTCCTGCACACACAGTACATCTACCTTCCTTCTCTCCATCATGTCTGCCAACGTTAAGAGTCCCTATTCTCAAACCTATGCTCCTGCCTTTCCTCTTCTCTCTCTGACGACGAACCCTTCTGCCTCGCCTCTTTCTTCGACCAACAGTAGTCAAATTTCCACCAGCGCCCTCTACGTTAAGAGCATCAGTGGCGGTCGCTGTTAACCCGGGCCTCGACCGATCCGGTATGAAAGTCTTATGGATGATTCGCATGATTGTTTTTGGCAATTTTTATGCCGGATGCCCTTCCTGACGCAACCCTCTCTATTTATTCAGGCTTAGGACCAGCACAGAAGTCACTGGCTTGCAACCCCTGTGGCTAGATTATATATTATACAGTATCTTCCATTGATATAGTTAAAAATTCATTTGATACACTGTAACACTGTAAGATATTGTAACTATCACCTTAAAAGTAATTTGAAATACTTTTGGATTGTATATAAGTATTTCTATGAGTGTTTTGTATAACTGTCTCTGTCTGTTAATAATCTGCCTGTTAATGATAAATTATATTGTCATGAGCTTTGTTTTAATGTATTCCTGAACTAGTTTTCATTGTTTACATTTAAAAATCCCCTTCAGGAATCCCTTTTTAAGTGTTGTATTTTAACCTTTTACTCACCTCTCCAGTATTTTGTTCATTTGTATGTAGACAGTCTAAGATTGATTTTCTCTGGGAAGAGATTCACTGAATTTATGTTTACTGTAATACCAAATAAAAACAAACTCATGCCATATTTCAGATTATTTAATACTATGCAAAACTATGTAAAATAAACTTCTTGTAACATGTTTACATTGTATTTATTTGAGTAGCGTTACATACTAGTGAAGTCATGGTATTCTTCAGTTGACTTAATAGAGCCAGAATAATTGTAGTTAGCTGACTGCTGTTTTTAAGATCCAATTGAATTCAATTTGATTTGTTTAGCTCCAAATCACAACGGAAGTCATCTTAAGGCACTTTACAGTGTAAGGTTTAAGACCTTACAAAGTATAGTTGTATAAAAATGATACAGAAAACCCAAAAATCCAATTTGAGCAAGCTTTAGGTAACAATGGAGAATAAAAAGCAAACTCCCTTTAGAAGAAGAAATCTGCAGCAGAACAAAGCTCATGGTGAGCAGTATTCTGCCTCAACTGGTTGGGGTGAGTGAAAAGAAAAGAGAGAAACGAACAGCAGGCACAAAAACAATTTTGGATTAACTGGAGACTTTTTAAGGAGTTATTGGGACATCACTAATATATTACAAAAGTCAATTACAACAGTTTACTCTGGAAGTAAACAATACATGGACTAGTTTTTCGGCATCACTTTGGGACAGGATGCTTCTGATTTTAACAATGTTTCTCAGGTGAAAAAAGGCAGAGAGATTAGAGATTTCTTTTATGTATGAAGTGAAGGAGATATCCAGGTCAAAGATAACTTAGAGATTTCTCACAGTGTTACTTGAGGTTAATATTAAGTCATCTAGGGTAAGAATGTGATCACATTTACATTTGGTCATTTAGCAGACTCTTTTATTCAAAGCGAATTACAAGTGAGGTACAAGAAAATCCAAGGTGAAAAAACATCAAAGCAAAGTGCTATCAAAAAAGTGTTTCTGTTTCAAGAGATTTGGGTACCAAAGAGCAGAAAAGTTTATTTTTTTGTGCAAAGGAAGATACAGATATTTTAATACTGAAAGTGAGGTAGTGGAGCGTGCAGAGTTTGGCTGCTCTTTTAGCTGAAGAGTTTTCCTTGGTGTCGACTGTGTGGTGCTGGTACCACCAGATGTCATTCACTGGTCGAGTGCAGTGGACAGGACGGGATGTAGACCTGAATGATTGAACTGAGATAAGATGGAGCTGTGGAGTTAACCACTCTGTAGGCAAGAGACAGAGCTTTGAACTTGATCCTTGCAGCTACACGAAGCCAATGCAAAAATCTGAAGAGCAGTGTGATATGATTCCTTTTTGGCTGATTGAAAATGAGGCGTGCTGCTTCATTTTGGCATCCACAACCAAACCCCTACATCTGTAGCTAAGATAGTTAGGTAACGCCATTAGCAGTGCATTGCAGTAGTCAAGACGAGATCAACGCCTGTACAATGAGTTGGGTCATGTACTCCGTCAGGTAGGGTCTAAACTTTCTGATGTTGTGAAGGGTATATCTACACGACTGACAGAAGACTAGAACGTTGATTTTGGGGAATTGGTGGAGGTGGCAAAAACCTGTGGTGGTGGAAGAGTTGCAGAAACCAGGGAAGAAAACTTCTGGGTTGAGAGATCTGAGGTTGCAGCGGAATGTTTTCCAATGCAGTGAGCTGAATGAAGAAGTGATCTGACAAATGCAGAGGACTGACAGAGATGTCATTCACAGTGCAGTTCCGGATCAGAGCGAGGTCCAGGTTGTTGCCAGCTTTGTGGGTTGGAGGAGTAGAGACTAGTCTCAGGTCAAACATTTTCAGAAGAACGAGCACGTCAGTCGCCTGTGGTTTGTCCAGGGGGATGTTGAGGTCTCCTAAGACGATGAGAGGAGTGCCATCTTCAGGGTGGACTCGGGCAGGTAGACTTGCAGGTCTTGACACTTCCGCTGAGGCAGATCAAAGGTGATTACTAGTCTGAAACTACCACCAACAACAGACCAAAACTCTCTAACTAGAGTTCTTAACACGTATCGAAACAGACTAAAAAACAGGCTAAATCAGCAGACTCGAGAGAAATGACAAAACTCTGCTACCTCTGAAACTAACACATTTTGATTGATTATGAGTAGTAATATGTGGAACCAGTTTTAAAAAGGGTTTTTTGTTTATATATATTATTAAACTATCTTTACAGGCTAGGCAAGATGCATCAGAAACAGAACAGACAGGTTGAATCAGATTACACCTCACGGAACTACTCCTTTGTTTGTACAACACAGAGTAAAAACTGGAAGTGGGGGCTGGGACGGTGGGGGGACACTTTCATCACTGTCTTCTGAATTCACCACACTGATTACTGGGGATAGATCAATAGAGTCCCTGTGGTTTAATACTTACTTTAACCACTTAATGAACTTTTCGGTTTAACACTGAGGTAGTGAAACCAAAATGAAAATGTAGAACAGTGTCACCAGAGTTCTGTCAACATGAAACTTCACTCTTTCCTGTATTTAGATAGAATCCAATAAGGAAGATAGCTTCTTTGTGTGAGTGACAGAAATAATAAATCAATCATTGTTAATTGCTGTTTGTTTATCTGTGCTATTAGTATTAACAATATTTTGATAATATTGACAATTAATATTTGTGTTTTAGTCCCTGGAGAATAGATAGCACCTTTTGTTTGAACCAAAAGCAAAAGTATTGGAACAGGTATACTTAAACTAGATTAAAGTGAAGAAGACTTAAATGTTTCCATAGATGTCTGAGTCACAGGAGTGGCCATGCTTTATTCTTCAGTATTAATAGATGAGATGTCCATAGTCTATCAGCAGACTTACAGTTTGTAATCCAGATATTCATCCAATCTGTAGGTTGATAGATATTTGTTTCTACTTTAGGGGCACAAAGATCAGACAATTAGGCTTCAAATATTATTATATATGTTTTAAAACATTTAAAAAGTTGTTACATAATTCAAGGTGCAAAAGAAATTTTTATCAACATCTGATATTCTACGTAGTCAGCAGTCAATCTCCCATCTTGACATACATACAAACACATGTACATAGTTATTAGATCAGCCAGTGAAGGCTTCATTGTAAAAGTCTTTCTGAAGTAGTACCTATTCTGAGAGGAAGGAAAACCATTAACACAATCTTCCTTATTGGGTCCTCTGTTTATGTACACCTGTACTGGATGACTTTATCTGGACTGATGTGTTATTAGTCATTATGGTTCCAGGTGTAATTCTGTTTTTCCATTTTACCACACCTCTGAGTATTCAATAGATTCATTAAACCTCTTTATGAACGAATTCTCTTGTTAGTTTCAGACCATTTCAAATCAGTGGAAGTCATGCTTCTACTTCAATCTTTGGTGAACTGAAAACAAAAATCTCTATTAATATGACAGGAATAGTGTAAAATATATTATGATTTTCTTGTCTTGACTTATTGGGGTTCCGGTTTCCTCATAGCATCGCCAGACCCGAAACTCCCAAAATGATTAGCAGAGCTATGGGGAAGGATGGAAAGTCAGAAAAATATATTATTAGACATTGTTTGCTTTGATTCTTTGTAAATGTCTCATATATATATATATATAGTTTAAAAAACACAAACACAATATTGTTTGTCTTTACCTTGCGTCAGTGACTGCTGGAAAATAATGCCGTGGCTGGTAGTATTCGGGGAAGCTGTGGTGTTAGCAGTTAGGTTAGTATAGCTGACCGGGCTGTTAGGGTCCGATAGATTGGTAACAGTGACCTTCAATTGGAGTGTGGGAGATCCCAAAGTGCCAGAGCCTGAGAGAACAAGAGAAAGATAACAAGATAAGAAATAGGTTTTCACATGGAGAAATATGAAAATGGAAAGTGCCCATGATATGTGTGGGACTTGATCTCTGTAACAGGTTAGCTTACTGCTGTCATATGTTCCAGTGGAGACTGTGGCAGTTGTTGGTGTTGCTGTTGCTCTAGTAGTTTGGCTTGGTCCTGGGGCAACAAATGTGCATTGGATTCTGTTTCCAATGACCTTGCCCTTCACAGTTTTCACTTTCAACTGGAGAGAAAAGACATTTGAACAGATGAATTTCAGAATTTCATACAATTTCAGTGGTCTGATATATAACAGCTTAGATACTCTGGTTAAAGCTCCAAATTTGAGAAATGTAGAACTCACATTGTTTGTCAAAATCAGGTTGTTGTTGTAGAGGACGGTGGGAAAGAATTTAACATTGCCGTTGTTGTTTGCACAGACATAAGTTGTGTCATTATTTCCCTGTAGAGTACAAACAGAAACAGTTCACAAAACCTGTTTATATAGATAACGTCAAACAATCAATCTATATAGAGAAGTGACTTGAAAGTGGAGAACAGCTTTCTGGTGTCTGTTATGTTGCTGAGCTTGTCCTTTTAGTATTCAGTCTTTGCTCTAATGATACTGTAAGAGAAAGATTGAAAGATGAAGCAAATCCTGATAATCGGCAAGAGCAGGTTGAGATTTGGATTTGCGCCACTTTCTCTCAGCACTCCTGAGCACAGTGCGTTGTTCATGGATCTGGTCAGTGAGCCATGAGTTGAGAGCTGAAGGACGAGCAGGTCTAGAAGATAACGAGCAGAGACTATCCAGGCGGTATGAAAGCATATTGCAGAGCCTGTCCGTTGCTGCGTCTGTGTCAGAGGTGGAGAAAACCTGTGGCGATGGAAGCGTTGCAGAAACCAGGGAACAAAACTGCTCTGGGTTGAGAGATCTGAGGTTGCGGCCGAATGTTTCCAGAGTAGTAGAAGAATGTGACGGTCTCAAGATGGAGACAGTGAGCTGAATGAAGAACTGATCTGACAAATGCAGAGGACTGACAGAGATGTCATCCACAGTGCAGTTCTGGATCAGAACGAGGTCCAGGTTGTTGCCAGCTTTGTGGGTTGGAGGAGTAGAGACTAGCCTCAGGTCAAACATGTTCAGTTGCCTGTGGTTTGTCCAGGTGGATGTTGAGGTCTCCTAAGACGATAAGAGGAGTGCCATCTTCAGGGCGAACTCGGGCAGGTCTTGACACTTCCACTGATGCTCCATCAAAACAGGTGCCTTTAATATGGTCTTAATTGGCTACAGCAACCCCCTGGTAGAAACCAAACTAATTTGTGTGCCTTTGTTAGATCAAAGGTGTGAATGCTCGGTGATTACTTTGCTGAAAATACCACAAACAACAGTACAAAACTCTCTAACTACAGTTCTTAAAACGTATCGAAACAGACTGAAAAACAGGCTAAACCAGCAGACTCGAGAGAAATGACAAAAACTCTGCTACCTCTGAAACTAACAAATTTTGTTAGGAACAACCCTTGTAGACATAGTGTCTCTGAGGTTTTTGGCCAAAACAAAATAATCTCTGTCTTGTCTGGATGTAGGAGAAGGAAATTGGAGGACATCCAGGCCTTTATGTCTTTTAAGCATGCTTAACGTTTGACTAATTGATTAGTTTCTCCTGGTTTCATAGATAAGTATAGTTGGGTATCATCTGCATAACAATGGAAATTTATAGTGTTTACTAATAATGTTGCCTAAAGGGGACATATATAAAGTGAAAAGAATCGGTAGAGTACAAACAGAAACAGTTCACAAAACCTGTTTCTATAGATAACGTCAAACAATCTATATCAACTCAACGTTACATATCAAGCTACTTTTACAAGTGACAAGTGAAAGAATTTAACATACCAATGTGCTGGAAAGTGACAGAGTGGTAGCAATGTAGCCTGTTGAGATTCCCGAGAGACTGAATGTGTAGTTTTGATCACTCTGCTGCTGAGCAGAAAGAAAGTAGCAGGATCCCACTGTGGAGGGGTCGCACGAAGAGGGCTGAGACAAACAGAGCCCTTGGGTCCCACAGCCTGTCCTTGAAATAGTTGTCTGCAAAAGACATAAAGAGCATTTCAGTGCATTAGGTCATGTGAATGTCATCAATAGTACTATAAACTACTTTGCCAGTTGGGTTCTGTTGTTGTTGCTGTTTCTTTTTTTTTTTTTTGTAAAAATCTATATTTTCTACTTATTTATTTATTGTTATGCATCACTCACATTAAGGACATCCACAACAATGTTAGATGCCACAGTTGTTGCAGCTGCAACTGTGGCTGAAACAGCACCTGCTGCAACTGTGATTGAAGCACCTGCCGCCACTGTGGTTGAAGCACCAGCCGCCACTGTGGTTGAAGCACCTGCCGCCACTGTGGTTGAAGCACCTGCCGCCACTGTGGTTGAAGCACCTGCCGCCACTGTAGTTGAAGCACCAGCCGCCACTGTGGTTGAAGCACCAGCCACCACTGTGGTTGAAGCAGTACTTGGTGCCACTGTGGTTGAAGCAGTACTTGCTGCCACTGTGGTTGAAGCAGTACTTGCTGCCACTGTGGTTGAAGCAGTACTTGCTGCCACTGTGGTTGAAGCAGTACTTGGTGCCACTGTGGTTGAAGCAGTACTTGCTGCCACTGTGGTTGAAGCAGTACTTGCTGCCACTGTGGTTGAAGCAGTACTTGCTGCCACTGTGGTCGAAGTAGTACTTGCAGTACTTGCTGCCACTGTGGTTGAAGCACCTGCCGCCACTGTAGTTGAAGCACCAGCCGCCACTGTAGTTGAAGCACCTGCCGCCACTGTGGTTGAAGCAGTACTTGCTGCCACTGTGGTTGAAGCAGTACTTGCTGCCACTGTGGTTGAAGCAGTACTTGGTGCCACTGTGGTTGAAGCAGTACTTGGTGCCACTGTGGTTGAAGCAGTACTTGCTGACACTGTGGTTGAAGCAGTACTTGGTGCCACTGTGGTTGAAGCAGTACTTGGTGCCACTGTGGTTGAAGCAGTACTTGCTGCCACTGTGGTTGAAGCAGTACTTGCTGCCACTGTGGTTGAAGCAGTACTGGCTGACACTGTGGTTGAAGCAGTACTTGGTGCCACTGTGGTTGAAGCAGTACTTGCTGCCACTGTGGTTGAAGCAGTACTTGCTGCCACTGTGGTTGAAGCAGTACTTGTTGCCAATGTGGTTGAAGCCGTATCCCCTGCTCCAGTGGTGCTTTGTGCTGTTGCAGTGTTTACTGTTACAGCTGCCACAAACAGGACAGAGATGACCAGTTTGGTGTACATATCTAGAGGAGTTAAGGAAAGGTACTCAGTTAAATAATATAATGGGACACTACACCTAAAGTTACATCTGCAGTAACGGTGGTTCTACCAGTTGAGCTCAGATAAAATATTTCATATAGAGATTCTCATTTATCGTAATATAAAGGTGTTAAAACGTTCAAACCAACCCAAATGTAATATAATATTTGAAATCTAATCTAATCTGAGTTGCATTTGATTTTTTACCCCTCCTAATTGTGCTGCCTCGGCGTTGCTTTTGCTTTAAGCTTGTGAACTGCTTCCAAATTCCAAAGTTTAGAGGAATTCAACCTATTTTCCTAAACATAATTAATCATGTACTGACTAAGATTAGGGTTTGTTTTCAGCTTATAGAACAGTTAACTAAAAAGACAAGATAGTAAATTATTAGAGAGTAGACATACACTCATATTTTTATAGAGATGAAAAGAGGACTTCTATAGGTTGACCAATAGAAAAGCAGTGAACACATCACAAAATGAGCAAAACTGTTATGTGTGTGATTTGCTCATATCCAGTTTGTGAGTCTGTGAACCGCCCTTTTCCTGCCTACTGCATCAGTAGAGTAAAAGCAAAGGATCAACCTAGGTGACAATCTTTACAGACTATAACAACAATTATTTATAGAAAGTTGAATGATAAATCAAATAGACTTTGGCACATTCCTCCAGAACTAATTTCATAATAATAAATTAACATCTTGCACACACATTATTTAAGCTTACCTGCAGTTGTTCTTGTCTTCAGTTCAAATGATGTGATGAATAGTTGTTAGTTCCTTCTTAGATGTTACTTAGAGGTGAACTGCCTCTGATGTTCCTAAATCTTGAGCTGGGAGCCTGTTGACACCTGTTGACTCCCTGTAACTATTTATACTGAGAGGGAGGGGAGAATCAAGGCGTAGAAGCCCAACACCTGTCTGACAACCGGTGGAGATGTTATGAGAGTCGGAAACATGCCCCTGCCAGGATACCTTGAATGTTTGTTCAGACAAGTATCATCGAAGCCAGGCTAGAACTGATCCAGAGATGCCCAAGTCTGAGAGTTTAGCTCATGGCTGACACCTTGTTGGTAAAAAGGAGGCAAAGTCGTTAGCTGTGAGACAGGTGGGTGGCAGAGGTGGGGGTGGATAGAGAAGTGACTTGAAAGTGGAGAACAGCTTTCTGGTGTCTGTTATGTTGCTGAGCTTGTCCTTTTAGTATTCAGTCTTTGCTCTAATGATACTGTAAGAGAAAGATTGAAGCAAATCCTGAAAATCGGCAAGAGCAGGTTGAGATTTGGATTTGCGCCACTTTCTCTCAGCACTCCTGAGCACAGTGCGTTGTTCATGGATCTGGTCAGTGAGCCATGAGTTGGGAGCTGAAGGACGAGCAGGTCTAGAAGATAACGAGCAGAGACTATCCAGGCGGTATGAAAGCATATTGCAGAGCCTGTCCGTTGCTGCGTCTGTGTCAGAGGTGGAGAAAACCTGTGGCGATGGAAGCGTTGCAGAAACCAGGGAACAAAACTGCTCTGGGTTGAGAGATCTGAGGTTGCGGCCGAATGTTTCCAGAGTAGTGGAAGAATGTGACGGTCTCAAGATGGAGACAGTGAGCTGAATGAAGAACTGATCTGACAAATGCAGAGGACTGACAGAGATGTCATCCACAGTGCAGTTCTGGATCAGAACGAGGTCCAGGTTGTTGCCAGCTTTGTGGGTTGGAGGAGTAGAGACTAGCCTCAGGTCAAACATGTTCAGTTGCCTGTGGTTTGTCCAGGTGGATGTTGAGGTCTCCTAAGACGATAAGAGGAGTGCCATCTTCAGGGCGAACTCGGGCAGGTCTTGACACTTCCACTGATGCTCCATCAAAACAGGTGCCTTTAATATGGTCTTAATTGGCTACAGCAACCCCCTGGTAGAAACCAAACTAATTTGTGTGCCTTTGTTAGATCAAAGGTGTGAATGCTCGGTGATTACTATGCTGAAAATACCACAAACAACAGTACAAAACTCTCTAACTACAGTTCTTAAAACGTATCGAAACAGACTGAAAAACAGGCTAAACCAGCAGACTCAAGAGAAATGACAAAAACTCTGCTACCTCTGAAACTAACAAATTTTGTTAGGAACAACCCTTGTAGACATAGTGTCTCTGAGGTTTTTGGCCAAAACAAAATAATCTCTGTCTTGTCTGGATGTAGGAGAAGGAAATTGGAGGACATCCAGGCCTTTATGTCTTTTAAGCATGCTTAACGTTTGACTAATTGATTAGTTTCTCCTGGTTTCATAGATAAGTATAGTTGGGTATCATCTGCATAACAATGGAAATTTATAGTGTTTACTAATTAGGTTGCCTAAAGGGGACATATATAAAGTGAAAAGAATCGGTCCAAGCAGGGATCCAAGCACAGACGCCTGTGGAACTTTGTCACTAACTTTTGTGTGCATGGAAGATTCATCATTAACATGCACAAACTTGAATCTATCTGATAGATACAATTTAAACCACCCTAGTGCTGTTCCTTTGATCTCAATGACATGTTCCAGTCTGTGTAATAAAATGTTGTGATCTCTTGTGTCGAATGCAGCACTAAGATCTAACAGGCTGCTCTGCTAAAACCCATGAGTCCCGAGTAGGATTAGCCTGAGTAGGGTAGCCTGTTTGTAAAGATAGATTGAGCTGATCTAAACTTTTTATATGAAGGCGGGGGCCACAAATTATTGTCCCGCGGGCCGCAAATGGCCCGTGGGCCGCGAATTTGAGTCCCCTGCTTTACAGGCTAGGCAAGATGCATCAGAAACAGAACAGACAGGTTGAATCAGATTACACCTCACGGAACTACTCCTTTGTTTGTACAACACAGAGTAAAAACTGGAAGTGGGGGCTGGGACGGTGGGGGGACACTTTCATCACTGTCTTCTGAATTCACCACACTGATTACTGGGGATAGATCAATAGAGTCCCTGTGGTTTAATACTTACTTTAACCACTTAATGAACTTTTCGGTTTAACACTGAGGTAGTGAAACCAAAATGAAAATGTAGAACAGTGTCACCAGAGTTCTGTCAACATGAAACTTCACTCTTTCCTGTATTTAGATAGAATCCAATAAGGAAGATAGCTTCTTTGTGTGAGTGACAGAAATAATAAATCAATCATTGTTAATTGCTGTTTGTTTATCTGTGCTATTAGTATTAACAATATTTTGATAATATTGACAATTAATATTTGTGTTTTAGTCCCTAGAGAATAGATAGCACCTTTTGTTTGAACCAAAAGCAAAAGTATTGGAACGGCTATACTTAAACTAGATTAAAGTGAAGAAGACTTAAATGTTTCCATAGATGTCTGAGTCACAGGAGTGGCCATGCTTTATTCTTCAGTATTAATAGATGAGATGTCCATAGTCTATCAGCAGACTTACAGTTTGTAATCCAGATATTCATCCAATCTGTAGGTTGATAGATATTTGTTTCTACTTTAGGGGCACAAAGATCAGACAATTAGGCTTCAAATATTTATTATATATGTTTTAAAACATTTAAAAAGTTGTTACATAATTCAAGGTGCAAAAGAAATTTTTATCAACATCTGATATTCTACGTAGTCAGCAGTCAATCTCCCATCTTGACATACATACAAACACATGTACATAGTTATTAGATCAGCCAGTGAAGGCTTCATTGTAAAAGTCTTTCTGAAGTAGTACCTATTCTGAGAGGAAGGAAAACCATTAACACAATCTTCCTTATTGGGTCCTCTGTTTATGTACACCTGTACTGGATGACTTTATCTGGACTGATGTGTTATTAGTCATTATGGTTCCAGTTGTAATTCTGTTTTTCCATTTTACCACACCTCTGAGTATTCAATAGATTCATTAAACCTCTTTATGAACGAATTCTCTTGTTAGTTTCAGACCATTTCAAATCAGTGGAAGTCATGCTTCTACTTCAATCTTTGGTGAACTGAAAACAAAAATCTCTATTAATATGACAGGAATAGTGTAAAATATATTATGATTTTCTTGTCTTGACTTATTGGGGTTCCGGTTTCCTCATAGCATAGCCAGACCCGAAACTCCCAAAATGATTAGCAGAGCTATGGGGAAGGATGGAAAGTCAGAAAAATATATTATTAGACATTGTTTGCTTTGATTCTTTGTAAATGTCTCATATATATATATATAGTTTAAAAAACACAAACACAATATTGTTTGTCTTTACCTTGCGTCAGTGACTGCTGGAAAATAATGCCGTGGCTGGTAGTATTCGGGGAAGCTGTGGTGTTAGCAGTTAGGTTAGTATAGCTGACCGGGCTGTTAGGGTCCGACAGATTGGTAGCAGTGACCTTCAATTGGAGTGTGGGAGATCCCAAAGTGCCAGAGCCTGAGAGAACAAGAGAAAGATAACAAGATCAGAAATAGGTTTTCACATGGAGAAATATGAAAATGGAAAGTGCTCATGATATGTGTGGGACTTGATCTCTGTAACAGGTTAGCTTACTGTTGTCATATGTTCCAGTGGAGACTGTGGCAGTTGTTGGTGTTGCTGTTGCTCTAGTAGTTTGGCTTGGTCCTGGGGCAACAAATGTGCATTGGATTCTGTTTCCAATGACCTTGCCCTTCACAGTTTTCACTTTCAACTGGAGAGAAAAGACATTTGAACAGATGAATTTCAGAATTTCATACAATTTCAGTGGTCTGATATTATAACAGCTTAGATACTCTGGTTAAAGCTCCAAATTTGAGAAATGTAGAACTCACATTGTTTGTCAAAATCAGGTTGTTGTTGTAGAGGACGGTGGGAAAGAATTTAACATTGCCGTTGTTGTTTGCACAGACATAAGTTGTGTCGTTATTTCCCTGTAGAGTACAAACAGAAACAGTTCACAAAACCTGTTTCTATAGATAACGTCAAACAATCTATATGAACTCAACGTTACATATCAAGCTACTTTTACAAGTGACAAGTGAAAGAATTTAACATACCAATGTGCTGGAAAGTGACAGAGTGGTAGCAATGTAGCCTGTTGAGATTCCTGAGAGACTGAATGTGTAGTTTTGATCACTCTGCTGCTGAGCAGAAAGAAAGTAGCAGGATCCCACTGTGGAGGGGTCGCACGAAGAGGGCTGAGACAAACAGAGCCCTTGGGTCCCACAGCCTGTCCTTGAAATAGTTGTCTGCAAAAGACATAAAGAGCATTTCAGTGCATTAGGTCATGTGAATGTCATCAATAGTACTATAAACTACTTTGCCAGTTGGGTTCTGTTGTTGTTGCTGTTTCTTTTTTTTTTTTGTAAAAATCTATATTTTCTACTTATTTATTTATTGTTATGCATCACTCACATTAAGGACATCCACAACAATGTTAGATGCCACAGTTGTTGCAGCTGCAACTGTGGTTGAAGCAGCACCTGCTGCCACTGTGGTTGAAGCACCTGCCGCCACTGTGGTTGAAGCACCTGCCGCCAAAGTGGTTGAAGCACCTGCCGCCACTGTGGTTGAAGCACCTGCCGCCACTGTGGTTGAAGCACCTGCCGCCACTGTGGTTGAAGCACCAGCCGCCACTGTGGTTGAAGCACCTGCCGCCACTGTGGTTGAAGCACCTGCCGCCACTGTGGTTGAAGCACCTGCCGCCACTGTGGTTGAAGCAGTACTTGGTGCCACTGTGGTTGAAGCAGTACTTGCTGCCACTGTGGTTGAAGCAGTACTTGCTGCCACTGTGGTTGAAGCAGTACTTGGTGCCACTGTGGTTGAAGCAGTACTTGGTGCCACTGTGGTTGAAGCAGTACTTGCTGCCACTGTGGTTGAAGCAGTACTTGGTGCCACTGTGGTTGAAGCAGTACTTGGTGCCACTGTGGTTGAAGCAGTACTTGCAGTACTTGCTGCCACTGTGGTTGAAGCAGTATCCCCTGCTACAGTGGTGCTTTGTGCTGTTGCAGTGTTTACTGTTACAGCTGCCACAAACAGGACAGAGATGACCAGTTTGGTGTACATATCTAGAGGAGTTAAGGAAAGGTACTCAGTTAAATAATATAATGGGACACTACACCTAAAGTTACATCTGCAGTAACAGAGGATCTACCAGTTGTGCTCAGATAAAATATTTAATATAGAGATTCTCATTTATCGTAATATAAAGGTGTTAAAACGTTAAAACCAACCCAAATGTAATATAATATTTGAAATCTAATCTAATCTGAGTTGCATTTGATTTTTTACCCCTCCTAATTGTGCTGCCTTGGCGTTGCTTTTGCTTTAAGCTTGTGAACTGCTTCCAAATTCCAAAGTTTAGAGGAATTCAACCTATTTTCCTAAACATAATTAATCATGTACTGACTAAGATTAGGGTTTGTTTTCAGCTTATAGAACAGTTAACTAAAAAGACAAAATAGTAAATTATTAGAGAGTAAACATACACTCATATTTTTATAGAGATGAAAAGAGGACTTCTATAGGTTGACCAATAGAAAAGCAGTGAACACATCACAAAATGAGCAAAACTGTTATGTGTGTGATTTGCTCATATCCAGTTTGTGAGTCTGTGAAACGCCCTTTTCCTGCCTACTGCATCAGTAGAGTAAAAGCAAAGGATCAACCTAGGTGACAATCTTTACAGACTATAACAACAATTATTTATAGAAAGTTGAATGATAAATCAAATAGACTTTGGCACATTCCTCCAGAACTAATTTCATAATAATAAATTAACATCTTGCACACACATTATATAAGCTTACCTGCAGTTGTTCTTGTCTTCAGTTCAAATGATGTGATGAATAGTTGTAGGTTCCTTCTTAGATGTTACTTAGAGGTGAACTGCCTCTGATGTTCCTAAATCTCTAGCTGGGAGCCTGTTGACTCCCTGTAACTATTTATACAGAGAGGGAGGGGAGAATCAAGGCGTAGAAGCCCAACACCTGTCTGACATCATAGATTTTTGTTTTAGGTGGGGTGGGGAATACTGGCTTTCAACCTTGATGACTAACATGATAAAAACAGACACATAGTCATGTAAATATGTTGTTTTTTAGTTTGTTTTAGTTTTTTTCAAAAATTAACTTTTTATTTAACTTTTGTTAATGCTTGTGTCTCCAGCTCTAAATTTGAGTGCACAGTTAGGGCTGGTCTTTCTAACTCCTTTATTTTTTTATGGCAATCCTAATGTAGCCTCTTCCAGGGCAGTGTTTTGTAACTTAAATTAAAGAAACTGAATTGAAGTCCAAACCTTCTATTTATGCCAATTCCAAAACCATTTGTTTTTAACATCACTGTGATAAAAAAGATCTTTGAGCACCTAATCAAGTCAGAGAGATGTTCACTCTTGTTAAAATGTACTGATATTTCCATGTTCCATTTTACAGCAACAAAAGTGGGTCTTCAATCCTGACTCTACTGTTTTAAAAGAGGTTGGAATATGCAAAAAGACAGACCATGTAGGGTGTATGTGCATGTGTTAAACTAGTCACAAGACCAGTGCCACAATTTAAAGAACTGGTTTGTCAACAGAAATACAAGTTTTAAGGTTTGTTTCACTACACCCATTGTATACAAAAGTTACCCTAACAACTGAGAAGGCAAGGCCACACAACTCATGCTGTAGTAATGAATGGTAGCAGTCATTCAACTGTGACTGTACTATATGATTACAGGAATGATTTACTGAAATGTCAGCCAAATGTTGTCAAAGAACCACAGACCTGCCACAGCTCAGGAATGTTGACAAAATAACTCAAATTACAGATTTATTAAAAGAAAAATAGAGAGAAGTAGGTTGTACGTATTAAGGGTTATGGTTAAATTTAGATTAAAGATCTCAAGGAGTCAAAGATTCCTTTCAGTGGAGCAATTCAATACAGTTGTTTATCTTGCATAAAGCTGTGTAAATCCTGCAACACTTTGTCAACCTGCTTAACAAAACGTCACTGGAACATCCCAAATCTCATTCTATTCACATCTTGCACATGCCACAGAGGGGTTGAACTTTCAGCTGTATGTAACAGTGTGCTGCCAGGCTTATGGAAACTGGTAACAGTAAAATTGTAACTTAGCGCATTAAGTTTGTGTTTTTCAAAAGAGGAGATCTGCTAGTGCCTATTTCTTTTATTCTACTCTTTCACTTTTGTTCCAGATCAGTCATCAGACAACTTCACGCAGAAAATGTACAAATCCAACTAAAATGAAATTTAGGACCGTTTCTAAAGAGAAAGTAAGAGACACATATAGACTAGAGTCAGTCAAGTACACATACTCTGAGTCTACAAAGCCTTACTGTTATAACATGTAAAATGTGGCCTTACAGCCTGCTGGATTAATCACCAAACAGCAACTTTGGTACAACTATGATCTGGATGCATGAGAATAGTCACACACTATTATGTTACTGAGCTGCAGACTTGTGACAGGATAGTTTCTACGCCTGCAGGAGTTTGAGCTCTGGGGTGTTACCTGTGCTTGCTCAAGGCTTGTTTCAGGATCAAGAAAAGCACAAGAATCTAGCTCTGCTTGTTAATCGCCATCACTCTTTAACTGCAGCTGTCCCTATAGATAACACATAATACACACACATAATACACACACACACACACAATAAATCAGCTCACTTTCAACATCATGTAGTGTTTCTTCTCCCCTCCTCACAACAGACCGACTGCTAAGTCTACTAATAGGCCAATTTGTTTTGTACTTCAGCTTAATTCACAGAGTTGAGTGAAGAAGAAAGAAAGAAAAGAAGAAATTCATTCAATTAACTCATAATTTTACGTTTAATAATGAATTTAGACGTCAATCCATTGATGGCTAGGTGTGTGTACGTCCCTTACCTGGTGAGAACATGGCACCAGGACGCACTATGGTAAGAAGGCCAGTGTGATGGTTTGGGAAATGTTCTGCTAGGAAACCTTGGGTCCGGCCGTCCATGAGAATCTAGATGGTCAGATATGTTGTGAGATACTCTGTTTAAGGTCAGCACTGGCAGCCGTTCAACATTAACATCATTATTGCATTAAAGGTCATTTAGAAAAAATAAGATTCATAAACATAAAAATCAAGGCAAATCTAGAGTTTTGTTTGTTTGTTATGTTTTTTGCATTGTTTACAAAATAAAGAAAAACTGTTCAAATAGAAAATAGTCATATTGTGACATTGTCTTGAACTACCTAGAGCATATTCTGTCAAGAATGAATCATTAAAACCTTTTCAACATGTGAACAATGCAGCCTTCCGAAAAACTAAAAATATCCGCCCGGGTTTTTGCTTCACGTACAAAAAAATGCCCAAGAATTTCCATCAAGAAATTAAGATGGACGTAAAGCTTTTAAGCTGTTTGTGATGCCATTATCAGCAGCATATGCCTAGTCACATTGATAAGCTTTTATTTGTAATTGTAATGTTTTATTTGTAAAGTGCCCTTCATACAGTGTTACACACGATGGCTTATGAGGACAAAAAAAGAATGCACAGCAAAAAGTTTAAAAGCACTTGGCGACTGCACACAGAAAATTGATTATGAAATTAAAATGATTAGAAATAACAACAAGATTCAAATAAAACAAAGCGCAACAAAACATAATAAGCAAAAACATGTGGAAGTAAAAATAAAATGGTAGATTGGTAAGAGAGAAAGTTTTGCATCTAAAAACCGAAGCAAATTTAGGCATTTTCACGACCTATGACGTGTTTGTGCTACACACAAGCAGAATGTCAAACAGGTCAGTGCAAGATGTACTCCACTAAGAAACTTGATTTCTCTCAATATCTAACCGGCGTATATTTATATAGCACCAAATAATTCAACATTCAACAAGAAGCAACCAAAACACTGTGGAGGAGAGGGTAACAAACAGGGTGCAGTACCAAGTTATACTTCAACTTACAACTTCAAAAACCTAATTATGTTAATTAGAAAAATCTGAGTCCCATACCCACCATGTACCCCAACAACAGCACTCGGTCTGTCAAAGACTCAACACTGTAGATGTCCATATTAAAACATTTTACATTGTCAGTTCAATTGTAGCATTTTTTTTCTATTTAGCATTAAAGGCAATTCTAGGGGGATTCGGGAACTCTAAGCAAAAGGGAGACTTAGATTTAAGAAATATCCAATAATTAAATAAATAAATAAATAGTAAGTCTTGAAGGCTCAAGAGACTTACACTTGGACTGAAAGGTACATAGGCTTATTGTTTTTTCTGACGGTGGTTCATTTTTATTAATGCACTCATATAACAAGTATTCCGTCAGGAAAGAGCACTACTGGCACAAGAAGACAGAAACAGACTTACAATAGGAGATTTGGTGTAGCAAGACCTGGGATCTTTACCCACTGGACTTGCTCTTCAGGAAAAGGGGTGGGGGGGTAAAAGACCAGAGGGTAAAAGCAGAATACTATTTAAAGAATCCTTGAGGAATGCGTTAAGTATGAAAAATAATGAGAGCATCAAACATTGCCCAAGCCTCATTAGCATGTACAGTTTCCCACCTGAACCAAAAACAATAAGTTTCTGATTTAAAGGCTGATTAGGGTAGAAGTGACAATATGCAGTGACTTGTTTCCGTTTAGATCCACTGAGTGTTGGACATTCTAACTTTGCTGTTTAAATAAATATTTATTTCAATATTTAGTGTATTGATAAAAGCACATGGAGATTTTTTTTTATTTACTTATGTTATTAATTCCTTTGATTGCATTTTCTTCAAGTCTGTATGATAAAGACCTGGTCACAATTGGAACGATGGTGTCAATTCTAGATTTTGTTTCTTTACAGTAAATGTCCTTGTTAGACTAGTTCCTTGTAGTGATTTTTTCCATCCTGCAGACTCCCCTCCCCCTTCTTTTGGTCTTTTTTTAGAAATTTGCATTTGATCGGCCTGTGACTCAAGTTTAAAAAAGATCATACGTTTGTTATTTAATTAGTACAATACTGAAACTGAACTTGAATATTTTATTTTCAGGAACTATGCATTTGCTCATAAAATATACACATCCTTTAGAAAATGAGGTGTGTGCACATAAGATTGTTATTTTAATGGGTCTTTTGCTTGTACTCTCACTGCAGCACTCATGTTACACTGCCACTAACACATGGTTAATGTCCAACAACCTCTTATTGTTGAACATTTTTCTTTCTTAATTCATTTTATGAGTCATAGTACGACATGGTTCAAGAAGCATGAAGGCCATTGCTTTGTGTAGTGCATCTCAAGATGTGGTAAAAGCTTCCCAAAGTTCTCAAACTTGACTTGATCACCCAGAGAAAAACAAAAGACACACTAAACTAAGTGAAGTATCAAGGAAGTGTTCTGAAGGACAGATCAGAAATAGGTAGTGTACTGAAAGTTGGTGTACTTTCAACCTGCCATATTCCTGTTGTTTATAGATTTGCTATTTGCTGTTATTATGCATGATGACTAATTTACAAATACAGCTACAATATGTCCTGTTGCAAGATTGTTTTGTCAGAGGAGAGTCATTGTGTAACTATGTTGTAGTCACGATTTAACAACAAAAAAATAAACACTGTTCACAGAAGCACAAACGGGAAATTTTACTCCAGAAAAACGTCTGCTTAACCTTTTACCATCCTTTAAGTAAGAGGTTCCTTTGAGACCTGAGTGAACAAAAGAATTACAATCAAATGCCAGTTCAACAGACGTCTAGGTATGCAAGTGGGGTTTTAAGATGCACCCAAAGAAACATGAACCTATTGAACTTATCGACCAACTTGTTCCTGCTCAAGATTTTAATTAGGTCAGAAACAAATGCAGATGTTGTTGTGGTTGCTCAACCTGGATTTTCTAGTTTGCAACTTAGTGAAATGATTTACATTCTTTCTGGACAAGGCATTCCTTATAGTACCACACACATTCAGTTCTGTTTATGCTTTATGCTTGGTTTTATACTACTAGTGTGTTTTTTTTTACTTCAGTTCTTGAAGTGATCGATAATCAGAGTGCAATCAACACAAATTTAAATTTGGCTTTCATGCAACTATTACTCTCTGAGCAAATAGTCACACCTCATCTAACAATCTTTAGTTTACTGGTCTGTTGAGTTCTACCTTTCACAATCAAGATCAGAAATGTGATACTAAATAGATGAGAGAGATAAGTAACAACTTGTTTTACTGCAGAGAAATTGACAGGAATTTAACAAACACATGCTGAAATAAATTACATAAAATTACATATTTCAAAGAACTACTTTAAATAATATAAATATTTTATATAGTGTAAATACTTTAAATATTGCTATGAAGCAGCTACTTAAAAGTATAATGGACTAAACTACATCCCACTTCTGTTAAAACTCAATATCTTTTTAGGGTTTCCTCTGTGCAGATTTAGGATTCTGAATATTTCTGTCCTTTATTCTTGAAGCTTCACAGGTTTCTTCAGATCAGATTCCAACTGCTCTTCATCCTCTTCCTCCTCTGTCCCATCCATGATTTTCTGCAGTTGTTCCTTAATGCGGTTCAGCTCTAGCAGCCCGTCCTGCAGTTCCTTACAAACCTCTCGGATCTTGGCTGCAAATTCTGTCTTTGCGCCCTTTTTCAGCTCCATGGAGTCCTTTGCCAGGAAAAATACATCAAGAGCCAGGAAAAGACCTGACATAACTCCAGTGGTGATGCTCATCACCTGAGTGGCTTTAGCAGCACCACCTGCCACTCCAAGGACCTGAACAGTACTAATCAGGTTCTCTGTGTTGACCACCAAAGCTTTCCCAGCCCGGCCACCCTCCTTCATTACATGTTTGACATTCTGGTTTAGGTACTTCTTCGAAATGCTCTCAGCATAATTCTCAAAGTTCCACTCTGCAAGGACCTCCATCCCTACCTGTCAGGGAGATAAGAGGAGAGATTTTTTTAGTGAGCATTATGTTTGAAATGCAGTATTTTGATGATTAGAAGTGCAGAGATTTAGTTGTTTGGCTGTCAGTTCCTATTAATCCAACTGCTGCTCAACATTTAAGCAAGTTGTTGCAGCTTTCAGCCATAATACAGCAGGCATAAATATCCATAAATACAGTGGCAAGAAAATGTTTGAAATTTGACAAAGACACCCTGCTACTTCAATGTTTTCCCTACTTGACCATTTCCAATGATGCCCTCTAATCTTTGTCTGTCTCTCAGGGTTGTTTCTTTATCTCAATAATGACCGTTTATTGTGCTAGAGTAGCTACAGTCCTATTGTGTCTCCATGTGGAGATTCTTTGAAATCACTTTGTAACCCTTTCCAGCGTCATGTAAATCAACTATTCTTGATTGTAGATCCTCTCAAAGTTCTTTTTGGTGAGGCATGGCTCACATAAGCGGAATCTTTTTGTGCGGAGTAAACTCAAGAGGTATGAGGGGATTTCTTCTGTGAAAGTGGCTCTAGTCCACACCCTCAAAATAATTTCCTTAACAAGACACTGTGTCAGGTGCTAGCACCTGAGTACACTTAGCTTTTTTGGGGTCATCATTCTAAGGGTTCACATACTTTTCCACTAACATTATGAGGTTTTTATAGTTGATCTCGATGAAGACAAGAAAGATATGTTTTTTTTGTGTTATTATTTTAGGCAGATTATAATGACTTAGATGAAGATCAGATAATGTTTTATATCAAATTAATGCAGAAAACCACAAAATTCCAAATTCCTACCACTGATTATAATGTGCGATATTGTATGCAACTAAAACAAACTGGCTTAAAACCTGTCTTCTTCAGTATCTTCTGACCTGCAAAAACTCCAGGCACTCCTTGATGTCCTTCATCTCCTCCTGGTAGTCTTGGATCATCTTCTCCACCTTTGTGCGATCTGTCTTTGAATGGACAGTATCTGTGATGCTGGCGGAAGCAGACGTCACCCCTCCCGCTGTAGCTACACCGATGCCTACAGCTGTGACAATGAGCGATGTTCCTGCTGTGAACGGTGCCAGAATGAGGCCGGTGATAGTAGTGACAGACCCTGCAACACTAGCGAGCCCTCCGCCAACACTGGCTGTGACTGTTTTCTTATGGAAACTGTCGGCAGAATCGGCCACGGCGAGGAGCTCCAGAATACGCTGCTGTAGTGAAGCGCCACGCTGGTTGAAAAAGCGAACGAAGAGACGAGCTGCCATGAAGACACGATCAGCTGCTTGTTCAACCACCCTATTTTACAAAGAATAGAAGACACTACATTAACCAAAAAAACATGCACTGGATTTATCGAATCCTACAAAACTTAATTTAGTAAAGTAAATATGAACTTTAGAGCTTGAAAGTAAACTTTTGAAAGACACTAGAGCTAAACTAAGGCCTTAAAAAAGGTTCATTTTCACTCTGTATAAGATGTTTACTTACTCTTCAGCTTCATCTTCCTGGTTTGCATCGTTCCATTTCTCCCAGCCTAACCCAGAAAAGAAATTGTCACTGTGAACTACAAGTAAATGGGTTTAACACTAATCAAACAAAATAGCAAGCATACTTTCTGCTGCTCTCCACCACATCAGAAGGCCCTCTTCATCCTGGAAATGAGCAAATTTTGACTCACTGATTCTGCAAGCATCATTTACAACATTTAACAATATTGCACATGAAGCACAAAAAAATCAGCATACATCTAGAGGGTCCAGGGCTGTTCTTTCACTGGGCACTGTTACTTCAGGCACTTGTAGTGTCTCAACTTCAGCAGTCTCCTAGAACAGAGAGGAGGAAAACATTGTTAAGTTAAGTTGTTATTTATTATACAAAGGTCTGCTAATCACGTCATGTCATCTTGCCGCACCCTATGTCCACAACTTAAGAATGCCTGTAAACCCATTGTGGTCTGCTGCAACATTGCTTCTCTGCAATAAATATATTTGTTTTGATGATCAGTCCAAAAAAAGTGCTTCTTTTAGTTTGCGGTTATAAACTTACCCTATAGTTTGAAGTTATATAATAATAGCACTGACAGTTAAAGCAGGAAAAAACATTTATGATGTACAACATTCATTCCAGTAAAAAGCAGCACTACCGCATTTGATATTTCCAGCAGTGGGTAAAAGCGTCCCTTCGAGGAAAAACACTCCTGGAACTACAGCTATTTATGTCTGAATGAGGAAATGAACTGCATGCATCTTGCATGGTGGGTCTTTCCTGTCCTACTTTAATATTTTTCATAAATAATAATAATAATGAAAACTTTATTGATCCCCTGGAGGAAATTGCAGTTGGACAGCTGCCAGATGTATGTCAGCACTACTTTGGGGTTTCAGTATCTTGTCAAAGGACACCTCATGGTAAGTTTCTCATAGTACATAATAGACATATGTATTAGGCAACATGAAATCAAGATACTTGGGAAAATAAGCAGGTTTTGCTCTCCAGTGTCGCTTAGTGCTCCTGAAGTGGGGTTGTCATGTTTTCTATATTATTTACAGTCTTTACAGTCATATTTTCTAAGGTCTTAACTCTTATACACTGTAAAGTGCCTTTAGATGCCATCTGTTGTGTTTTTCTGTTATAAAAAAACTGAATTGAAAAATTTAATTGAATTAAGTCACCTGAAAACCACACTTGTTTTAGCCTGTCTTTGCATTTGGTTTATTTTCAATGCTGGAATTCGACATTCTTCATTAACTAACTAACGTTAGTTACAACTTCATTGTACAACGTATTTCTAATATTCTTTTCGGTGTTCTTTTAAATGTTCCTGAGTTTGTTTCAATGTGTACTCTTTCATATACAGCACTTGGAATTACCTGTTTGTTAGGAACTTGGCACTGACACAGCTGCATTGTTGACAAACCTAAGGCAGTACCTGAGAATCGATGACACTGTTGCAGAGGCCATTGAAAGCTGAAAATAATCACTAGCAAAGTACAAACTAGACACATTTTGATCCAAACGAGGGGCACTGGGATTCACTGTGACACAGCTCCTAGTGTTAAGTTTCGTTGTAGTTATTATGGTTAATTAAAGTAATGAATCTGAATGTGGTTAAACCTCAGTTTAACATGCTGCAGTATAATTTGTTTCATGTAACAGCTGTTGTTATTGACAGTAACCAAACAGGCTGGAGAAGTTACGGGGTTACATAGTTTTCTTTCTCCTGTTCAACAGGTTCATGACTCACAGATCACAATAAGCTCTTTATACTACACTGTTGTTTTTAGGTTCATCACACCAGGAAGGATCACGTTAAATGCTGTGACATCCATTTTTTTCCTAGAACCGCCTGTCTGCCTCATGACTGATAATAACTTTCGTGAAAGACACCTAAGTGCTGTGACAGGGTTTGACGTCATATGCTTCTCCCCTGTCAGATACTTGGCACCAGTATGGCTAGACAACACATTTTCTTGTCATCTTGAGTATGAAGAAAAAGTTATTACTGTTAAAAGGCAGTTTAGGGTAACCAGAGGTCATGTTTATGTTTTTAGATCTACAGCATAAATGTCCATCTAGATTAATTTAAGACAGTATATTAAAAAAACATCAAACCGCAATATAAAACTAAATATTTAAAACTAAACACGTCTCTCTATGATGCCGTCATCTAGATGCCCAGAGTTGGAGCATTGCTCACTGTGAATAGTTTGGTTTTCCTGGTAAGACATAAGAAACAGAACATACTGGAAATTAACTGGGAAAGCACAGTTAAGAAGAGATAAAAAGAAAGGTCTTGACGTCCAGTTTCTTCCATTTCTGACAGGTAATATTAAGTGTAAGTAAGTGAAAAACAATTAAAGGACAGGATCACTCATATTGGTTCAGCACCATCTAGTGGCAGTAGTAATAATTACACTGGCAGATCGCAGTGTGACAGCATTCTTTTTTAACCAAGCTTAGGCTTTCTCCATGTGCTGTTAGAAAACACTTAACACATAATTTATGCAACCACAGGCAGACAAATGGACTGAAACTCTTTCCGTATGTATATGTATGCATATAGGCGGGGTGTCCTGGAAATTTATATGACAGAAAAAAACATGCTATGTCAGTAACATTCAGTAATAAGCTGACAAGGGCTGTATATAATCAATCATCCATTAAATATTGAATTATTAGAGTCTTCATATCATAATTCATACAGTACCTTTGGCTGTGAGGACATGAATGGGATGACTCTCTGCATCATTCCTGAGAACATCCCCGGGTTCTAATGAATAAATACACAAGTAGACAAATATAACTTAAACTAATCACTCAACTAAAAGTTTAACATTAGAAGGTCAGGTTTATTTCGATCAGAGGTTTAGTCAAAATGGGACACACTGGAGTCTACCTGTTTGGCTTGACTTGACTCTTTTCCAGTCTCATGTGGATTTGCAGAATCATCATGAGGATCGTTGTTTGGAACCTAAAAACCCAGACGTGACAGTGAGGAAACAATTTTTCATCGGAATGACGCCTCATTAAATGTACATATTAACTCCAGATTCATGAAATTAGAGTCAATTTCAGAATCCTATACACTAATAAATGTCAAAATGGCATATTCAACGTATTTGGAAATCAAAAACTGTTCCACGTTTTTAAATTACTTTATGTCCCTGTGTTACATCCACAGTAAGTCAGATCTGAAGCTGCGTTTGGAACAAACTTTTTTAATATCAAATGTACAGTATCTGTGTGAACATCTGTGTGACAGACTTGAACAAGTTGACAGTCTTTATTGACTCTCAAACATACAGAGGCCCCACTTCAATCGACGAGGAAATTAATTTTTTTTATTTTTTTACTGTGCGACTTTCAGCAACTACTCTACTGTGAAGGTCACAGCCATTTTTACTCTGTGAGCTTGTTTACAGACAAATAACAGTGCCCCTATTTTTAGTTGTGAAGAAACAAGTCATGCGGTGCAGCAATGTGGATCACTTATGTAGTGAGTACATAATAGTTTATTGTTTAAAGCCAGTGAAGTTCTGGAGGTAAGGGCAAATAAACTACATCAGGTTACTTATTCACAGACAAAATGTTACCAGCTTTATAATAAAAAACTACTTGTTTTCCCAATAGTGTTATATTCACATTATTATATTGATACAATGTGACAAAATCCTTTTCATGGTTTTCCTATCTGACAAGACTCTGAGGTCACGCCCTGCTGCAGTGACTGAAGATGCAGCTTTGGACACTTGTGTGAGTAAAAACAGCTCAGTGGACATCCTACCGCGTGACGCAGGTCATATTATAGTTAGCACTGGAACACCTTCAGTGCTGTGGTTACCTGGGGAGTGGACTTGAACGGGTTGAGCCTCTGCATGACCCCTCTGAGCAGACCAGGGTTCTGCAAAGCAAGTTTTTAATACAAGTAGTTATTTACTTGAGCCATCAGCCACAACAGTGTGTAGTTTTTCTTTTTCTATTGTCTTCAAGTCAGAGCTTCACAGAGAGACCTAATAAGGATATATATATATATATATATATATATATATATATATAAATGCAGCATCAGTGTCAAATGCGACAAAACAATTCACAACTTATAAAACCATTTCCAATGTGTGACTCTCTGTATGGAGCTCAGTTGGTTTCCATAATGAAGTGATGCAGTCTGACAGGACCTGTAGCACCAGGTGTTTTCCACTACATGCATTTACCTGTGAAGCTGCAGAGACTCCTGCATCCTGTCGGTTCATGTTCAGATCCTGGTGAAGTATGAAGTTCCCAGTTAAAGGTGTAAACAAGACAACATGTCCCACCAAGTTCCTCCTCCGAGCAGCTTTAACAAGTGGACGTGAAGCCGCTGCTGTTCAGCATTTATCTCCTCTGAAACTGTTTATACTGAAACACAAACTATTTTTGACATTAACAGGTGGTAAATATGAAGTCTGACAGCCTCGCTGGCTGTGATTTGTAAAGCTAAAAGTGTAGAGCTAAAGTGCTGTTGTCCGCTTTTCCCAGCTTAGACCAGCTCACCAAACTCCGTTCAAAACGTTTATAATTTAAGATACTGCTTAAACTTGTTAAGTTAAAAACAAGTCGTGAAGTATGATTTGACTTCTATTTTAAACAAAGTCGCTTCGCTAAACAAATCGGCTTACATCTTATCCACCTTACAACTTTAATTCAGTAATATTTTCTTTATGTAAACATCGTGGAAAAAGCTCCGGGCGTGTCAGAGCTAATTAGCTAATGAAAGTTACAGCGATTTAGCTGCAGTGTTTCTTTTGGATAAAAGTGTCCAAACGGGTGGACAGAACTTGTAAGCAGAAAAAAAACACTAACAACTATTTTAACTGACAAAACATTCAACAAACTTTGACACGTAAAACGAGGTAAAAACCCACATTTGGTTAACGGAGTCCCCGGAGCGCATCGTCCTCTGTGTCCGAGCAGAGAAATGTTGGACGACACGACCCGAGCAGAAAGAGTCCGGTCAGCTGGAGGAGGTCTGTAAATGTACAGGATCTACATCAGAGTGGACTGAAGACACAAAGACAACTCGTGTCCAGGTCTGATCAGTCGTCCATGTGTTTCCCCTCCAGTCCGGGCAGCAGCAGCTCCCAGTGAACCCTCCGGATCAGGACTGGACCCGGAGAGGAGCTGGAGCAGCAGCTGGGGCCTGAAGGAAATCCTGATCCGTCTGTTCCCAAATGAATCATTTGTTGTTTAATGTGTAATTTATTCTTTATGTGCTGCTCGTGTTTAAAATTCAACTGTTTCATACTTGAAAAGAGGCAAAATTGTTTTTGTTTTATAAGCAACCAAATACTGTGAAAGTGAAATTAAAATTGAAATGAAAACTGCTCCATAGGAAAACAACTAATCTAGACTGTATACACAGATTGATGGTTAAAGTAGATATAATATAAACACAGTGGTGTTTACTTGTCATTCGTCTTCATTTGATAATAGGAATTTGATCTTCGAACTGTTTAAGTTACAGAGCAACAATAAATACAGTATCAAACTTTGCAAACAGGCTTTATTTACACATTCAATGTTACACTAAAAGATCTAAATACAGGCCTTAGGTAATATATAACATTTAAAAGATGTGCAGAGCGACATTTTGTTCAGGTTGTGTTTCTGTGCAATATCACCACATCGTGTGATAATGAAACATTACCTGCAACATAAACTACAGCTTCAGCTATTCTGCATGAGTGTACAGACACTGTGACGTACATAATGTATTAAAAATAAATTATCTTATGTAACAATTTCATTTTCATTTCAACCACCACTCACTCAAATTCAGCAAATGCCAATTTAAAGAAACTCCATGAAGAAAAGTCAGGCTTTTTGGCCACAGATTCTGCTTTGGGTGTAATTGTAATTTCTCTGCCATCATTTGTATCAATATACCCATATCCATTACAGGAACTGGACAAAATAATAGGAAGGGCTGACAGTATAATACAATTCAATACTTCACTGCCCAACAAAATTATTTCCTCTGTGATTGTAAAACATTATATACACTTATGTGGGGCTATTTCAGATGTGTTATTTGAAATAACCCATGAGTTTGTGGAAATTAATTTCATACACCTTATATGTAAACCTCTTACCCCCAAAATAGTAGATACAGTGTATAAAGACTGTCAATGTTCCTGTTATTTTGATCAGTCCCTGGATGTAAACATGTTACAAAATAATACAGATGCAATATGAGTCAAATAATACAAGTAAGTAACAATACAATTACAAATACACATTTACTTTGAGTTTTTGAATGTCTGTTGCAATAAATTGATACATGTATGTAGTTTTATACATTTAATGCCCTGAGTTTTCCACATGTAGGAAATTAAAAATATCTGTTTCACACTCACTTTTTTGTCTGAGCTGACTGACACTTCCCTCATTTAGCCAGTAGAGGGGGCTGTGATCTTGGATTATTCATAGTCCTCCAGTAGCGTCCTGTAGCTCTTCTCTGATGGAGTTGAGATCTACTACTGCCGCATTGAGCACATTTGCCACCTCTTTTATCAGAGCCACCATCTCTTTCTTACAGCCTTTCTTTAGCTCCCCAGAGTCCTTGATGAAGTACTTGTCAGTGCCTTTGAAGAGTCCTTGCACCGAGGACAGAGCTGTGTCCGTTACCTCAGTCGCTCGCATCACGGGCGAGTCGACCAAACTGATCATCTGGACGGCCCTGCGGATCTCCCAGTCCTCCGAGTAGTGTTGGGTACCAGACCTCAGGAAGGGATGGCCGCGGAGTTTGTACAAGCCCTGATTGACAAAGTGGAGGATCTTCCCAATGGCCAGCAGGTGATCCTCATACTCCTGTAGTACTGTCTCCACCTAGGAGAGCAAAGGGAAACACTGTGCTCATTGGATGGGACAGGGCTAAAATACTAGACTTTGTGTAGTTTGTTGTAGTTTTTGAAATAGTAATTGTTGAATGCAAAGTGATCTACTGTACATTAATACAGACAGCATGAACTCAGGACACATAATGAAACTGCAATTTACCCTCTTCCGGTCGTGCATGTTGTTAACATTGTCAGAGATGGCCGCTGAGGCTGAAGTGATTCCGCCAGCTGCTGCCACACCCACACCAACAGCTGTGACTACCAGAGAGGCCCCGAAGGTGAAGGGTGCCAAAGCTAAACCCGCAATGGCCGTCACACCGCCTACAGCTGTGGTGGTGCCACCGGTGATGCCAGCAATTCTGGCCTTGTGGTGGAAATCGCTGATGTCGTCAGCCATGGTGTTGAGTGTGATTATGGACTGCCAGAGCACCTCAGCTCGCTCGGTGAAGACTTTGTTGAACAGACGCAGGCCACGCTGAACCTTGTCGGCCAAGATGGTGAAGGACCTAGAACGAAGTTGAGATCCAAAACAATGATAAGTTTGGTGGGTACAGTGCAAAGAACCAGCACTTCTAAATTTCCATTGTCCAACTAGACACTACATGTTGATTCCCTCTTTTAGTCCATGTCAGAAATAATTCAGACACTGAACTTTTATCCACTTCATTAGTTCTGGTCAATTTGGTATCAAATCAACCAGACTAGCAGCCTTTCACTCAAGTTCACATTACAGTACAGTGACATACTTGCATTCATCTTCTTTCATGATTTTGTCCTCTTCATCTGACGGCAACTCGTCCCATTCTGAAATTAAATCAAACAACAGAAAGCGATAAACATCTGTAGGCGTCTTGTCTGAATCTGTTAAAATAAGCCGGACTGTGACTCACGTTCCACGGTGTACCACCACTCCATCAAGCTGTCAGTGTCCTGCAACCAAACAAAAACATGATGGTTAAAACCTGACAAACATTATTTGCTTGAGTATGCTGATCTGTGTATGTTCACTGTGGGAACAGACTAACCCCATCCTCATCGTCGTCGTCTAAACCAGCTGCAGATTGATCCCTCTGAGCAGCCAGCCACTCTGCCTGAATGAGGGGAAAGAAACGAGTCAGCAAATATGTCGCTAGTCATGCAAGTTATCCAAATGTAGAATAAGTTTAGGCCTTTATATACAATCAAGCCTTTTCTGCTGGGTGTGTTGACTAGTACAATTGAATGTTATTTTGTTGAACCAGCAAAGTCACAGAAATGTCAAAGAAATGTGTCTCGTCAGGACATGGTCAGAGGAAGATACTGCAACTGTACCAACAACATTTCATAGTTTTTTAAATCAATTAATAAACTTTGTCTAGTAAAAATAATCAAGATTTCTAACTGGTAAATGACTTGTTCGAACAGCAAGGCTTACTCCACTGTTATAATGTGAACCACACTTAACCAGGACAACAGAAAGCAAAGCAGAGCGCAGACAGGGGAGATCAGAAAGTCCGAGGTCAGTAATTGATCATACAATCAGTTGTTTTCTGAGTGACAGTAGGTTCAGTGGAGCGTCTTGCCATTAAACAAAAAAACCGTAATGCCTATTGAGGCTTTGTGTAGTCCAACATATAAACAGATGCTGTCAGATGCTGGACAAGCAGAAATAAATGCTGATTAACACAGTGAATCTCTTTAGAGCAGGACGTGGTTAACTTAAACAAAATGTGAGAGAGTCAAAGTCAAGTAGATGGTGTATTGCTACAGCAGACGTTACTGAGCATGATGCTTTATGTGAAGGAAGTAAAAATATTGATCAGAGAAATAATGAAAACTGGGCCTTTTGTTAGAAAACCTGGGGATTTTAAAAACAAAAAGGTATTCAGCTAAGGTTACGTTATTTCATTTAAAATCTATCACATTTTTTTGAACTCACCTTAGCAGCCTCCGACAGGTAGTCAATTGACGCAGCTCCTGGTGGGTCTTCATAATCTAGATACATGGCTTTGTTCTGGGAAGACAATGCGATATTGAAAAGCCTGACAGCAATAAGGGCACAATTCCTTCTAGTGGTCAGAATATGTCAGACTACAAAGACTCACCTTAGCTTTGTTTTTCTTGAAGCCTTTGACCTTTAGTGACTTCTTCTGTTAATAGTTAAAAATACATAAACAATATTTCAGATTGTGTAAAAGGAAACGGCAAAAGGGAAAACCAGGGTGAAAACAATACCGGTTTGCAATCTTCCAGTTCATCTTGTTCGCTGTCATTCAGTTCTCCAGGACCCAAGAAATCTTTACCCGTAACTTCATCCTCATCAAAGTCATCCTGCTAAGACATGACAGACATGAAGCCAAAGCTCCAGGAAACGAATACAGGATTATGCTTATGTTCTATGTTAAACAAATACTAAACATACTTTGCATGCTTGCTGAGGGACATGGTGGCTGAATCTTATCTGTTCACTCTCTCCAGTTATGTCGTAGCTCTTCTTAGATTTGCCTAGAATGGGGAAAGGACTTCTGTGTTTGGGAGTTTTCTAATAAAAGAAACAAAAATGAATGTTGTAAGAAGAAAATCTTGAAGCGAAATACTAAATTACAAGATACTAGCTTCAGCTATTGAAATACCGGTTTGCAGTCATCCATTGGGTTTAGTTCGTCGTCCAACTCCTCTGCTGAAAAGCTGTTCTTTTTTCGACTGTTGTCATCCCACATGTCCTCCTAAACCAAACACATTCACATCAAATTGTTAAATATCCCCACTTCACTGCAACATTTGATTGTGTGCCAAACATGTTGCTTTTACATTAGCTGAATGAATGACAGCAGCTTAACAGATGCTGTTCATTTGTGCCCTTTTCAAAACTAAAAATTACATTTGCTTAAAGTTTATTCATCTAAATATGGAGACCAGGCATCCTACTACTAGACAATGAGGAAATTAATTAGTCCTTTATTAATTAAATTTCTTTAATAAACCAAAGATATTCATCTGATGCAAATTAGCATTTAAAGGTGTAACACTGCAAAGACAAACCACTAATACAACGTACAGAACACTGAAAGCACAGAAATAATGTACAAATCCAGTACAATCCCAGAGCATACAGTTGTACCTTTGAGCTTTTGCGAGGTGTGTATCCATGTGCTCCCTTCAGCTCATCACCAGGCTGGAGAGAACGAGTTTTAGCATGACACACATTCACCCTAATAAATAAATAAAGATATTTTCTTCCTGTAGAAAACTGAAAGCGTGTGATACCTTCTGTACGGTGATGGCAAATCCTCTCTGTGGCACAAACTTGATTTTCATCTTCTTTTTTCTCTTCTGGAGAGAAAAAACATTTGATTTCTTAATATTCACAGTTCTCCATTAGGATCCATTTAAATGTCACTCAGGATGATCTTATCTGAGGTCTCCTAAAAAACAGCATCCATACTCCAGCTACTTCCAGCTGATTCATTCTGATTTGTGCCAGGCCTTAATAACAAATAGAATACAAATGGCTGTGAACCTCTTTATGTGTGACTTCCCCTTCCTCCTCCTCTCCACTGGTGTTGTCCAACATCGTGCTCTGTTGGAAATTAAACACTGCATCAAAACTGTAGTAAAAAACGAGGACGCTGAGCTATTGTTCAAAATAATATTTGAAACTTGAATATCAAAGAAGAAGTCATTTGAAGCATTTTTTTTCCTACAGTAGGCAATTCAGGATCCAAATGTTTAGTCTCGTGATTTTTGCCGCTCTCAGTCACAGTTACCCTGCAGGTACATCTCTTACTGTCACTTTCTTCTGCAAAACCACATGGACTCCAGATAACTTACCTTTGATTCTTGAGGTAAATGTCCATTCGCGTACTTTCCCTCCGATGTTGAGAAAGGGGAGGATGATCTTCTGAGCAGTGACCCGACTTTGGTTGACTGACGTTTCTTCTGGTGACCAAGCAAAACATTGTTAAACCACCACTTGTTTATGAATATTGTTCAATATAAAAGAGAAAGAATACTGTTTAAAATGTCAACAACAAAACACACTGAACATACTTTGTAATCCAGTCCTTCCTGCTCTCCATCATCTTCTGCTGACACGTGTGGCTCTGAAAAGTATTCCTGAAAAACAGCAGCACTCTCCTTTAAACCCGGTACTGATGTGTTCACAAATAACACCTGATCTTTTTAACACCTGTTAACGTTGCCCTGTGTGTGCTTACTAAAAGTGTTTCTACCATTTGGTTCTCTCTCACACGCTCATTCGTGTTGTATCTGAAATCTGCGATAAACCCCCCACAGAATACTGTAAAGTGTGACTATTACCTTTGATGATTTATGGGATAAGGATAGTGTCCTGCTTTTCTTCTCATTTGTAGTATTATCCTAAAAGTGATAATAAGAACCATTAGAACAACAACCACGAAAACATAGCATAAGCAGGGAGGATGTTCTCTTGCATTGCTTTGTTTACCTTTGGGCTTTTTCTGGAGCTCAGGGACATCCTAAATTTTTTGTCCTTTTTCTGTAAAGAATATTTAAAGTAGAGGTGAAGCCACATGCAAGAAGAGCTATTTAAAAACAAACTGTGGATGACTGGTAAAGACACTCTCATATTACCTTGCTCTGGCTTCTAGAGCCGTCCTGATCCTCACCACTTCCTCCATCATAATCGCTCTTCACCTAACATGAAGTTTGGGTTTTGTTAGTCTTTTTTCACCCAAAATTTAAAAACATTGTCAAATAGAAGAATGAATGGATTCTTACAATCAGTGACTCTCGTCGCAGTTTAAATTTTCCAGGCTTGCAGAAAAAAACAATACATTAGCTGAAATGTTTTTGACAAAGAATGAATTTTGCATAAAGGATATTGTTTCCATTGGCATTAGTATGTCAGCCTGTTTACACTGACAGTGCATTCTTACTGGTTTAAAGCCAGGGTTAAGCTCAGGACTGTCCTCAGGCCAGTCTTCCACACACCTTTCCTGTTTTAGGATTTTAACAAAACCTTGATATGATCTCCTGAAAAGATTCTCATAGCAATCCAATATATGCTGTAGGTATATTATTTCTGTCATTTTCTTTTTTTTGTCCTCTCCCATCAAAAAACGTACCTGTCCAAGAAGCAGGATGTCCTCAAAGACAACATAGTCGTCAGGCTCCACTAATTTACTTTCCTGTAAAAGAGACGCTTTTCAACAATCTTTTTTTTTTTTTTTTTTCCCTCTATCTGCAGTTTATCTTAACAAAGACAAACCACACGATCTTTTCTTTTCTTTTCTTTTTTAAACATTGTGCGTACCTGGGTTTTTGGTTTAAGGCTAAGAACTGGTTTTGGGAGTCGTCTGAAGATTTGTTTAGGAGAACGTTTTGGTGCAGTTGCTTCAGGTTCAATCTAACCACAGTCCAAAGGAAAGAACATCATTAATAGAAAGGCAGATACAGTAGCAACCAAACTGGACAAAATTTTATTCTTAACTGTGTTCTTTACGTACAGGTTTGTCGAGTGCGGGTGGCTTTTCTGGTTTTGGTGGCTTTTCTGGAGGGGGTGGCTTTTCTGGAGTGGGTGGCTTTTCTAGCATGAGAGGCTTTTCTAGAGTGGTTGGCTCTTCTGTCCTTGGTGGTCTAGTGCGAGGAAGTGGCTTTGGTGGACGTCTGATGGTCGGCACCTATGAGTTTGATTATAAAAGATGGTAAACGTCCACGATCAGAAAACTATGCATCCTACAGTACAGTTGTACTATACAAAAAAAAAAAAAAAGCGTAAAAGTATGATGTGTTAGTATTGTAGAATATATGTCCAGTATATACAGTTATAGTATATTTATTTCACGGTTTTCTATATATTAGATTGAATCTATTACGTACATGAGACATTTCAGTTGGTGAGTGCTTGGTTGACATGGCTCGATTCCTGGCCCGGGTGAAAGGAGTTGGCTGTAGAACATCGTATTTCGTTCCTTCAGGACTTGTCAGAATAATATTATTCAGCCCATTTAAAGACTCTGTTTGAGTGGCTGCACGAGACTCTGCTGGTGTCAGTTTTAAGACATCTGGCGACGGCTGTGCATCCATCTTCATTTCTGATGGACTAGTGAGTGAAAGTGTAGAGTAGGTGGTCTTTGAAGCTGTATTTTTGGCAGTAATTGCAAATATATTGTTGCCGTTGGTAGTTGAGGGAAGTGGTTGAAAGATGTCAAAAGCCCCTTTTGATATGTCCTGGAAGGGGTCATTTTGCTTAGAGGGAGTGGTACCAAACGGGTCATCCAAGCTGGACAGATCTTGGAATAAATCCCCTCTGAATGGGCTTGGAAATGGATCAATAGCACTTGTGGAGGACGTTGAAAATATGTCCAGATTTTCCACAGAAGACATGGCTACATGGTTCTTCTCATTGCTAGGGAGATCTTGTTTCTTTTCCTTGAAGTGGGACAGTTCTCCACCTTTATTTGAGACAGCTTGAAACAGATCTTCACTGGCCGTGGCAGTCAAAAACAGGTTTGCCACAGTAGGCTGTGGGGACAGGAACACATCATCCTCTTTGTTTGAAGGAGATCTGAATGGGTCCACATAAATACTGGGAGATTTATCGAAGACGTTCACCTCCTTAGAACGTCCAGCATGGAAGCACTCTTCTCCTTTAGAAGGCTGGAATAGATCGTTGTTTGACTGCAAGGTGTTGGAAAGGTTCTGTGGTTGGGCTGGAGCTGCCTTAAACAGGTCAGGTGAGTTAAGGGTCACGTCATGAAAGTATCCCCTAGATGTGTTCTGATCCAATGATGATGTCTGGAAAAGGTCTCCATTAAGGCTGTGAGTCAATGTCTGGAATGGGTCCTTTTGAGGTTCAGAAAGCTTGTCTCCATTTTCCACAGTCTTGATTGGGGGCTGAAGGTCCAGAGGACTACTCTGAAATTCAGGTGGAGGAAGCAAGATGGTATCATGGTTTATGTCCTGTGACGTTTCCCTCTCCACATTTATTGCTGCATGAGATTTGGTGCCAGATTCCTAGAAACACATGGTCATAGGGACGATTAAAAATAAGGGTGGTATATGAAGTAATCCTGTGATCTAGTTTTAAAAACAGCAATCCTGGAAAATACTTACCATGTAATACTTATAAAAGGGGTTCATTGTGGCTGAATCCCCATTGACCCCATTCTGATGAACAAGGAAAAGAACATGACACAAAAGGAAGTAGTTAGTCATTTGGACTGTTGAACTATTCTTTCCACAACAAAAATGATCACTGATCCAACTGTGCAACAAGCAGTTTAATCTGCTGTCACCATTCTGGGGACAAAACATTAAAAGAAAATGTTTGAGGGGTGGAAGCATAGAAATTGCATGAGTCATTATTCCTTCCTCAGTCAGCGTGGTGGTAATATAATTAAAACTTGAAAAATTTGTCCTGTTACTGAAACCATCCTACCACCAAGAATTTATGTGTTTGCTATTACCTGCGTATTTAAATTAAAAAAGGAAGGATAGCCGGGAGAGCCATGAAAATGCACACAGCAATACGCAGACGATGTATTGCTTTTCGTGAATGATGTGCTCAAAAGTGGACACGAACCTGTTTGTTTTGAGAGTCATTCCCAGATGAGGCACTGGAGTCCGAAGGAGATGAAACAAGAGTCTGCAAGGAGAGAGATGAACAAGAAGACATTAATATACAGAGGCTAATTTCCCTTTTAAATATTCATCCCTACATGCTGAGTGTAGAAAGGCTAGATGTCAGATGCATCTCTAGTGCTGTATTTAGACTGAGGACGTATTCAGGTATGTTCACTGACGTAGAGACAGTGATGTTCTGTATGTGACTGTGGAGCTACTCACCTTGTACTGATTTTGGAAAGGGCTTTGGGAAACTTTCTTTAGCATGTTTTGCAGCGCCACAATACTCTGTAAAGAAAACACATTTTGTAGGTTAACTCAAAAAATGTATTGTTTAAAGCATGTCTTACTAAAAGGAAGAATTTTAGAGCATAACAAAAAAAATGGGTTAACGTCTTCTTTCCTGGTTAAGTTTGCATCAAGTTACATTAGACGGATGGGTTTAAAATGACAATGAGTGCTTTCTAATGTCAGGAAAAAACGTGAAAGGCCAGTGTGGTAAAGCTGCTGTTTTATACGTGTTCAAAATCATCCACCAGTCACAGATGTGACAGTGCGAACAACTGGCATGTGGGCTTGGCTACCCTTGTCAAAATACACATAAAGCACACGTGTCAATCGACACTGTACCAACTGATTACATTCTTTTTTTAGCTGCATAACAAACATCTTACGAAACACTTGGATGAGATGGAGGAATTTAGAGCAGGCCGACTTGTTTTAGAGCCGGTGCACAAGTACTGAAAGCCTTCGCTTGAGTAGAAAATTGAACAATGTAAAAATAGAAGATTATAAACTTAGATGATATAATTTGATTATTAAAACGGATGTGTAAAGAGTGTTTAAACTGCACCTACAGGTTGCACTGTACTTATAATTAGCTAGTGTAGTCCAGCCTTTTCCAACCCCTGGTGATAAATGTGAAAGGAGATGATTACGAGGAAGAGACCAGAAATAAATCAAATAAAAAATAAAAAAGGTAAATGTTTTTGCACCATGCTCGATAATCTTTGCTCTTTGGTGAAATGTCATGTGTACAGTATGTAGTGAAATGAAAGCATTTAAATTCTGAGTGTAGTGAGTTAATTTAAAGTCACTTCATGTGCTTGTTCATGTCAACTCTGCTCCTAACTAATGCTGTGTCCGACCTTTATCAGATAAAGTACAACAAACTACTACTACTACACAAACACAGGCCACAGCATCACTGTCTGTTAAACTATTCAGTCTTCTCCTCACCGGTCGTCTTTCAACAGAGGCAGAGGTCGGATCTCTCCCTCCACAGTCCTCTCGCCCCACACTTTGCTCCTAAATCAGCATGTGAAGAAGAAACAGATCAGAACAATGTGCGACCCCCCTGGTTTCCCCTGACCAGCGTGCAGCTCTTGACTCACAGATGCCAGTGAAGCCGGACTCAGACTCACCGTGTCCGCCCGCATCATCAGGGGGAGCCGCTGATCTCCGATCTCTGAGGGGTTTTTCCCTCCGTTTGTCGGTCACGCAGCGTTTGGTCCGCAATTAAAAACGCGTCGCTTCGTGCTCTGGATTGACCGGATTCACATTGGTAATTAGCTGAATGCACCTGTGTCAAGTGAGTCCAGGTGAGCACACACCTTCTCTATCCGGAGTGAGACCTTTCAAAGTAAAAGCCCGCCTAGATCTGTTTGGTATTCTTACATTCTCACTAACATCTGTTTTACTCTCTTTACACTGACTATAGCTCACATATTATAGAAGAAGGGCAGGGCAGTTAGATCTTAACATAGCTGACAGTACATATATTAATTTCTTCAGAGCTGTTATTATTGTTTTTACCCGCTTTCACTGTTTCAGTGTCAGGCTGCCGAATTGAAATGGTTCACCATGTTTCACTGAGTTTTATTGTGAAGGTGAATCTGGGTCCGTTGCGGGGTCTTTGTGTCTCTCTGCGGGGACTTGACACCTCACCTTTCCCCTCTCTGTCTCGTCTCAATGCAAACCGACCGGTCGTCCCCGTCCTCGCCCTGCTCAGCTGGAGCTCAGTGCGCTGATCCAGGAGACAACACCGCAGTGTTTTCATATCCAACACCTGTTTCAAATAAGCTCTGTGATGGTAGCTGACACTGTGACAGGTGATGTGTAATAAAAGCAAATGAAAGCAAACACATGAAAGCAGCTGGGAACCAAGATTAACATTCAGCTCCATGTCCCACTGATGGGAAAGAGGTTTACAGTATAAACTATCAGAGAAAGGATAAAGAAAATGTTTTCTAAATCACTTTTAAACAAATATTAAATATATATATATATATATATATATATATATATATATATATATATATTTATTTTTTTTTTTTTTTACACGTATGCCTCAGTTTAAAAAGGCCTTTCTTGGGTACCTAGTAATGATACACATTTCTATTTATAAATAAAATTAGGAATGAAATTTAACCCATTAAAACATTGTTTCAACCTGTTCCATAGCCTCTACCTCAACTTTATCCTTGTAATCATGACTTTGCATCTTTGCATCAGCTGTAGATTATTTTCACACCAAGAACGTGGCTGTAAAAGCACTTTTGTCTGAGTAACCAAGAAGTAAGTAGACTAAAAATTATATTATACAATATTTAAAAATGTGCATATCAATAATAAGTGTGATTCATATCCAATCCCTTCAATCTGTGGACAGTTTTGTAATATAATTTGTCCAGCAGATGGCAGAAGTTGGTAAAAACTAAATCTTTGCTGCATTAAAATAATCATCGATTCTCAATCTGTAACAGATGTGGTAGGCAGTACTTTTAAAATGTCTATTCTAAAGAGTTATGGTGGTCTTAACATACTATGAGGGAATTTCTGAATGATTTGTGTCACAAACTCATCTAAACTTGAATCTAAAACACATCAATCGAATGGATGTAAATATCAAATGTACAATGATCTTTGTCACGAGTTTGCACATCACAATACCATATTTCACTGTTTACAGATTACTTGAATTCACTTTGATACTGTGCTGACAGGAAACCATGTGATCTCAAAAAAGAAGCAGAAACCACAGTTGAACCACTGATAGATGAAAATTATGTTTGCAGAGTGCAATAAAGTTTTGCAAATATGTTGTGACTTGTTCCAAACTGACTGCTGCACAGCATTTGTGGTTATCATGTGTTCCATGCAGAGTTTATACTGTATCACAGATACATAGTTTGGTTGGAAGTTTAGCGAATGTTTAGTTCTTCTTGGGCGGGGCGTAACAGAAAATAATTGAGAAGCACTGTCCTAGAGGGACATGTCCAGAACACTTCCCCCAGGATGTGCCTCAGGGGCATCTTAAACAGTTATTGACTATAGCATTACTGGTACAGATGTACTAATCCGTCTGTCAATCTCACACTCAAATCTTCGCTCATTTGTGAACAAGACCTAAAGATACTTAAGCTACTCCACTTGAGGCAGGATCTCTCCTCCAACCTGGAGAGGGCAAGCCACTTTTGTCTGGTTGAGAACAATGGCCCATTATAGAGGTGCTGACTCTTATTCCAGCTAGTTCACTACTCGGCTGAAAAACCAAACCACCCCAGGCCCTGGCTTGATGAAGTCAACAGGACAACATCATCTGCAAAAAGCAGGGATGAAATAATGTGGTCCCTGAACTAGACTTAATCTGGCTCCTTGCGGGGCCTATTAAAATAATGAACAGAACAGAGGACAAAGGGCCACCCTGCTGGAGTCCAACATGCACTGGAAACAAGTCTGACTTATTGCCATCAGTGTGAACCCAGCTCCTGCTGTAGTCATACAGGGCCTGCAAAACTCCTAACAGGGGGCCACGGACCCCCTACTCCCAAAGCAGCCCACACAGAATATCATGAGTGATACAGAAGAATGCCTTCTACAAGTTCATAAAGCACACATGTACTGGTCGGGTAGTGAGGGTATAGAGCTGGTCCAGTGTTCCACGACCAGGACAAAAGCTGCATTGTTCCTCTTGAACCTGAGTATCAGCCTAATTGGCATAGACTTTCCTGGGGAGGCTGAGGAGTGTGATCCCCTGCAGTTGGAACACAACATCTAGTCCCCTTTTTTGAATGAAGGGACCATCAACCAGGTCTGCCAGTTCAGTTAAACTATCCCTGACCACTATGCAATGCTGCAAGGCACGTCAGCCATAACAACCCCACAACAACTAGGACTCCTTCTTCAGCTTGTCAACATCCCTTACTTCCAGTGTCCAAAACTGGGTTCAGGGGTTGCCGCCACAACAAGTACCCGAAACCTTATGCCCACAGATACAAACAGCCACATAAACAAAGAGTTCCAGAGCTCAAGTTAGGTGTAGAAGCATGCACGACTACCTCAAGTCTGTACTGCTCAACCACCTGCACAAGTTATTTTTTCTACAGTGATGTGATTTTCCATGCCAGATTCCTTATAGCCAGATTCTTTATCTAGGGACTGGGTTATTGAGGCACCCTCCAACTACTGCCAACAAGTCGGACCCTAACTGATGCAGTGAGTAACTTCTCGTTTCTTAGACAACCATTCCACGTGGTTGTGGAAAATATGTTTCAGAAGGGTCAAATTATTGGCATGAATCAAACAAAGAAAACATCTAAGGAGATTGATGAAACTACTAAAACTGGCTTAAGAACTGTCCAGTGGAAGAAGTTCTGGTGAGTCCAGATTCACCCTGTTCTAGAGTGATGGGCGCATCAGGGTAAGAAGAGAAGCAGGTGAAGTGATGCACTAATCATGCCTAGTGTCTACTGTACAAGCCTGTGGGGGCAGTGCTATGACCTGGGGTTGTTCCAGTTGGTCAGGTCTAGGTTCATCAATGTTGTGTGTTAAGAATGAGGTCAGCTGACTACCTGAGTATACTGAATGACCAGGTTATTTCATCAGTGGATTTTTTTCTTTCCTTATGGCACATGCATGTTCCAAGATTACAATGTCAGGACACGGTCAAAGTTATTATTTCCTACTACTCTATATTACCACCTTGCTCAGGGTGAATCTCAAAACCAGGTATACTAAATTCTGAACAGGATATACAGAGTTAAAATTCAAAAACAAATATATTTTCAGATTAAGCTGAATTATCCTCATCTGTCTTTAACATTTTTTCATTACATGACAGTAACTCACCCTTGTACACAGAGACATCAACTAGAATAAAAAAAATTGCATAATATTTACTTGCATATCAGAAATGATAATTGCCACACCTCATTAAGTTACCATCACACTGTAATTCATGGCTCAGTAGTATTGTTGTCACTGAATTGTTGCAAGGTGTATGAATTATAAGATTGTAAAAAAAGATGCTGGGGTTTGGAAAAGGTTTAAAATTAAAGAGAAATGTATGAATAATTTGTGACTAACTGATCTGTGGCCTGTGTAATAAAAAGCCTGACCACAATTTATCTAAAGTCATATACATGTAAACGTTAAAGATACTGATGATAAGTTGTCACAACAGGTCTACTACAGCAGTGGTCCTAAGAGCCTATGACTTTAAAAAGAGAAAGCTGCATTTAAAAGACAATACTAGGAGTCCTACTGCAAATATGGATTAATATGGAAGCCTTTAAAACTGCTTCTCCACCTCATTTTGATTGAAAACCCCTTTATATTTAGAAAATACCAGCTTTTATGCCAGTTTTGTAATTTTATTTTGTTGTATTTATCCGCCACAATTTAAAGGCAGGTCCTTGAAAATATTGTCTGACATTAAACCGGTCAGTGGCGCAAAAAAGGTTGGGGACCACTGTGCTACAGGACCTGCTCATTAGAATAACACAAATCACAACCTATGCACAACGCGTGCTGTCAGGAAATCACATGATACCAAAGAAGTGAAAGAAAAAACACACCTCACTCAGAAAAACAAAATAAAGGCACAGTGTGAACCTTGCCAAACAACATTTCACAAGGCATTTCTATTCACGGCTATCATGTATTAGTCACACCCTACAAAAGGGAGCGGTGAGTACAGGAAGTGAAGGGCAAATCCCAGAGGGCAGTGGCCATGTAGATTTGTGAAAAAAAAGAAAGAAACTAAAGCAAAAATGTGCGTATACGAACAAATCAAACACTCTGGCTGCAGATCATGTCGGGTGAGATTAGACAACACATCAATCCTCCTCGTCTTGTTAGCAAGTGAGTATCAGACTTCTCCCACACCACACAGAATGAGTCTTTTTTAAGAGTCAGTTTTAACTACATTAATCAGTTATAGTTGGGTTTTGTTGCTAAAGATGATTTACTACCAATTTATCTTCATATGGCAGCCAGTATGTGAATAACTTTCATACATATCAGTTGTTAATGGTGTACATACCCAGGTTATTACAGAATTACTGAATTTTGGAAAAAAAACAGTATAGAGAACATCTGGGTTGTTTTAAAGAGACAATGATCTAAAATGTTTTTTAGTTAAGTTGTTGTTTTTTAATGAACAGATGACATCTTTCCACAAAATGGATGAAACATTTCTTCTCAACAAGCTGCGAGGACTGGTTACAAATATAAAGTGGAGCTCGGCAGATGCTGCTGATTTGTTTGCTGCTCTTCTGAAGCGATTTCAGTCAACAACAACCGACAGCTCACATCTCTGCTCATGGATGATAGAAATGTTGCACTGTATAGAAATAAATTACATCACTCCCAGCTGGAAATATCAAACTGGAAAAACACTAATGGATCTGGTAAAAGACAAAAGTATAACAAATGAAAATTTCATGACATGTTTAGCTGATGACAGAGAAAAAGAACTGGAGGAAATTTTAGAGGAAATCCGCCAAGAAAAGTTAAACCAAATTGATGATGAGCTATTAGAGAAAGTGAAGGACATTGTGTCATCAGTTGATAAAAATGTTCCTGTACACAACGATGGGTCAGAGGAAAGTAGCCTGAAGGAAAACCTGCTTATTCTCTGTCAGGCAGCAGAAAAAACTCACTTCAGACCACGACTCACGCAGATGGTGAGCTGGTGTATTATGGCTCTTTCCAAAAAAGGAAGGTTGATCCAGGTCGGCACTGGAGAGGGAAAGTCATGCATTGTGGCAATGTTTGCAGCTTTTCGAGCTCTGAGAGGAGAAACAGTAGACATCATGTCCAGCTCTCCAGTTCTAGCAAAGAGAGATTCAGAAGAATGGAAAAGATTTTATGAACATCTGAAAATCAGTGTAGACTGCAACGCCAACAAACAAGACCAGGACTTAAAAAAGTGCTACGAGTGTCAAGTTGTTTATGGGACTGTGGAAGAGTTTGCTGGAGACTGGCTAAGACAACACTTCCACAGGAAGGACATATTTGGTAAAAGAAAACTACAGTGTGCAATTGTGGATGAAGTTGATTCCTTGATGCTGGACAAAGGTCTTCACGTGGTCTATTTAAGTAGTGATGTGCCCGCTTTGAAACATCTCAATCCACTCCTGGCATTGATATGGGCCACTGTTAATCAGTACAGTAAGATTGGCACAGGGACAACGGTGGGACAGAAATACCCTTTTCATCAAGTTGTGCTTGAAAATGGAACAAACGATGACATCAATGAGATCTTTCAAATAGCTGCGGACACAGGTATACTGGAAAAAGGTTCAGTTAAAGACCTCAGAAACCACCTGAGCCTTTTATATGAAAAAGCTGCGACTGTTACTGCTGACCAGTGGGCTGAGTTCTTTAAGAGGGTGGAGAGGAGATTCCCATCCTGCCAGTTTGCTCTGCACACTGTAAACAATGATGGAGAGATAGAGGAACTTGACAAGAGGCCGCAGGAAGAAACCAGAGAAATGAAAAGAGTTCCACTGCTACTCCTCAATGGAGGCTTCTATCAGTACATGTACTTTGATGATTTGAGTGTGCTGAAAGCTGCAGAAGCAGAAATAAAACAATCTTTGTTTTTTACGCCATGTAAAATGAGCAAAGATAAAAGTAGCTGCTATGTCCCGGGCTTCCTCTCCCAGCTGGTCAAATCTAAACTAAGGGTTTGGATTGAAAATGCATTCAAAGCAAAAACCATGACACTGGATCACGGCTATGTCATTGAGAAACATGGGATAGTGCCTGTGGACTACAACTGTACAGGTGTTGTTGAAAACTTTATGCAATGGTCAGGTGAACTACACCAGTTTCTGGAAATGAAACATGAGTCTAAGCTGAGCGACATGACCGCCATCACAAACTACATGTCCAGTGTTGGTTTGCTTCAGAAATACGGAGATCAGATCTTTGGAATCTCTGGGACTCTTGGCCAACAAGCAGAGACTGAGGCCCTTCAGAAAATCTATGAAGGTATCAAGACCTGTCAGATACCTTCATTCAAACGCAGAAAACTGTTTGAGATGGAAGGAGTGGTTGTGAAGGATGAAAAAGAGTGGATTGAGAAAATCTGCACTGTTGTTATTGCACAAACCAACTGTACTGTGACTAGGAAGCAAAGAGCTGTGCTGGTCATCTGTGAGACCATCAAACGAGCAAAGGCTCTGCACGAAGCTCTGGGGGATAAGATCCCCAACAAAAAGCTTTACATAAACAACAATATGGACAATACTGAAGTCTTTAAAAAGAATCTTGAAGGAGGAGATGTCATTATTGCAACAAACCTTGCAGGTCGTGGAACAGACCTTAAGGTTTCTAACCAAGTAAACAAAGCTGGAGGCTTGTTTGTTGTGCAAACCTTCCTGCCCAAGAACTCACGAGTGGAAGCACAGGCATTCGGCCGGACTGCAAGACAAGGATCTCCTGGGTCCGCTCAGCTCATTATCTGTTCCAGTCACCTGTCGCCACCACTTGAACTGCTGGTTCTTACAAAAAAACTTTGCTCCTTACTGGAAAGTAATACAGATACCAAACCACTTTATCAAGACCTTTTTGTGCTGGAGCTTAGGTCGTATCAACGAGGTCACAGCGATGAACTGTCTAAAACTATTACCTCAATACTGCCACATATTTTGAACAACAACTCCAAGTCAGAAATAAAGATGGCAAAGAAGTTCAGAGATGATTTAATGGCTGAAGGATTAGCTAGCTATGTGGAGTGTGACATCCCAAAGATAAAAAAGAAGGACGAGCTCTTTAGCCATTATCTCAGCGCACTAGATGATGTGTACAAAAGCAGTGACAAGAAGCCGGCAGATTCAGATTTGTCTGCGCTGAATGAATTCTGGGGCATGTGGCTACTCATGGATTTCACTCATAATGATTCTGTCCAAGAACTGAAAAGCAGACTGAGTCGAGAGTTGGACACAGCCAGGCAGAAACTCACGTGAAGAGAATCACCGACATCCAGCCTGCACCACTACACTGTCTTCGGCAATGAGCTACGTGATAAGGGATATCTCGCAGACAGTATCCAGATGTACACTAAAGCCATAGAGCAGGACCAGTGCTGGGCAGCAATCGCATACTACAACCGTGCATTTGCAGCTTTGACTCAGAAGCAAGACGGACAACAGGATCGAAACTGCATTGATGGAGCTCTAGAGGATTTGTTCAATGCATTCAGGTCTGTTGAGCTCTACTGTGAACAAACTGAGGTCACTCGTCGATACTTCACACAGCAATTTAAAGAGCACCACAGTGAAACAGTCACCAGGTTTGACAGTCACATCATCGCCAGAGTCAAAGTATTGTTGTTTTTCAAGGCCAACATTTATGACGCCATAATAAAGTTGCACAAAGCCAGATTCTCAGGTGGGAATGTAAAGGTGGAGGAGAGTCACGTCTACTTCCTGGTTCCACTGGAACATCTTGTGCATTTGGCACTCTTTGTGACTGAATCAGGGACTTTAATTCATTCCAGAGATCCACTAAAGATCCACCAGGCCATCAGTCATTCTTCCTTTGACATTGTCAATGAGCTAAGGTGTCTTGAATCTCTGGGCCTAACTCGTGTCTACACCTTAAACACACTGTTCCCCGCTGGAGGGTTTTTTTCAAAGATAATGTGGCGACTACAAAGGATCCTACAATGAACTCTTGATTAGATGGCAGGTTTTTAGCATGTGATAAAAAAAAGTGACAAAGCAAACAATCACGATTTAAGGATATTTAGTGGGTCATAAATCTTAAGGAACAATCACAGCCTTTTTCCTGACTGTATATTTATATATCTGTATAGATAAGTTCATCTTTTTGGTTGCAAGAAAATTCTGAATTCCTAAAAACCATGATCCTGTATGAAACGAGAACACAACAGTCAGGAGAAGGACAAGTTGTTAATCCCTGTCCTTTGGTGCATGATACATAATGTAGTCTATTTTTGTTTTCATAAGGTTGAATCAACACTTGACAAACAAATAAGTCTTATTTTCTTATAACAAAGTTTAAATGCAAATATTAATATACTAGATTTAAATGTGCAGTAGTAATGATTATATTGCATGACTGGAACCATATTTTCTTATTTTAATTCATTCATTCCTTGTTCTTCAGAACAGAAGCAGTGATTATCTGATGGAATTTCTTTACATTAACACAACAACAGACTCCTCAGCATTAAGGTTGAAGGGGGAAACAAGGACTAAGTATAATCACTTAATTACTGCCACTCTGTGGTGTAATGTAGTACTGAAGCTTGGCTGCACTAGAGTCGTGATTTATGCAGCATACCATCATTTTGAAACATGCACAAATACTGTACTACTGTAGAATATGAGAATACGCTATTTGGCAGGATGTTTTTGCATTTTTGACAAATAAAAAAACTGAACAACTAGTTAAAACTAACAACTACTACTAGTGAGAGCTGGGTAAATACTTGGTACATGTATATTAATTTAGGGGTTTCAGAAAACCTTTGCTGCAATGTGTTTAAACAACAATACAATACTTAAATCTATGCAAATGGATGAAGTTTATTATATCTTGAAATCTTTTAATTAAAAGAAATAAATTATTTTTTAAACTTTTATACTTATTAAAGGTGAAAAACTTCAACGGCTCATTCCATTTTCTTCTTTCTTACTGTAGTTAAGACATTTATTAATTCAGTAACAAAAGCTTAGCTGCTGTTATCTATTAGCCTAGCCAAGACACCAAGCCAAGGTCAAATCTGCTCTGTTTTCTTACCAAATGATATTATTGAATTATATTGAATACATATATTAAAAAATTTGCTGTACTTTTGATGGGAGAGTAGGTGTTAAAGTCCATTATGTAATCAATTACAGTTTATTAAATGTGAAAGTATGTATTAGTGACAAACTAATCAAGAGAAAATATAATAAAGGCAAAATATATTAAATGTCTGAAAGCAGAAAAAAGGAGACATGATATTTCTCTCAAGCTTTTATTAATATTTGAGTTTGAGCTTTTTTTATGATGTTCATTGTGTTACACAGAGAAATTAGCCACACAAGTAAATTTGATTGTATTCTCTTTAGCTTTAATCTTTTTTTTTATTATTATTATTGTTAATTATATTATTCTCCCTTATCAGCACTAATGCTAAAAAAGTTACACAAGAACTATCACATGGTTAACTAACTTGTGAGCACATTGGGACATTAAACTAACACTTCACAGAGGTAAAACAAAAACAAACAAAAAAAAAAAAAAAAGAGGGTAAAGAAAAAAATAATCAAAGTAAAAATTTAAAGACAAAAGACAAAATGAACAAGCATTTACAGTCACGCAGCCCTGCTCAACTCTCCACAAAAAAACACATCACTCCTTTTCCTTATTTGGCAACTCTTAGTTCCACTTTCCATCCATTATCCCTTTTTTGGTAGAGGTTCCCATGCCTGATTGAGATTTGACTTCATTCCCATTCAGCATTTATCATCCATCCATCCATTCGTCCAGCTCTACCAGAGTACCAATCAGTCCTAAGCTCAAATCAAAGACCCTCAACTGACTTCACTGTCACTGTCATCAAAATCATCGCTCCTACGCTACTTCATCGAACAGGTTTGGGAAAGGAGAACTAGACATCGTGGGAAAGAAACAGGCAACCTCCAACTGACTCATAAAAATGATACTGCTTTTAAAAAATTAAAAACAAATCAGATGCAAATAATTGAATGCAACGCTGCATCAGAACAGATGTGTACACAGAGGTGACACGCTTCAAAATGCACATGCGCTCCACGGATATTCGTTGGGGTCCAAATGCAAATCCTTTAAAGGTACAGCCAGTCCAACGGCTACACGTCACAGGGCAGTGGTAAGCTTTGTGTAGATTTACTTTAATATTTTAACAATTTCAATGGACTTTAAAATTTAGGAATTGTATTAAAAGGTGCAGCTTCAGCTCATAGCACATCTCATGGCAGAAATACCCCTAACTATACTGTGGGGCTCTTAGTTTTGGCAGTAGCTTAATGACTGCTATACCAGATCAGTTGGTTCATGGTGCAGAAATTAGCTGACTGGTTGTCACTAAAACACAAGAACAAGGCAGGATTTGTTGCCTCTTGTGATTCTGCTTCATCTGACTGCAGCCCTTGTGGCAGCATGTCTTAGTCTGGTGGCAGTGAAGGGGCTGGTTCATTGTCGTTTATAGGTCACAGGGAGTTTTGTTGGTCTCAAAACTGATTACAGACTTCTCTGTGGGACCCTTTTCCCTCTTTGTTTTCTTAATTGTGCTCACGGGATACACACCTTTCCATATACCCCGCGCTTACTTCCTCGAATATACACACACACATACACACACAGACAGACATATCAGCGACGGTCGCATGCAAACACAATTCTCTTGACCCTGTTGCTTGAATAAAGCTGCTTGTTGCAGGAGAGGAGCGTGTGTTCATTTTACCTCACAACGCACATAAACTCAAGTATGCTAGCTGGGTTTGTTAGGAGGTATCCATGCACAGGCAAGGCTAAAAGATTTACAACCCAGATGATAAACACAGTGATCCCTTCTGGCCGTGCTCAGCACTGAAATCTAATATCTATACTAGCATGCTACTCGGTGATGTAATGCTCCTTGGTAAGTAAGACACAAGCATAGATATTAGGCCATGCAGTGCGAGACGGCCAGCAATGTTGGAAGCACTATATAGTGTGCGACTAGTGTTAACAATAGGGTGCTAGCTAGTTACTAAAAAGCACACAAACACCCTCAGTCTCACCTATGCTTACCTGTCAACCATCAAGTTCTCTAAACACTCCACGCAAACAAAACAGCACACACACGTGCGCCCAAAGTCCTCATTAGCAGAATATAAAAGAAAAAAAAAATGTATCCATTCAATATTCACATGGGCTGATACCAGACATGCAACAACTTCAACACAGTTCAGAAGAAGAAGAAGAAAAAAAAACCCCAACTAAACTAGACAGTAAAAGCTACCTGGCCATCTCCTCAAATGCGATGGGGAAAAACAAAACTGTCACTTATAGACGGAGCAAATGGAAGACATAAACAACCTGGCAACAAGGAAGGAGCAGTCACTGTGATGGCTCTCATTGGCTGTCGCCACGTGACGGATCAACCAATCGGTAGCTTCAATCATCCCCTTGGCTGAAGCAGGTTACACATAAGAAAATAAAATCTGATCGACGAAATAAAAACAACAACAAAAACTCATTTGAAAAGTAGTAGACACACACTATTATAAGTATCTCTGCTATAGTATGTATTTTTTTAATCAGTCATTTTAAACTCATTGCGTAATAAGGAGAAACGTGTTACTGTTTTTTTTTTCTTTTGTTTTCTATTTTATTATCATTATCATTAGCTTCAGTATCATCATCAGCAACATAATCATCAGCATCAACAACAATTCCCTTTTCAGAATTATTACTATTGGTTATTGTAAGGTGTGCGCCCTCTACAGGCTGCACTCCAGATCTAAAATTAAAGGGCTCTATTGGCGGATAGAGGCTCCGAAAGAGGGAGGGAGCGAGCACTGCCATTCTTCCCCTACCTCCCCCCCTTTTTTTGATTAATCTCTTATGCCAATACTATTTAGGATCACGGTAGAACAGCCCAATCCACTTTGTTTTCAGATGGAAGGGGGATGAGAGGAGAAGGACTGGAATTATACATGGTGGATAGGTTTCTATCGTCCTCTGAAATTACAGCTTCTATGTCTTCCTCCCTCTGCCTGTCTCTCTATTCCTATTCTGCTCTTGTGGGGAATGACGGGAGTTATTTAGTGACAAATAAGAAACCCATTCGTCTTGTTCCTGCATTATTGTCATGCTTCAGCTTTCCCTTTCTTTCGCCTTTGCCCTCTTCTCTTTCTCACTCTCGCTCTCACTCCTCTCGCTTTCTTTCTGACGTTTTTCTTCAGCAAGACACCTCCATCGTTTGAGAGGGACTGGGAGGCATCTGGCCACCCTGTGAGCCCTGGGACAGGGTGCGAGAGCGGGAGCGGGAGCCATCCATGGAATAAGAGGAGGAGAGGGAGGTGGTGCGGGAGCGGGACAGGCGGGTCATGCAAGACGAAGCCACTGTGGATGACAAAGAAATGGACCGTAAGATTCAATTCATAGACTGGAAACAGTAGAAACAGTATAGAACACATAACAGGAACCTCATGAACAGAAGAGACATTAAGAAGAGAGCATTAATTTTTATTAATTAGTATTCTACCCTTTTCATTCGTAGTCGTTATTTTTCTTACTGTTGACAAATCAAAATACCAACAGCAACAAAGCCTTTGTGCATCTCTCACCAAAGGAATAAGTTATATCAGGGTTTGGATACTTGAAGATGCTTGTTAGTAGGATCGGTTCAATTGATTTTGCTCAAAAGGAAAGAAAATACCATACGATCAGGATATAGACTGAAATGTTTTAGCCATTCTGCACATGACATGGTTGGCAAAATGTGTATTTATGAAATAAAAAGGAGTCAGAAGTATGCAGCACTGTATTATCCATGTAATCTAGACAATATTGTCTAAAAGTGAACTTACTGTAGCCCATGCCCTGGATGAAATACTTGAAAGCCTCAGTCAGTTTAGCAGGCTGCACACACACAAAAAACAACAACACAAGGTCAGTACCTGTGGGTAATACAATGCAATCTGGTGACCCCATGTGGTGGCCAAGGAAAACTGTTCTAATGTAAAAGACTACACAGTTCAGAACAACGACAGCTGCTCGTTTAGTTCCTTCTTACTTTTTAAACCAGAGGTGGTACATGAGTACACATTTTCAAGTACTGCACCTAAGTACACATTTTGGTTAAGTTAATTACTTTTTTAGTGCAAATTCTCTTACACTGGGAGTTTGTCAAACAAATCTCAACTAGTCTTGAAATTTTATGTTATCAACATAAAATAAAATTTATTTTTAGTTTAAAATAAATTTGTTCTCCAAGTGAAGTACTTGTGCTTTTGCATATAAGAAAACTTTAGAGCAACATATACAAGAGCATGTATCATTTGATATTTGTACTTTTAGTTGAGTATTTGAGTTTGTGTTCTTCCAGCAGCATCAGAGATTTTCTACATTAGTTTTGGCAAATGTGGTGCATAGTGTTTGGGATGTGGGTGATGGGATGTTTTTATGTTGCAATGGTTAATCGACAATTTGCTTTGTCAAATATGATACAAGGATTTCAGGATTTGGGCCTTTGGCCCAATTGGCAGATACAGTACAGTATATAAACATGAAAACCATTTATTTCAAGCTAATGCTAATCGTAATTTTGCTTGTTGAAGCATTGATAAACAAGTATCAGATAGACATTGATGTTACCTGAGTCAGCTGAGGGAGACCACCAGCATCAGCCATCTGTGGATGGACAAAATACATGAGAAACAGAGAACGATAAAGAGCGAGAACAGGGAACTCAGTGTCTGTTTACACTAAACATGGCTTAATGAAATAAAAAGACACGAGTCTCCGGTTACCTTTAGGAATGAGGTTGTCGTTGGGTCCAGTTTGCTGTTGCACTCCACCTGACGGCCACAGAAGAGAAAGCAGTAAATCTCTGACATGCTGCCCAACAGCAACAGCAAGCTCTTGATTAATGAAGTGTTGATGTGAATCACAACATATAAGAACACTTTAAAGATGCATCATTCAAGTTCCTATCAAGAGACATTTTAAAGTTAAAGAGAGCAGCTGAAACTTACGGCAGCGTCCTCATAAGGAGCTTGATCACCCACGACCAACATTACTGGACACCTGAGGTTGACCAAAGTAGAGGTTTAGTTTTAGAGAATTCAAGTTTTTTAATGAAGAAAGATATCGAATATATAAACATAGATAAAGTTTAGAGGGTACTTACTTGAAAGTGCTGCTTCGGTCAATGTTTAAGTCTCTGCGACTGGTGGGAAAAAAAAAAGTTATGTTAGTGGTGGCTTGATGTGCATGAATGTATTTGTGTTAATGTAATGAAATCAGTAGGTGTGTTTACCCTTGGTAAGTCTTCCAGAAGAGCTCTACGTTGGCCAGATTAGAAGATTTGGAGATACGCTCTCTGTGAGACTGCACTAGATCTGTGTTTGCTGACAGCTCCTCCTGTGAGGTAAAACAGAAACAAAACACTTAAACAGTGATGCAACATACTATTTGTTGATGTTATGCAAAAATACAAAGTATATGTTATTATGATTTTTATGATTATTTAAAGTCCTTGTACCTGACTGAAAAGGTGGGTCATGATCTGATCTGTGAGGGAGGATGTTACAGAGCTCAGCTAGAAAGACAGAGCGAGACAGAAATCAATAGTTTAGTTCAGTAGTAAGAGATTGTCCATCTTTTAATACAATAAGCAACGACATAATCGATACCACTCAGACCATACATATAGTCACAACAGTTCAATCCCACAGCTAAATTTAAATTGATGAGGAACTTGTATTAGGACTAACTAGATTAACACACAACAAGCTTCCCCGTGTACAAGACAATGCAGTCCAGACTCGTAACGAAGGAAGTAGGAAAGGAAGAAAGACAAAGGAAACAAACATACCTTCTGAGCGGCCCAGTCTATCCATCCACGGGCGTTAATGTCGATGTTAATCAGAACAAGACCCTCCACTGAATCTGGGTTTGCAAGCTGAGAGGAAGCAACAAGGGGACAAATGTGAAACGTGACAATAAATGATACAGATTAAAGTGATGTGAAATCTCAAAAATCATGAATATAAAAAAGGACAAGTTAAGGATGCAATACTTAGAATAAAGACTTTTTTTATTATTAATACTGTATCATTATACAGTTTATGCTCCTCACTACAGGACACTACTGTCGTCAAGCAAAAAATCCTCAACGTGCTAATAAAGAGAGAGAAATGTCAGCACACTGCAGGAGGCCTTCCATAAACGATGACACTCACTGTGAACTTGGAGAGAATATAGGCTCCTGCTCCCACACCCACTCCAATTACGGTACGGAAGCTGACGGAAAGAACAGAAACACATTTATACAGCACATGAATAGTGACTACGGCATGTACCACATTTACGTTTGAGAAGAATGTTAGAACGCTGCTCACTGGTTGAGTTTAACCTGAGTGGGTGGATTATATTCATTTTCCCCAGGAGACAACGCTATGAGTTACTGAACATTCTTGTTCAAATGTAAAAGTTACAGTAGAAGACTGCTTAAATTTCAGCAGATAGGTCGACTATCTGCTCTATGAATTATTATTATTATTTTTTTTTCAAGTTGATTCTGCAGCAACATTTGTGAAACAGGTGTCTTCCATGTATAGTGACAGAAGACGAGGCTGATGGGTAATGTATGATTAAACAGGATTTGTCAGGAATGAAAGTGAAATAACTGATGACCTCAAAAATCCTGTAATTGTATGTTGGGTGTAATTATTCTCCACTCTACAGTCTATGTACTACACAGTGTACTACTTTACTTCCCTATACCGTTTGACATCAGCAGAGTTTGCTTATTCTCTAACTACTGCATCAAAAACAACAACACATCTGATCATATCAGTGACCACATCTGTCCTGAACAACATGGATACATGGACTTAATGATTGTGTGTGTGCCAAATGAAATTCTGCCCGTGTTCACGTCAAAACAAATGAGGTTAACTCACTTGAAAAACTGCAGGACAGCAGGGATCATCTCTGCAATGGTCTCCATGGATGGATACTGGTAGCTACGGCAGACAGCACAAATCAACTCAATCGTATAAAGCATTGTAATGTGAAAACACAAAGATGCATGTGAACATCCAGTTTTCTATTGTTCGGTGTAAATTAAATCCCACATGCAGTAGCCTGGAACCTGTGGAATCCACAGGGATTTAAAATGAGATGCGAAAGAAAATGAGCTTCAATTTCAAGAATCAGCGGCAGGAGCTAAGGGTCAGAGTCAAGATGCTGTGACAATACGTGCGTGAAAATCCTGCTGAGCCCCTAAAATAATCACACGAGGACGAGACGTGATAGACACGTGGGAGAAGGAAGAATTGGGTAGTGTGGAGAGAGAGAGAAAAGGACGGATTTTCCTTAAACCTCTGACAAGAGCGTATTAGAGACCGGAGAGGAGGGAGATGTGGGAGATGGGAAGTATTTTTGGTAGAGATTAGGTTTAAGTCCAGCACAGAAGATTGTTTCCATTTCTGAGAAATTTACTTCAAGGCTACTGCAGGAGACTGAGGATGTCATACAGTAAATGTCGTACCCTGCAGGGTAGGCTGCAGTCCCCTCCTCTTGTCCTGGTGCATCGATGTGAATCAGGGTGAAATTCTTGACAATCTCCTGCATTTCCTCGAACTTAAACAGAGGGGAGAAGCAGCTCTTACCTAAAAGAAGGAGAAGTAATTATGGGAGGGGGAGAAAAAAAAAGGTCACAAACTAGTGAAACGTTGTGTGACTCAGAGCTGACAAAGAGTTGAACAACAAAAGGGCTACTCACTGTCCAGACCCACGTCATGGAAGGTGAGGATAGCAGGTCTACGGCTGGTTCGCGAGCCATGGAGGGTCACGTGCAGAACACCGTATGGAGTCTCAACACTGTGCTCCTGAAGAGAGAGGCACAGCGACTCCTGCTTTAATTTTATTCCAAAACAGTGTTTAGACTGGCAGCTACTTGGTGAAGAAATACGCCGCTCTGCTGTATTGTATTATATCCTAATGTCTGAAATCTTACTTTTATTGGAGTGTCAATATCTGGTTAGGCTGTATTTCTGCAAATTGGTATTGATCTGGAGCCAGCACGCACTGTAATGTAATTTTAATGAACACTTGTATTTGCATTTGTTTCTTCAAAGAGCTTTCCAGATGAAATGCACTAATATAAAAGTGAGATTATAATGTAAAAAGGGGAAGAAGTTGTTTTATAAACAATTAAGTAAGTTGTCTTATAATTGCTGTGGTGCAATACACGTCTCCATCGTACATTCACTGCTATCAACTTAAACCTTATGCGACGGATACACCCAAAGTGCCTCAGTCGTGCTTTTGCTATGCTATACGCATGTGAACATAAGGTATAAGGTTTGTTTTCTTGTGTCTACAGGCATTACTCAGGCTCTGGGCGTGTTGGATGTGTAGACACACATACGAAGGGGGACGAAGGCCGTTGCTAACGTTGCGTTTTCTTTGAGCACACTGTGTTAGTCATCATGACCCATTTGAGATCACCGATTTATGTAAACATTAATTAAATAAATAAATAGTGGTGGTGAGTGCCTACATTAACACAAAAATCAAACGTAAAGATCCATTATAAGAAAATTTCGGGTTTTTTCGCAATTTCGTAATTGAAAATGATCTGAAACTATTTCATTAGAGTCCCAGAACGAAAATATAAACCTGTGACTGTATCATACATATTACTTGCTCACCATATCATGCAATCATTATCTTGAGCCAACAAATCTGACACTGTAAACACATGTGAGAGGTCTCACCTGTCCTTGGTCCAGGAGTATCCTAGCAGCCAGTTCAGCATCCTGTGAGAAAAAAGGGAATGAAGACCAATTAGAACAAGCTGTTCTGGTGATTTACACAGGTGGACACTGTCACAGTGTTTATTGATATGACTGAACAGGGAGGAATGACAAGAGGTAAAGTGTTCTGTTAGGTCTCTCCAAAAAACAAAAGCAAAGAAAAACAAAACAAAAAAACAAAACTTAAAAGTTGAAACTGTGGATTCTGACACACTCTTGGTTTTTACTTTTTGCTTTTCAAAGAATCTGAAGTGGGGCATTAGAATGAATTGGGGTTTTATTCCTGGTGTACAAATGAAAACAAAAGGCACATGAGAAAGAAAATTCTCAGCTCTTTGTTCTTTCATGTTAATTGAGGCCTTGCTTTCTAATTAACACCCACACAGTCAGGATGGGTGGCGTGACACTCCTAATAAAGCATTACAGCTCCGCTTCCGAGGAGCAGCTGGTTATTGGACGCTCAGGATTATATGGAGGAAGTCTGTCAGTGGGAGGTTTTAATGTTGTTCATTCGCAACCCTGGATCCAGTTACTCAGCTAATGAATTACTAGCATCACAAGCTTTGAACTGAGCAGTCTGGGTAGTTGAAGTGGAGGTGGGCGTCATGGTGGAGGAGAAATGGGGAAGCCTGGAGGTTTGGTGACTGGGTGGTGGCATTTGTTGACAGTAACAAAAGAAGGAAATCAGCTTTACATGTTGTCTTTTCACGGTCTTTAAAGCTACACTACAGCTACATTAAGGTAGGCGAGAGCTCAGTTATATCACACAAAAAACACATGGCAGATGTTTGGCTGATATAAATGAAAGTAAACTATGGTTGTGTCACTTTGTGTCGCTGTGCTGTTGTTTTTGTTTTTAGTGTTGTATTTTCTCATTGGCTCAGCAGGTGTCAGCAGCGAGCGACAGACTGCTCTGAAGGGCTGCATCTGCACGGCAACATCAGCACAGAGCAGAGGAGCTGCTCTCGTTCCCTCGAGGCTTTGACGTCAACCCAGCAGACTGAGCCAGTGCTGCAGCTGTGCACGCACGCACACACACACACACACACACACACACACACACGTAGGCTTTACTCAGACTCGGACGTGCACACACTCACATTCATGCACATTTGCACTGTAAGTGTAGAAATGCTACCACACAAACCAGCCCTTGTTTTTCTGTCCCCTGGGACAAAGACACATGACCACACATTTTGCTGTTCATCTGTGGTTTCAGATCATGCATGTAACTCACACACGTTACGCACACAACAGCGAAATGTCTTCTTCTCCATGCTCAGGCTCTATGCGCACATAGGCCGTGCAGAAATAAGTGTGTGTACATGCTTCATGTCTGACCTTGACGGTGTCAGCCTGTCCCGTGAGTAACGGCTTGTCCTCTGTGATGGCGATCTCCTGCATTTCTGTTGTCATGGTGTCGCCTCCTGTACAGGTAAAACAAACCGGAGCATGAAATCTGTTGACTCCAGCTTCTGTACTGTAACAATTCATACATCTCATCATTTACTGTCATCTTTACACAAACACTCTGAGACTCTGTGGTGCACACACAGATGCCAACGAATGTGAATGTCGATGATGCACACGCACAAGGAGATTAAATACTGCTGGTAGCTGTTTTCCTCTGGGTGTTTGTTTGGGCCATGGGACCTTATGAAAGTTAATTAGTGATTAGTGCCAGTAGAGATGAGCAGCGGAGGACTGTGGGACAGAGATGGGAAGAGGTAGAGGAGAAGATGGGTGGATAAGTCGATGGCATCTTCAATTGATATGATCTATACAACACACAGATGATGGAATGGGTTTCAGAGTATGCTACAAATCATTACTTAACTATGACATTCACCGTGGAATTGAAGAGAGGAAATACTAAGAAAAGCTGCAACACGTTGAGAGGGACATGGCGGTAATAAGCAGCTGAAGGGAGACTGTGACAAACAAGCGGCTGATAAGGAGGAAATGAAGGGAAGAAAACTTTGTATTACATTACTTTTATCTGAGAAAAGCTAGTGGACCATGCTACTTATTTTCACACATCGTCCCAGCTTCACAGCCACAGTGTGTGTTAGGTGTTAGGGTGAGTGCACCGCAGCAGCTTGGAGCTAAATGCTGTGCCCGAGGGCATCACAAAAGGTGGTTGTTCAAAGAGGTAGAGCTGAGTTAATTTTATTCCCCGACATCGATCTCTTCACTTCTTCTGGGAATTCAAAGTGACGACTACAACAGCAGATAATGGTATGTACATGGTGCTGCTGTAGCTTTTAATAAAGCAAATTAAAAGAGATCAGTTTTTACTTCGAATGGAGTTACAACATTTTTATTCACCATTTATAAAGTACTCATCAAACTGTAAGCAGACTACTCACTCACTCAGGTTGATGTTATAACTTTGAGACACTCAGATGGAACAAGGAAAATGACACAAGGCCCTACTTTATGTTTAATTTCATTTTTAATCACAGCCTAACCTAAATGATAACCAAACCAATGGATACCCAAACACATAGTGTGTGTTTTGTTTTTGTTCACCAGTACACACACAGCTCAACCAATTGAAACTGTGGATGTTGTGAAGCATCTAGATTACTTAGGGAGCCATTTTTTGTTTTTATAACAGTAGGGGGGCTACACATGCGCACAAGAAATTAGAACAGTAGACAGCTGTTGTTTTCAAATTCATCATCCTTTCTATTTTACTGTGATTACAATACGTTTTCTCATTTTCTTAATGTTGCATTTGTCTTTTATTGTGCTATTATTTGTCTCTGTGCCATGTTTTCATTGCATTCCCATGCAGGCAGTGAACATAACACACATCAGATCTGAATCTGCATCAGCAATGCAACCAATCCAAGTGCTATTTTAGGAACTGAATTGTCACACAACAGCATTTTTACTTTTGTTTTCAGCACGTCTTAAGGCAGGAAGGGAATAATAAAAGTGAACAAGCGTAGGTTGTCAGTGTGTCTACCTGACAGCATTACGTTTGATCTGACATTTAAACCTGAAGTATGGGACCTGTGCCCGTGCACATATCCTGCACGCATGAACCAATGACTGTATTGTATCTTCAGATGTTGTATTACATCAGAGGGGGGAACGTGTTGGCGTGTGTGTTTGCGTGCATGTGCATGAGTGTGTGCACTCATCAGAAAATGAACTGCTGCCCCAGGGGGCCTATGTCTCTCTGGGTCTCAAACGGAAATGATTAGTCACCGAAGCAACCCCCACCAGCACACACACACGCACCAACACAAACACAAGCACATGCTTACTGTGTTCGTTGCATGTCCTCCATCTCTCCTGGCCTCCCTCTACATCCATCTACTTCTTAGTCCTTTTTAACTCTACCCCATCCCTCTTCAATAATTTACAGTTCCTTTAAATCTCTGCTAGTGTCTCTTTTTTCACTCAATGTCAAATTCAAACTACAAAGCACTCTGCAGACAGGAAGCCTCCACTAACCTATTTTCCAACTTGCTGCTTAAGTAGCACATCTTTTTGTTTTGTTTGGCTTCTTCAGGGAACAGTTTCCAGAAAAAAGCAGCATGTGATCAAAGGACTGACACATAATTTTGTCTAAAACCAAAATTTTTTAATAAAATATATAAAATAAAAAACAGAGCCTGGCTGTAGTTTAGACATGCATGGAAGTCATACTGTATATAAGTCGTAGTTGAATCTGGGTCAGCCTCCAGAAATAATGAGCCAATCAATCATAATCTAAATCACACTCACTTTGTCAACTAACTAAACCTACTACTTTTGAAGCAATTAACATGAAAATAATTAACTTGAATTATCTGAACTGTTTTGTTTGATTGGCGGAAACAAGTGAGAGCAAAAAAGTGAGATCATTGCATATATATATATATATATATATATATATATATATATATATATATATATATATATATATATATATATATATATATATATATATATATATATATATGATTGTGACATTTATACACAATTAATCAACTAAATCACTTGATAAAATAATCACACAGCCTCAGGATTCTCATTATGCTCAGCAAGCTCAATGTTTCAGGATCTTCATCAAAATTAATAATCCCAATCCCAGTTACACACGGCAACAAAAATGTTACTTCCTTACCACCCTTACCCCTCTCTGCACCCTGTCCCAGCAGACTGATCAAGCTTGTTTTTAGACAGTGGATTTGGACTTTGGTCTTTGGGACATGTTGGCTTCACTGAAGTAAATATGCCTTCAGTATCTAGCACATTCAGATCTAGAGCTGGTGGGACACTGCAGCAGGTGCGGGCCGTCTGATGACAAATATGCTTAAACCAGACCACTCTGGTTGACTGTCAGTCTCTCTCTGAAACTGTAGATGCTGTGCTCCTTCAGGACTATTTTTATATATCTGACAGGTTCTGAAATGACTGCGGAGTGGATCTGCTGGCATGCCCCTCTCTGTATATTAATAGATCTCTGGTATTGCTCCATTTGGATGTCTGAAAAGGTTCTTGTGCAACAGGATCTCTGTATTCTAGCATTTCTGCATTTACTATACAAAATACCAGGAAACTACACTTCATATGTCCATATATGTGATTTTTGTTTTTAGCTACTCTTAGCTTCAGTGGAAAATAGCAGATCTTCTATAACGACAACACAAATATTAACACAGATAATACATGCTAGTGCTAGTTGCAATAATTAATATGGAAAATTATATAATTTCCTTGTGGCTCATTAGTGAAATCAACACCATAGACATTATAACAAAGCACTGTGTTAGTAGTTTATGTCACTACTACTGTGATTCATAAACGTCACTTAGTCTGAGCAAAGTGGGAACCTAACAAGCCGATGCAGGTCATTAGCTGGAGATGGATCACTGTGGAGGACATATCTCGGGGCGTCCCTGTCCACTGTTTCTCAAACATGAGACGCTACTTGGATGTGTAGTGAAACGTCCAGTTTCTATCGCTCCACTTCCACATAACCTCACCTGGATGATTATTAGTCTTCATCAAAACGCGTTCCCGATGCTCTAAAACTCTAATTAGCTTAACTCCCCCCATCGTCCATCTTTCTTTCTCTCCGCCTCAATCTGAGTCAGAGTGTTTTAGAGCGTGTAATAACTGCTAAACTGCACAGGAGGCACCGTCTGTCGCCATGGAAAGAGAAACAGAGAGATGGAGAGAAAAAAAGACAGATTTACATGGAGAGCAAAGAAGCAGGACGGCAAAAAAAAGGGAAGATAAAGTGTTGTTAGCTGAGAAATGGATAAATAAATAAAAAAAAGCCTCTCGTTTGCTTCTAGTCTGCTTCCCCATCTCAGTTGTCAGATAACAGTTGTTCAGTTCAGCTGTTGCACCAAACAGGTTTCATGTCTCAGATATCAGGCAGCGTTGCATAATTGCTCCAGCTAAATTAATCCAAACGGGTTTTATGTTCATTCACCATCATACAGAGAAATGGCATTCAAGTCATCCACCGTTCATCCTCATTCCAACATGTCACAATCTGTTTTTGTCAGTCCGCCCTGCTTTACTCTAACCCCCCACCCCCCACCAATCCTACACTCTCCTGCTCTGTCACTGACTCCATCTCTTCTTCATCTGATGAAATGCAATGTCACCACGCAGTGACACTGGATTCAGGCTGCCAACAGCTACACGTAAGACTGTGAGCCGCAGGTCCCGTGATAGGTGAAGTTTCAGACCTGTGGTTAAATTGTGAGGTTGATTTTAAATAGAGAGAGAGAGTGAGAGCAGTTATCGTGCACATACAACAAAACAATAATAAAGTCAGACGTGATTAGTGAACTAATAAATGCCACTTTCTAGGAAGGTATATTAAAAAAAACATTGTCTAAACAGACCATTAACACTACGTGGTATCAAAAATGAGGGCCAGATGTGACTATTCCTCGTTTTATCCCATGAAGTGCGTCATAGCGGAAGAGGACTGCCGACAATGCTCTGATAAAAAGAGCATGTCTGATTTGTTTGTGCAGTCTGATCTTGCTATTAAATTATCAGGCTTTTTGGGTTTTGTTTTTTTCCTACTTCATAATCGTTGATCCAGACCTCACTTACAGCACTTTCACTACCACCATATAAGAATATCTTGGATCTCACCAGAAGAGCTTCAGTGCTCCTTGGCATTAATCTACAAGTCTCCGGACTATATTGAAGGGCATAGAACAATCTAGACAATCCCCCAGCTGGTGTTTTAATGATGGTGGTGGAGGGCACTGTCTAACACGTCAGTTAAATTGGGTTGAAATCTATAAAATCACAATCTATGTAAAGGCTATAGCATATGATTTACATTATTTTTATACTCGATCAGAGTGGTTATCACTCAGAAGGTGATCAGTGAGAACACCTTTGCATTCATTTGCAGTGACTCTTCTCTCTAAGTGGACCCTTTATAATATTAAAAAACATATTAAGACTATGTTTGTTTTGTAAGTATGAAAATATTGTATGTTCATATTAATTTCAGGAAATATCCATAGCATTAACTTCTCTAAATCCTCCTCTCGCCTTTTCCTGTCTACTTGGCTTTTATATATTACCTAACTACCAGGCAGCGATCCAGATGGAAACCCTACAAGCGTAACTAGTGTTACACACTCATTCTGATAATGTGTGACAAAGTTCAGCGTGTTTTGAAGCAATGCAGGTGCTGAGTGACTCACACACACACATTGTCTCCTCGGGGCAGCCTTACTTCAGACAAACCTGAGCCTTTAAATCCAGGGGTTTAATTCACTGGATGAGTAAAGTGTCACCACTTGTCATCATATTTATTATTTTATTATTATTTGAACAGTTTCTTACATAAAATTCCAACTATTTTTTTTACATTGATAAATAACAATATTTACGGTGATGGAAGATTTTACCCATGTTGCCTCCCGTTCCTGCAGACTGTTTTGACTTTTCCTATATCTCAAATGATCTGCTTTCTGTCGGCACTTTTCAGATATTTTCTTGCCTGCTGCTTTTGACATATAACTTATGAGAACATGTGTTATCAAGGGGAACATCTGCAGAGAATCGAGGTTGAGAACTTTCTGAACAGACTGAGTAAAAGCACAGCAGGGTTCAGCAAGGTTGCTGTTTTTGGTCCAAGGTCAGGTTAAGTCTTTTCTGCTTTACATTTAAATTACATTGATCCTCCTACACGCAGCAACTCATGAAGGCTGTGGCTGTTATGGGAAATTAGTCAGTGCATTTCTACAAGTGATGGTCCAGCACTGCAAGAGAAAAACAGCCTAGATGTCAAACCTTGTATTTCTACCAAACAGAAGAAGATGTTCATTTCGTAATGTCTTACTGAGCAAAAAAAAAAAAAAAAGAAAGAAAAAACAAAAGCTCAAGAAAGACATAAAAGGGCTTCAACTTCAAATTCCACCTGTATTTTCTTTCATCAGCCACAAGATTCCTGTTCGCGGAGCTCATATAACAAGCTGTAGTCACAAAAGAAAACTTTCTCTCGCTCCATCTGCCCTCTTCCTCTTTATTTTAATCCCATTCTCTCGTTTTCACAGCTCTGCACTCTTCTCTCTCCATCTTTTGTCACGCTGCTGACTTTTCATTCGCGTCTCTCTCGATTCCTGCCAGTCATTGCTCCTCGCCCTCTATCTCGCTGCATGCTTTTGTCTCGTTTCTTCCATCCTCTTTCTGTCGACACCTCTTTCTTTTTCTCCACTCAGCAGCAAGTGAAGAGGAAAAATTAGAAAACAGTTCTGCTGGTAGAGCCCATTCTTTCATTAGGCCTCTGTCTCCTTCTGTCCTGCTGGCTGTATTTGCAGCTCTGAACAAAGAGACGGGTGCAGACACTGAGATACATGCGTTCAGACGCATACTGTAAACAGTGTGCTGAAGTAGGACACTGAGCATTAAGGTCACCTATATTGAGATAGTAGGCCGAAATACTGAAAGGTTAAACCTGTGGCATTTGTGAGACACGCACAGCTGCTTCAACATGTGAAGGCATCAGTGTCGAGGTTTTAAGCTGCACATCATGAGAGGGTGGTGGAATACCATACCTTTGAGTTGAAATATGATAGAGGTGGGATATGACAGCAAATATTTGAGCAAACAGAAAGCTCACAAAGGCTGAAAAGGGCGGTTCTGTTGCAATGCACAATACACAAATATCACTTGAGTGACAATAGACAGCAGGGAAATGTGCAAGAATGCGATCACCTCGTATGACACACACACACATTCATTCCCACAGTGGAGAGACCCAGGTGTTGACGACGTAAACAGTCTCAGAACTGAATCTGTTCTCTGTCCTGAAGCAATTCTTGTTAGGCTGCAGTATTTCACTGCTGTTACACCTGGGTACCACTAAGACAGTTTTATATGCCCTGCACACTGCGGCTCTGCATAGACTGTGCTGAGGCTGGATTTTCTTCCTTATAATTCAGCAGTCATATATGCATGCTGCGTGATAGACCTGGGGATCCATTCTGCAATGAAGCTTTTCATGCTTCCTAAAGCACTTCTGCCTTTGTGCTTAGTCACAAAAGGATATTGGTCACTGGAGATGTGGACAGGTACTAAAGCACTGAGCATCAGTTCCTGAGGCTCTTTCATTCCATACAAATACATAGAAACACGGGGAAACATCTCGCCTAGCTCTGTGGAAAAGCTAGCACAACCTGCTGGAACATGCACCGCTAAAGCACCCCGTGTCTTTTTTAAGCTGCACAAAACAACTAAGTTTAAAATGTCAGCTTGAGGTTTTAAAGTCAAAGATGCTTTACATCTTGCATGTAATGAAGGAATGAAACGTCCTTGGCAGAAGCAAAGCAAGCCTCACACAAATCTGTTACACTATCCAGGACAGCCAGACAAGGAGCAAGCAGACAAAGATGAATCTGTCATTATAAGAACGATAAAACAGCATAAACAAGACTTTCTCTATCTGTGTCACTTTGCACCCTCAGAAGCTGAAAAAACATTCCAGCACTTTTAAATCTGGCAGTAATAACATTTAAAGTCAGCAATTGTATTATCTATATATTCTGCATTACTGTAACCAAGTGATGCTTTTATACAGTATGTCTGTAGACACAGATGAGGATTATGAAGTGTAGTGGCATCACAACCTTTGTTAGACAACGTGGTGAGTTTGCGATACGTGTTTTGAAATAGGATTTTCACACAATGATCACATGTCACTTGCAGATATGATTCCATTTGTCAACAAAAAGGCAAACCTCACTCTCAGTAGGGGCTAATAAAATACACTGCAGCTTAAATCAACAGCAGCTACTGCATATTTCGAAGCTTTTCAGTGAGGTCTGTTGCTAGGTCTGCTGGGCAAAACAGAGTCCGAGAGCAGAAAATGAGCAACAAATGTCTGGAGAGGAAAAACAGCACAACAGCAGCCACCATGGAGACCCAGAGAGGAGCCAAAGCTCTCCTCGTCTCCTCGCTGAGCCAAGCCTTTGCTCGCTCACCCCCCTCCAAAGCTCCTGTGCTGCTTCCCACGGCGTTGGATGGGCACACGTTGATCACCTTGGCTCTCAAAAACACGCGCACACACACACAAACAAATTAAAGAGCAGCTTAGAAAAGCCTGTTGGGCCCCTTGTCTCTTCAAATCCTCTATCGTCCATAATTCAGCGGTTCAGCCCAGTTCTTCTGTTCTTTTTAAAGCTGCCTATTCGTCCCTCCATCATGATCTCACCTCCACTCAGGCATCCAGTCTCTCTTACTTGAAGGGTGACACTAGCATCTGACAAAGGTTATTCACCTTGAGGGCAGATAATCTGTCACATCTTAATAACTTAGATTATTTTAAAAGTATATTAGAGTTTTCGTTTTGTTGCTGCATAATCAGTATCTGTGCCTCTGTGACTCACAAGAACAATATTAACTGCGTCATCAGTTGAATCATAAATCTTTTCTGTTTTACATCATTGTGCTATTACATGATCACCATGTCGCCATTACGTCAGGCCAAACAGTATGCTTTTGTTTTAAAGACAAGTGAAAAGAAAAGAATTTTTCCGAGTGATGTTACTAATGTTCTCCTTCAATATTCAGTAATAACACTCATTTTGTACTTAATTCAATGGCAACCATGTGCGGTACACACAGGCACTTCCAAGAAGTCTCTTGAACAGAACAGAGGAACAAATGGTCTGAATGATAATGAACAACTGTGTTTGTTGTTTACTGCCCTGTTCTCTCTGTTTATGTATGAAATTCAAATTATTTTTTCCTTCCAGCGATGCTCACCCATCTAATGGCAGTCATGGCAGACAAAGGGAGGCATGACGTGAACCAGATTTTACTTTGACTTATTATGCGACAGTGGTTCATTCTGTTGAAGTCAGATATGAGCGTCAGCTACAGGAAGGAAAAAAAAAAGAGGGAGACAGCTGAATCGATTGTTTCGATTTAGGTCGTAGGGGAGCACATGATCCCAGAGACACAGAGACCCATGCAGCCACACACACACACACACTCATGTATACTAATTGACCTTCAAGCTTAGGTAAATTGATATGTTGAAGCCATTGTCTAAGAGCTGATAGAGATAAATGGCCTGATGATGTTGAACTGATTGCAGCTGCAGCCAGAACGACCTTTCTTAAGGTAGTAACTCCCAAATCATCCAGCACTCACCCGAAAATACCACAACACATACATGGTAGACTGTCCACATACATGGACATGTATGTCCAATGCTTTTTATAGTTTACAGCTTTAAATTAGGTTGGGAAAAAGTTATCTCTACTTTTTAATCTCATTCACCCAAGCTTTCTCTTATCAGCAGCGCCAGGGCAGCTGGGGGGCTACATAAAAAGTATGTGGACAGTCTAATACTATACTTGTATGTGATCTCATGCCACCACCACAGATGTTAATCTGCTGCTTTAACATCCTCCACTCCTCTGGGTGGGTTTTCCATGCTATGTTGGAACCTGGCTGTAGGGATTTGTTCCCAGAGTCCTGCACTGTGTCGGACACTGAGAGATAAACCACAAAAATAGTTTGTAAAAAAAAATAATTATGAATGGGACATCGAGTCATACAAGTCCTATTCACAGCCTACAACCTGGATGAATGACTACACTGTGGACGACCTCGTGGTTTTAATATGGCGGTGGGCAGGAAAACTGTAATGTTTGATAGCCGCAGGCTGGTTAGAGTTCCTGTGTTTAACTAAACACTCTCTTGTTTGCTCCCATTTAGCAACAAAAGAATCAGCAAGGTCGGCCACAGGTGTTGAGCGATAAGACCTGGCTCACAGTTCATGATCTACTTCATTGTAAAGGCGTTCATGAATCTGGACAAGCCTGTCACGTTCGTTCACACCAAATTCAGAAGACCATTAATTTATGGACCTGGTTTTGTGCTGAAACTCTAAAGGACTTCAAACTGGTGATATGTACTTTGTTCGCACCTCCTCTACCTCTGTAACCAAGCTGATGGTTATGAGAGGAAACCTCATCCTGCTTCATAAAACAACAGTATTAGAGCAGTCAGTATTATTATTAGTTATTGCAGAAGCTGCTGCAGAAACATTAAACATTACAAATTGATGTCTAACAGCTGCTGTTATAATCTCAGATATGAACATTTAATGAGGGGAGTACCACGGTGGTTGATTATGCAGATAAATTAAAAACCAATGAATAAATAAAGCATTAGATGTCCAAACTCCAAGGCTAACAGGACACCAAGTATATCCCCCTCATTAGTGTAATGTCTGATTGTCAGCTTAGAGCAGAGAAATGAAGCAACATGGAGGAATGATTATGAGTTACTGCTGCAGCACAGCACCAAATTGAATTGATTATTATATTCTCCAAACAGTTACTGATGGCTTTTTGAACTCCCATACTGGAAAATCTGCAAGTACTAATGAGTGAATGTCTCTCCCTGCTCAACTTATTAAAAGGCTAATTGATTAAGTTGTGTGTGGCACAAAACCTGGCATCTCTGGGTATACAAAGTCTTGCTATTTCCAAATTTGAAACAGGTTTCACGAGGACTGTGCTGACAGCTGATTCACATGGCTGCATGCCACATTCAACTGAGGAAATACCATTACTCTACTTGAACTAGTGTCTGTCCTGAGTGCCATTTATCCTGATTAGGACTCGCATGTTCCATTTTCAGATCAATATTTGGTTTAGTTTTGCTTCCAGATCTGTTGCTAGGAGATCTGGATGAAACCGGTGCTGAAAGTTTTCACTTTTTATGAAATATAGATGCACTTCACACATTCATTTTTGCCAAGAAATCCAGTCAGCTGAGTGAAACATACTTATACTAGAAAGTACATCCAGAGTTTTTAACTTGTCTTTTGTTTTTATTGAGTCTGTTGAACTGAACTTGGTGATGATGGTGGCTTAAACACTTCTTCAGGTAGCTGTTTTCTGGTTGTTATATATTTATCCACTGCAGTCCTACAGATATTTCTTCAGCAGATCATCACCATCATGGCTCCAGGTCCCAGTTGCTAGGAGATCTGTGACACAACTGCAGACAATGCACTGTACACAAATACACTTCACATGGATATTGTCCACAGCAGCAGGGGATGGATGATTCCCCTTCTAACATGTTTGTGCTGTTTATTTTCTGCCCCACTCAGCTCTTCCTCTGCCCGTGGATCTATTGACAAACATTATGTAACTGTGCGCTGTTTAATGCTCACTTGGAGAAAAACACACTCACACACACAATGAACCATTGCATCTGACAGCACCAGACTGGATGCACATTTGGACACATTTAGGTCACTTCTATTCCAAATCACAGTGACAGAGTGTAACATTTGCACAGTTCATTTATTGTTAAGAAAAAAAACCTTACACACAATACATCTGCCCACTCTACTCCACACATCCAACCTGAGAAATATGAATGGAGTTTGGGCTGAGCATTTGTCTATAAATAGGATGTTGTGAAGGGTTGTTTGGACTCGTGGGAACAGACAGGGCATTGTGCTGCCTGGCCTATCTGTATCTGGCCTCTAGCCATCAGGCAAAGGACTGAGCTGTCTCCCCACAAACACACACACTTCCAGTGGCCTAGATGCTAGCATAAGAAGACCGCTGTAATCTCATACACCCACACAGCATAAAATCCATATGCAGTGACCCAGATGCTGAGACCGCTATGCTCACATACACCTACACAAAATCTAAAAAATAAAAATCAATATATAAATATATAAATCTTTTTTGTACAAAACCAGACTAATATGCACAACACACTATCACTAGCCAAGACTCTGATGATAACATTTCAGATGAGAAACACAGAATCTTATTCAGACTAGACAGATCTCAAACACCTACACAGTGAGCGTTGTTCCACACTATCTCAGTCATCAGCTAACGTGCTCTTCTTCACTGTACAGACTCGTACAATAAAAATACATCAGAGCTCGTGTTACAAAACCTCTTACTATCCTATAATGCTTCCAACATGCAGCTAAAAACCTGTTGTTTCTGTATTTCTGCTGCTGCCCATAATGCTACTGCATGTTCTGTGTTCATGATGTTTTTCCTCCGTAATAAACGCGAGTTACAAACTGAGTCAAATCCAGTGCAGACAGCCAATGATTCAGGTGTGAGTAAGAAAAAAATATTTCAGCTGTCTTCACTGTGCTTTGGTTTCTATCCAAACTATTCATCTTCACTAGCCTGTGAGCATGTATTTCAGTGTTTGTTTAATATTTGCGATGGTCTCTCGTGTTGTGTTGGCCTGGGTTTTAACACACTGAGCAGAATCTACTGTCAACAGAGAAGAATCAATGTTTCTGCTGGTGCCAACAGGCAGAAGTGCAATGTTAGTTACAGTAGCTGCACTCAGATGGGCAATACAGGATACAGCTAGAGCGTGAAAATTCATTTTCTTAATAAATACAAGTCATTAAGGCATTTTAATCTCAAAGTATCTCAACTAGCCTTTGTATAAAAATTATGATTACTGGATGCAAAGCCCAACTTACAGTTTTTTTGTTTTCAACAGATTATTAAACTATTACCCGCTTCACTCACTGTTAAGCTAATATCTGATGTTCAGGTCCACTTCAGTTTCATACAAGCTCAGAATAACTTACGTTACAGTTATTCTGTGGATAGGTGCTACAAGAAAAGAGAGAGATGCTGGGTTATAACGTGTATTAATAGTAATTACATTTTTGCTGCTAAAAGATTTATAGCTGCATTACTTTAGTGAACAAGCACAACATTTCATATACCATTATCACCTTGTTGTAGTGAATAAACAGTAATAACCCGTCCAAACTGTCAATATTAGCATATGCAGATATGCTAATAAGCGGCTTACAAGTGAGTACAAAGCAAGAAAGTATCTAAGCCAAGGAGTCAAACTGTAAAGTAAAAAGCTCTAGAAAGAGCTGTTTTAATTTCATGGGGTATAAGTGCAGGATTTTTTTTAAGGTTTTAGCTGCAGAGAAAGTTTTCGGATGAGTTCTGTTTTCAACACGTTTTCAAGAATTGAGAGGTAGGTAGCTGAGTGATCGTTCCACTGTCATGGAACCACTGAGCCAAAAAGTTTTGCCTGGGATCTTTCTAGGTGAGGTGAGGAGTCGTTTGCTGGCAGAGCGCAGTGAGCGAGAGGGGTTGTAGACATGGATGAGGTAGTTCAGGTAATGCGGTGCTATTGAGTTGACCACTTTGTAGGCAAGGGTCAGGGCTTTGAACCTGATGCAGGCAGCTAGAGGAAGCCAGTGCAGAGATCACAATGACGTAACACGATGTCAATAACAAAACCAGACATACATTACATTAATTCACGTTATAATAATTATGTCTCCATTTAAATGAGATGTTTTTTTTTTCCCTATATAACTAATTGAATTACTTTACATCATATTAAGTTTCATTACATAAATTTATGCTTTATTATATATCGATGAATCCTCCATTGTCATCTTGGAACATGGCCGAATAATCAGGCCATTGATGTAAGAACCTGGTCAATCAGTATATTCAGGTAGTCGGCTGACGTCATTCACATACTCACTGCATCAGTTAGGGTTAAATAAATAGCTCTAATAGTTCTAATATTTTTCCATCTCATTAATCTAAATATTAAATTTATCTATGTGTCAAAGTTTTTTTTCCAAAGGCAAACAATATGAACAGAACATCCAGCACACTATGCTTTCCAGCAAACGAGCAGTGATCCTCAAGTTGACCGGAAAACCAACCCAACTCTGAAGAGGCAATTATACCCATAAACATGAATCTATCTATAGCCTATAGCACAATCACCTGACAGACCATCAAATGTCACAACACAGTCTACTAACTACAACAATCATGGTGGTATTTGTGTCACAACACTGATGGGACTGTGTACACCCTGACATGCACTTAGAGAGAAGTTCATTCTAGTGGTGTCAACGGCTTTTTATAGGCTGTTGAGATGACAACAGCATTTACTTTCTTGATAGTCTGGGACCCGAATCCACCTTGGAAGTTTTACTAAGAGTCCAGTTATAGGTGTTTACTGACCCACTTTACTGCATATCTACACATTTCTACATTTTTTCAACATCAGTTGATATCAGGTCCTAATATACGCAGGTTTCTCACTGTAGCTACTTAAAATCAGTCAGTAACTCATAATTAAAAAAAATAAACCATATGCTTTTCTAATAATTATTAGGTATGAGATGTCTGTTTTCAGAAAAAAAAATGAATCTACAATATTCAAGGTGAGAAATAAGCTATAATTTGAAGTTTACCTCTGCAACGACCGCTTCAACAGGTCAAACGTAACATCTTTCTGTTCAGTTAGGCTGATGGATTAACAAACATGTGGGAGTAAATGTTAATATTGATAGAGTCAACAGGCGAGGTGGCAGTTTGAAAATGCTCAAGAAAGTTTCCTCACGCACCAATAACCAAGGAGTAAATCTGCAATGGAAATGTTTGCTATTATAGAAAGTCCTCCCGTCTTTAATAAACTCCAGTTTCTTCCCTCAAACACTTTGCAAGTGCATTTGTATGTATTTGTAAATGTTTAGCGTATTTTTGAACCTTGTATACACAAATTGGAGCTCAGAGTCAAGAATCCCTAGTTTTTCAAATGCCTTTGCCATTGTCTGTCATGGGGGGGTGGTCTGTCTGAAACAGAGATGGCCTACACTCTGTACTGTCCCTAAACATCTCATAGGCTATGGGGCCTATTCATAATCTGTGCACAAACACTGGCGACAGGCCCACTTCTGACAAGACATGAGAAAATATCGATCCCAACTACCATCACATGTTGACAGTACAGACAAATATCAAGTCAGTTGTTTGATCTTGGAAATGAGTATGTGTATGTGTCACACACCAATCCCACAAACGTTTCACACTGATTGTTAGTTGACACATTCCTGTCACCAGCTTATCTTTCTGTTTGAGATCAAGCTGCTTTTCTGTTTAGTTATTAGAATGCTTACCCTTTTTTTTTTTTAAACATACACTAATAGGTCGCCTAATTGCCTTCTTATCTTCATTCGGCTTAAGGCAATCCACAAAAACACTTACGCGCCGAGGGCTTTATATGATAGGGAAAACCCTCAGATAAATCAAAAAGCAGACAACTGGTGTATCATGATTTCTGACTGTAATGACAGTAATGGGGCCTTAATTACTACAAATTTGCTAACATCAGATAAGAAAAAAATTCAGGAAACTGCTTTATGATAGAGGAATTATGGGAAAAAATATGTTGTGAGCCACGTGTGTTTTTGAGTCAATTCTGCTGAAGTGTATAAGGTCAAACTGCCACTAACAAGCCAAAGGAACAGAGACGAAGTCCAATGATGGTACAACAGGTCTATAATGAGGTCACGTTGGTCAATAGCCATCATGGCAACATGTGCAGTGGTGCAGAGAGATTGAAACATGACTTCTACACTGTTTTGACAATGACAGGCAACATCTACTGTGTTTACAGTAAACACTTCCATTTGTAAAAGAAAGTAGAGAACAGAAATCATTAGCTGCTGAGGCGTCATTCATGGACGTCTTTTTCATCACTTTCAGAAATGTCTGCAGGCTTCAAGAGAGGAGACTGAACCGGGTTGCTCCTGGCCGCCACAGTTTAATGATGTCAACAAGTTGATCTCCTTGGATTATTAGTCTGGCCAGAACACAAAAACTCAGGGATATAGCATCAGACCAAAGGACGACTGTTCCAGCTGAAGAGTTTATTTTTGGCCCTGACAGATGTGTACGACATGACTCTTATTCAAAGTAACAGCGTCCTAAATGCAACATGGGTCAGCTGGAAGATCTACAGAATTAGAAACCAGTGGCAGTCACACAGATGATGTGTAATGGTATCCATCAGGCCAGGAATGAATGCTAGCAACTATTTAGATCTTTAGTATTATTTTCTTGGTTTATGCAACAATAGTTTTATTTTAGCTTAACAATGTATGGATTTATCTAAGCTCTTTGAATAATCTTTAGATTATCTTCTTTAGATATATATTTCTCTCTGAATCGTAAAAGATGAAATCACAACCTTTCACAAGATGCAGATAACATTTAGAAGTGTAGTACTTCAAAATCTAAAATCCTTTAGTACTCTATCCCTGACCATATTTTTCCGGGCTTACTCACCTGATTTCAGGTAACTTTCTACTAGCAAAATATTTTAACATGACTCTGATTTCATTGTGGCTCATGACGGTCATCAGCTCGGATTAACACTTGCTAGTAAAGTTTTTTTAATCTTGAATTGCCTGTATCTCCTATCACACAAGCTCCAAATATTATGCTAACATTCATATTCGTTCAGTTTGTCCAAAAATACAGACAAGCGCCTTACTTCACTCTTTATAATAAATGTCTTTAAGGACATTCCCAGTGTTTCAGCCTAATTCTCTGAGACACAATGCAATGTGAGCAAGTATTGTTCCAATTCCAGGAACTACAAACTACAAATGCAGCAGCAAAAATAGCTAAACCAGGGGGGCGGGGGTTTATTTTTGTAGGACAAAAACACAACAATTTGAAATAAAATTGTAAAATCAAGGGCTAGGAAACCCTGGGAACTTATTCTTCTTTCCCTAATATCGTGTTCCCAGGGTGGTGTTTCATATAGCCTGCTGAGGTTTTGCAATATCTTCCTCTGTGATATCTTTCTCCACCATAACACAATAGAGGTGAATGGAATTTTGTTTTTGTTGCTCAGTGTCAACTTTCACTGCTCTGAGAAACTAGCATGAAAAAAAAAAAAAAAAAAAAAGCACTGTTTACTCCCTCAGTCTGTCCACAGTCAGTGAACGTGACAGTTTCTGGAAAGAAGTGCTTGCGAGTTTGTCATTTTTGAAGCAGGTGGACCGAAACTCCATTCAGCTCCATAAATCTCACAGACAGACAGACGGTCTATTTCAACATCTGCAAACAGAACCAAAACTGTTCACACGAATGAACTGAAGGTCACTGTTTTTCTGTGTGGTCCCTCTTTGTGAAACAACACCGAATATACCCATTCGAGATTTAAAAGCCACAAATTTACGGACACCGAGCTGCTGGCAACACCGCACCCACCAGCAGCTCCTCACAAGACAGACAAACAACTGGGTCGCCTTTCTGCGGTGTGGCTGCCTCTCTGTTATCTCAGCGCAGTCTGTCGTTGGCAGCACAGCTCCTGGGTTTGCCAGTGTGCGCGTGCATGTCTGCCTCTCTCCCTGCACAGTCCTGGAACAGCGTCTGCTCCAGAGGAGGCTGTCTGTCAGCAGGGGCTCCACTTCCCTCAGAGAGCCTCCGAATGCAGTATGACTCACACAATCTGTGCGAGCGTGCACTGTAGTGAAAACCTGTCTGTAGACAGAGCAGAGGTGTGTGTGTGTGTGTGTGTGTGTGTGTGTGTGTGTGTGTGTGTGTGTGTGTGTGTGTGTGTGTGTGTCCTTGGTCTGGCACGACACACTTAAGTAAGGCTATAAGATCCCCACGGGAAGCTCTTATGAAACAGATCAGGTCACTGCTGCATTGCCATTTTCTTTTTATTTTTCTCAGACGTTTCATCCAGCACAGGGACAGTGAACACACAGGGGACACACCTCCATTTGACTTTGACACACATCATAGAGACTCCTCCGGCGCACCAAGAGCCAAAACACCCCTCCCGAGCCCCTCACCTCCTCCCATCCACCCCCACCACTAGCAGCCCCTATCTACTACACCTCCGCCTCTCAAGAAAGAGACAAAAACAACCCCTTTCTGTCAGGAAACTGGAGCATTTAACCATGAAGCTGCCGCCGCTGCGGCTCTGTGCGGTTTAAACACCACAAAGGAGCCAGCGGAGAGGGGGGGGGGGGTGGGGGGGGGGGGGGGGGTCAGGTTCATGCAGGATTCAAGTTCACGGGATGATGGGCATGTCAATACTGACCTCTGTCCTGTCTGAGCCATGCCAGAGAGCTGTCATTATACAGGGAGCAGGGGAAGGTGGTGGTGAGGTGGGGGGGGTGGATGAGGAACAAAAGACCCGCTGGCGATGCCACATGTGCGCGTCAATATCAGCCACTCTCTCTCTACCACACGTCCGCATGCGTGTTCAAATAAATGACTGTGCGTGTGCGTGTGATCCTGCAGATATTTAAACATTAACGCAGCAGGATCTGATGTTTTATTATTATTATTATGATTTATTTATCTGGTGAGAGTCGGACTGAGCAGCGTGCTACAGATTCAGTCAAGAAGGAAAACACGGGGGGAGGATGGGGGGGGGGGGGGGTGCACTGCTTACTTTGACATGGTTTTGCATTATGCAGCGTTCAACAACAACAAGCTCCGCCGTGCACCCCCCCTCATCCGACCTCCCCCTGCACATTTCTAACACAGAACTCCACCGAGGAAAAGCACATTTTTATAATAAATGTATGTTTATTCCCTTGTGACACGTTAGGTTAGCCCCCGACTTTCTCCAAGAGAAGAATTAAAGACAGTGGAAAATGATACAGCGCAGTACAGTTGTGTATAAGTATGAATCTGTTATCAATAAGATGAACTCACCTTTTAATCTGCAGATGGAAAAGTAAAAAAAAAATAATAATCTTCACACAAAAGCAGCAAATCTATGGCAGGTCCCCGTTCTCCACTTACGCAATGTCTTCTTGCTTTCCCAACCCGTGCCCACAGTCTTTCCCACTGATCTCCTGTTATTTCACTTTGTCCCCCGGCTCCTTTTCTTTCTCCGCCGTACCTTCTTCCTTCTCTTTCTTTCTCTTTGTGCTGCGTTTTCTCCTTTTTTTTCCTCCAGCAGGAGCCAAAATTCAGCACGGCGACTAAAACGTGGAGCGGTCAATCAAGAGGCGAGACGGATGCAGTGAGAGTTTTTAGGGGTGGCGCAAAAAAAAAGTTATATGCCGGCGGAGCATCAACAAATGGGAGTGGACGCGTTTATTTTGGTGTTAAATAAACCAAGGGTTATATTTGACTCACCTTGTGACGGCTCCACTCTGGATCCCACTAGACGCGGTCTCTGGAGCAAATAGCGTGTTTGTGTTTTTTTGGCTCCACCTTCCCGCTCCCCCCACCCCACCACCCCACCCACCCCCACCCCCGTGTTTCGCGGTGGTACGGTCCGCCCTTGTGGAGCTCGTGGAGCTGAGCCGAACTCGAGAGCGTTCCCGCGTGGGCTCGAGCCGAGTCGACCGGCACACCTGGACCGGAAGCGGAAGAACAGTCCCACCTGCACCACCAGAGCCCTGCCGGACCACACGTGGCCCTCCAAGTGGCCCTCAGTGGGGTGAGGGGGGGGCCCCTCAGGTCCAGCTGTGCTCTGGTGGATGAGGGTTTGTGTTGGATTCACGGCCACAAACTACCAGACGCTTACCTGTATGTTGCTATTTAACACTTAACAAAATAAAATACAACACGCTGTTGGCCCCCAGTTAGGAGGTTTACAGTCACTAAGCTATATGTTTGTCACTGATCATGACAAAGGTTTAGTGTGATCTGTGTAGTTCCAGCTACTTATTGAACGCTTTCTACTCTTTCTGCACTACGCAGTATGTTTATGTGCTTGGTTTCTGATATATTTGACACAGTTTTCGCTCCACCTAAAAAACAAAAATGAGCCAGTTTACACTTTTGTTGGCACTTACAGTCTTACATAAATTGTAAAAGATTAACAGGCACATTAAAAGCTTTAAGTGATGTACTGTTTATATACAGGTAGTGTAATTGTGTATTAAATGACTCAGAAAGTACTAGCGTGTAGATATGTAATATTTCTATAAACACTTCAGTCTCTTCTCTATTTCAAGCCCTCTGAGGGTTTTATGATACCAGTTCCTCCATGGTAACCATGAGCTAGTGGACTTGCATAATTCTGTTTTCAGAGTACATAAAGAGCTCTTTCAGTGCAGGAGCAGAGGGAAAAATAAACATGCCACATGGAATCCCAGCTCCAGCTATACTGTACTGCACACCTAACCCAGAGCCGATCTGCTGGGAGCCAGAGCATCACTCATCGGCTCTGTGGTTACGTAAGTCAGGTCATAGTTTCCCCAAGTGAGACGCGCACTCTCGTTCGTATTCCCTTTGGATGACCAAGCTGTTTCCTGTACATGCTTCCCAGCTGCTGTTAGAATAAAAAAAGACAAGACAATGCCAAACACATTCCTTTAGGGGTTCATAAGGAATCTGTGGTTCCAAGTGTTGATTACAGGGGCTGTATTTATTAGTTTTTTCTGTACTTTCTCTCTCTCACTAGGGGATTTTATGGCTATTGCGGTTGCATTATTTTGTGTCTCACAAAAGGAAAAATCTATTATCATACCATTACTACTTCGAGGCACATTAAATGCTACAAGTTAAACAGACTTCCAAACATTGCTGGCCATCAAACCATGTCCTGTGTAGAACTATTTGGTTTTCAGAGTAGTTAGGTCTGGAATAAAACTCACTCAATATGTCATCTGTAGCATAGTTGGCAGTTTAAATATCTTCTGCGGCCCTGAATTAACCACCTTACATAATGATCCCCCAGCCCGTGCTCCCATCAGGCCGTGGTTAGCCAGATATTTGTTCCACATGAGCACACTGATGCACACTTAAACAAGTTTTTGTGCCATTGCAGTGAATTCAGACTATATCAACACAGTATGAATAGTGTCACACTTCACAGGATGAAAAAAGTGGACTTGCTTGAACATTCACTAAAACTTCAGAAAACGTGCCAGAGTGTCCTGAACAAACTTGAACCTTGAACCTTGAACTTAGCCTTAATGTCTCCATTACAGTAGAATGTCTGAGGTCCATGGTTGAAAAGTGTTTTGTTACATTATTTACTGTTTTTTTTTTTCTTCTGTTTTTTTGCAGACATGCACCACAGCAGCTGCTGCAACAGTCACAGTTATATATCAATGGTTACTGCTTATCTTGGCCCACCAGCTGTGCAGCCTGGCTGGATTAAAGGGCTTTTGGGTGATGTAACGCACCCTCTGGCGGCCATGCTGGAGGTCCAGCATAAGCTGTGAACATCAGCTTGTTGTTGTGGACAAGACAGGGCTCAGCATCCTCAACCGGCACAGCTGATTATGTTGATAACGTTGACAGGAAATCATTATTGCCACTAAACGGAGATAATTTTCATTTATTGACAGCTTGTCAGCTAGCCCATCTTTAAATAAATAAATGTGCTGAAGGTGTCTTTAATCTCAATTTAAAGTTCTCTTCACATCCAAATCTATTGATCAAACGGTAACATGGGCGATTAACATAATATTAAAATCTTGTGTATGCTGATTTCAAGCTGTTTTCATTTCTTGCTTCAGTGAGGGAGAAGTGTACTTCAGGGTACACCATGACATCATTGTTGGGTGGGGTCACAGATGGAAGAGTGAAAACAAACTTCCAACCAGAAAGGGCAGGCAAACTATGTTTAGCAGCTTGTTACTCTGAAAACATGTAAAAATAGGTGGATAATAAGTCACTTTACGAGTAATATTATGGATCTGTTAGTCCACCATGACCATTAGTCAGACTGTGATCAAATTAGATGATGCCAAATATTAAGTTCTCGGGGCAAACACTATTGTGTGAGAGACTCCTCTGACACAGCAGGTAGTCATGATGGGGCAATTTCACTGTACTGAACAGTTTGTATGTTGGGCAGGTTAGGACACCTACAATATAGCAGTCCTAAAAATAAAATGTCTGTGTGTGTGTGTGTGTGTATGTGTGTATTAGAGAGGAGGATTTTTGGCCCAGTTAAAGTCAGTCAGTACTGGAACAAACATGCAAATACCTTCCAGTGTAAACATGCCACTTGGTGGAGCACAGGACTTTGTTTTTGAACTGCTGCCAATATAAATCATGCCCACCTACTGTAACGAACAATAACAAAACACAATTACCAACATGGCGAACAAGAATAATTAACCCTGCAAATATTTGTTTTCTGACAAAATACTGGCTCCTGTGCAAACAGCATTCAAAATGAAAATATCTAATAAGTCACCTAACTTCTCACATTTGTATTCGGAGCAGGGGTTGTGTTTTTCAGAACCATTTGGATGCTGCTTCCGGCGACCCTTTCATTACGATCAGGTTCACTCACTGGATCAATCAAATACCAGCATGTGGGGTGTAAATCAATACAGTGCTAATAAAATGATGACATTTCAGCTTAATCATAATAAAACCTCTGAGATGTAGAACCATAAGAGGTTCAGGGAGCCAGTCATCTAATCAACCAAAGGGAAGAGAAAAGTATCCGTCACATGTCTGATTCCAGCGCAAATCCAGCTGTGACTGTGTTGAACAAATTCCATGTTTGAACACGTTCATCGTCTCATTTACCGCTCAGTCATCCTCATAAAATCACCTTACCTCCTGCCTCTGAATTGTAGAAAAACTGCCCAGATAAAGTCACTCTCCTCACACTCTTTTACCTTAAACGCTTCCGATTTTAACCTTATGTTCGTTGTAAATAGCTGGTAAAACCTGACGTAACCTTTGTGACTGAAACAAGCTGTAAACACAGAGCTAATATTGTCTTCATTGCATTCATTTTAATTTGATATAATTTAAAATTGCAATTATTACAGAGCAACACTAACATTCATGTGGAGTTTTGCTTCAGGACTCTTGGTAAATGCACGTGTTTTAGCTCAGCTTTTGGTCTCCACCAGCAGGTAAAAGAAGTACCTGGGTCTTTAGCTGCTAGATTCTACATTATTTTCACCTGGCATTTGTTTTCTGAAATGCACACATTTATGTCAACATATGTAATAATATGTATAATATGCTCCTCTTCAGTAGTTTTGCTGCATTTTCCTGTTTTGCAGAAAACTCTTTGTGAATATTGTGAACATTAATCTGCCTTCTCCGTGTCTATTCCTAAGTGAGGCTCAACAATGTATTGCAGTTTCAGCTGGTCACTGTTGACCCCTGTGGGCCACACCAGGATCCATTTAATCACTGTAATTGACCTCATAACCCAATTGGCCCTTTATATGCACACACACAGCTACACACCCAGTTCCTGCTCCCCTCATTTACCCTCCACAGCCCACCTCCTGCTGGCAGCAGTCCACCAGGGTTAATGCTGATGGAAGGAAAAGAAAATCAGTGATGGAGTGGAAAAAAAAAGTCATCCAAAGCCAGTGTAGCGTTTTACTGTTTTCCAAAGTAAAATGTCACTTGCACTAAATGCATATAACAGTGTGCACATGGCAAATCTATCCAGTGTGCTGCATAGAAAGGACTGAAGCCGTTTTTGTATTATTTCATTTAACTGTAGTGTTTTATGTCCACTGGATTCTGTTTCTAATTTTGTATTTTTTTTGCATCATATACATCCTAAACATTTACTTCACTTAACATTTTATAATCCGCTAACTCTGAGACTTTACTGCAGAATAATATTTGCTTTCGAGCTGACACACTTATCCAGAGTGATTAACTGCGTACACATTTACCGACCCACATTTAAGCGAGGCTGCGCTCACACTCACACCATCCTCTCATTATGTGGTGAGAGTAAACGCTTGGGCTGAGTGTAATTGCAGTAACATGTTGTCGTCGTTGGGCAAATAACTGAAAAACTACTTGTAACATAAGTTTTGGTGAATCTTGGCACGACCCGGATAAAATGGAAGGTTTTCATTTGCACCTATGGGATGAGAAATCCTGCAAATGGTTTGGTGCGTACGAGATGTTAAAAAACTAGTAAGAATTAGAATGGTTTGCCTTTAATGGACCAGGCAGACAGCTAGTACTGCTCTAATATATATTAATAATAAATTACAGAACAATGGAGCAGTAGTACTTTTCTTTTTGAGATGTTATACTTCTGCTTTATCTTACTTTAAACTTAATCAAAATAAGGATAATAATACTTTACTTAATTTATATATATAATATATAAATATATATATATATATATATATATATATATATATATATATATATATATTTTATATATATATAAAATTCATTTTAGTAATGTCACGTGGAATAATTAAATTTGAAAATTACAACTGGTGTTTTATCACTGCAGTAATGGTACGTATGCATTTTACCTTAAGTAGGATTTTGAGTGCATTAGTGTGGTATTGGTCCTTTTCACCGCAGTAACTAAAAGGTCGGAATACTTTCGCTACTGCTGTTTACTAAACTACAAATAGACACAGACGGGGACACTAAGAAGGAAGATCATCAGTGTGTACCACAAGGACATTTTGAATTGGCACTTACTCCCCTGATGGACACCTTGTTCTGTTCTCTGATCCTTCTTGCGACCTGATACTAATGTGATGGGGACACTGAGTACACCAACAACACCAGCAGAGGCTTCAGACTTACATCTCGCTGTGCTATTATCCTAGAATATTAAACACACCATCTGGTCTCCATTTATGCTTGAAAATCTGGCAAAAGTCCTTCCTCTCAACTTTATCCGACACAAAATGAATACAAGTACCCAAGTGAAATACAAAGACAGATAAATAACAAATATTCAGGAGCGATGGTGTGGCGGTTGTGCATTCCTGGTGTTAATGTCACAAATGGTTTAACTAATGTAACCGTGAGAATTACTCATGTGACCTTAATAATATCAGCTGCGCTTTCTGTTTGTGAGTTACGCGCCTTGTTTTCACCCACAAAAACATGCGCCCACACTGCATGTTCATGGGTTTTATGCAGCATAAGAGTGAGTTTTAGTGATTGTAAACATTTGAGCTCATAGTAATACCTCGTCTAATGTGATTATCATGACTGCAAAATGTGAACAAGTGCGCTGAACCACTCGTCATCACCACATCATCGCCACTGAACTGCCTAAAGCTTCATCCCTGGGCAGTATGTGTCAGTATGTGCTGGAGATGTTTACATTACATGAGTTCACTTCACTATTTACAAGCCTGTACCTGATCGTAATGTAAGCCCACAGCATTTGACTGTCTGTGACCTTCTTCTTCTTCACTTACTGCTTTAAACTTTTCAACGCCACGCGAACCACTAAACCAAACTATCCACTCAGGCTGCCTACTTTGGAAATGTACAGTATGCTCCGACTGTCTTGTGGTAACCCTCAACTGTATGTGTCCTCTGACCTTGTTCGCACAGAAAAACACTCCAAAACATCACCCAAAAATATCCTCAGGCCCTGCTTACAACCTCCTCCTCCTATTTCCTGCAGCAGAGCGGGACCAGTATCTTCCCCTTCAAATACAACAGAAGCATTCACAATACCGATTTTCTTGCTTATTATTATTTAGCTTTTTCTTTTTCTATTTCACTCCTCATTATTACGTTTCTGTGACATCATGAAGCTAAACTCTTCTCATGTTGAGTGCCTAAACTGACGGGTTTTCTCATCTACTACATTATTGTCACGTTACCTCGCCTCTTGCTCAGGGCCTGTGGAAATCTGCCCACTAAGGCTGAGAGTCCCACACGCTGTGACATTTGAATATCTTGATGAAAGGCCACGTGGATCTGTATGATGCTAAAAACATCAGAAACAGCTTCACAGTAATGTGTGTGTTGCCGACGTCCTGTTCAGCTCCATCTGAGCGAGTAAAGAAGCTTTAGTGAGAGTTGACATAGGCGAGCGGAAACAGAGAAACAGAGAGGAGGAGAGAAGACGAGTAAAAGTTAGTGCATCTCCTCAGGGATTATAGTAGTCTGCTGTTAGTGTCAGTCTCAGTGATTATAGGAGGAAGACTGTATGCATGTGTTCACGGCTGGTTGTGTGTGTGATTTGAGACAGCTGCAGAAAACAGGGGGGGACGGAGGGGGTGCAGTTTATTTTCCTGTGGCGGTGGAAAAAGGGGGAGGATCCCTACACGTGATTGGCCCAGTGGGCCGATTCCAGTGTAAATGACGTCACAACTTCATGCCTGACCTACTTAAAGTGGCTGTGATGTCACAGCTGTCTCTTTCACTCTGTCTCTCTTTATCTCTGTCCCCCTTCTCACTCTCTTACACAACTCGTCTCTCTTACACTGTCTGTCTTGGCTCTTTCTCTCCCGTCTCCTGTCAAATCCCACTCTTCTTCTTTTTATTGCTTCACCCCTTTTCTCCCTTTGACGAAGGCGCATACACAGCAATACTGTCAAATGGGCGAGTGAGATAGAGATGGGAAAGAGAGCAAAGAGACAGAATCATCTCCCACTGCCAAAAACCCAGTTTCTAGAGATTAGAGCTATATTGATAAATATTAATGTGTTGGAAAGCAGCTCTGGCCCTGGTGACATGACAAAACGAGACAGCAAGCTTCCACCATATGGACTGAAAGGCTCTGTGAGACCATAAAAAAATGTGATTCAGTGCTGAGTGTTTTTACACACATGCACACGCTCACACAAACACACACACAAAAACTTATCTCACTTCAACACAATCCTCGAATGTGAGACTACTCAGAAAGTGAAGTAAACGAATGTAAGATGATGATCTGGTGGTGTGAATCAAAATGAATTAGATATGAAGTGATGACTATTATAGAGGTTAACAGTCGGCACCTCCAGGATTTTGTGCAGATTCAACAAATACCCATGAAATTCTGCAATTTTGTCCAATCATTGCAGCCTTTTCCACAAATGTGACCTACATTCTCCACTGTCCCTGAACAGCTCCCATGTGTGGGGCCGAAAGGCTGCTGACGTGTGCTTCCTAATGCTAATGCAGGAGACTCCTGGTCCTTCCAGGTTGGATGTCTACAGAAACGAGTGCTGAGGTAACTGTTTCGCACCACACACAGCGCTGTGGTGGAGCACAAGCGAAACCCATCAATTGACACTCGAGGAATGGCTAAAACAAGGGGGCAGCAGACAAGTCACTGTGACAGAGGCTGGTAAACACGGTAGCCTATTAAAAAACTGCAAGGATTCCTGCTTTTTAACGACATGTCATTAATTTGCAGCTACAGTTTGTGAATCCCATATGTGTGCTGCCTGTATGACACAGGGCTTTACATTCTGTCTGTGGCGTTTTAGGATTTAGCAACTTTTCTTGAAAATACAGAGGAAAATGGTGACTTGCAGATCAAAGGTAAAGATGAAGATGTGGCTAAGGTTTTATTTCTGGGACAAATTGTGCTCTGTATATGTGGCATCAGTCTGCCCGTCCTCGAAGAGGGATTCCTCCTCTGTTGCTTTGCCTGTTGTTTCTTCATCCAATTTGAGGGCCTAAGGACAGAGGACAGTCGTCTGTGGAGCCCACGGAAATGAACTGATGTTGATTTAATCTTGTATTATTGGTTGACTGCTCTATTACAGAAACAGGCAATCTAGTGCATATTCTTGAATAATATGAATGAACCCCAAGCTCATCTATAACTAGTATGATTTCCACATGTTGCAAGGACTATACATCGCGTACTATAGTACAGATTCTCTATTCAGACCAAGCTGAAACATTCAAAAGCTGCTTATATGATAATTAATCAGTAACTCTATGACATAATCTATAATCTAATGAGCTGGAAGGGTCTGTTCTGTGTAATGAGAGTGATGGAGCAGAAGTGGCTGAATGTGTGAAGATAGTGTGTATCTTTAAGTAAAATCTTGACAGCAGGTTTTCTATTTGTGGATGTATGCAGCATCTGAACACTTATTTAACACTGTATTGCACCACTGATGTATTTTCCACAGTGTGCTTTATACCAGCAGCAGCAGCAGCGTCAGGGTGGTACATGTATAAATGTATTACAGTGAAAAACGGAAAACAGATGTATCAGCAGATTTTTTGGTTCCTGAACACAAGCAGATTATCAGCGAGGAGCCGGGACACTGGAGGCTGATTACAGCAGCAGGGTTGGATCTAATCTGGGGCCGCAGTCAGATCAGACAACAATCGCTCCGCAGACGGATGGAGGGAAAGAGGCTTCTATGGTTAAGGAAACACTCGAAAGGAGGAAGAAAACAGAGACAGATGGAAAGACAGACGAATGAAATGATGTAGGGGCAGGAGAGGAAGAGTGAGATCGATGTAGGGCGAGAGAATTAAAATGTTCAAAGGTTGAACAGATTAAAATAGATAAAGCACAACAGAGAGAGCGGGAGAGAAAAGAAAAAGAGGAGCAACAACCTAAAGCAACAATTCCTCCTCTCGCCCTCCTCTTCTCTTCCCTTTGTTCAGCGGGAACCCTCTTTCTCTCTCATTTATATTCACACCAGCTATGGGGCTAGTCGCAGGGCACCCGCTGCACAAAACTGTTCAAAAACACGGACGAGTCGAGCTTTTTGTTGTAAGGCTACATTAGAAGCAAGTAAGTGCAGCCACCATAGGCCAAACACAAAGTCTGTGTTCATTTTCTGTTATTGTTGTTGGTTGGTGTTCATCTTCCTGCAAAAATAGAAAAATTAGAATTAATTATATCTGAATTAACACTAGGAAAAGATCCCAGATAACCAAAGTTGCTGCAAGACATTGGCCTAAATGTGGTTCTAGATAAAAGAATGATTAATGAGGTTAAAAACATTACTGACAGATGAATTAAAAACAGCTGTAGCTCCGTTGGGCACATCTTGTGACCATATTTGTATCATGGTGTCAGATACACGGTAATAAACACGATGATAATCGGCCTGGACAAACCTCCACGGACCAGCTCTGTTCTAAAGCTCCAGTTAGTAGTTACTGAACGTCCAGTTTGCTTCACTAAAACCAAATCTGCTCACCGGAGCCAGAGTCCTCTCACGTTTTGGTCCTCGGGTGCCAGAACATAGCTCAGTGGTTCTGAAGCTATGGGACACGCTGCCCCTCAAGTAGGATGGATCTGTTTCATGTTGGAGCACTGAAACACATTTCACAATATGACAGATAACACTTTATATGGCAATGAGAACCCAGGTCGGCGGCTGCAAAACGTCCCGTTCAACACGAGACGAGCAAGGAAGAAAGGAAAAGGTCACAGAGCAAAGACGTCGCGTGATGAAATCAGCTTTAACTGGAAATAAGATGAGAACGATCCTGTTTAAAGTTGCACTTTGCCTTTAAAGGGGAGAGGGGAGAGCTGTGCATCTTTAGCATCTTAAAACTACAATACAGTACAGCACAAGACCAAAGAAACGCAATTCGTCTTTATTTCACATCACAGAGTAGAGTCATGTAAAGGAGAGGGCCTCCACGTCTGCTTTATTGTCAGTGAAAACACTGACGAGGGCGACACTATTTATGATAAGCTTCACGGAGAGACAAAAGGCAGAGAAGCAGGTCACTACAGCGTGTGGGCGAGTTTGTGTTCGTTTGAAATACCACGGGTGCGAGCACCACCAAACCAAAACAAACTCACACTCACAGATAGTTTTACAGCGCAGACCTGACATGACCCGGCGCCAGCAGTCGTCAGGAATGGGTGCAGTTAACGGTGAGGGAGTTGGATGTTCATTAACATTAGCAGAGGTAGAAATCTCCTTCTCGCCGTTGTTGCTTGCGGGGCACACACACACACACACACACACACACCCATAAATCCACTCACACACTTGTTTGAACGTGTTTGAAACCGCACTGAAATATACCAGCAGGCAGCCAGCTGTTCTCTTCCTATGTTTAACTCATATTTCATTCTGTGTTTTCCTAACCCTCTCGCTCTCTCTCTCGCACAAACAGGTTCACACTGAGAAAACTCACACTGACAGGGGCTCAGGTACTTTTATGGGTCCCTTCATCGTGTTTTTGTTTCATGCTCCTCCTGCCTCCTCTATCTCTCTCTCTCTCTATCACAGACACGTTCGCACAAAGAGCTCCCAGCGGCACTGATAAATCGCCCCGGAGGCTCACAGCTCCATCCCTCCGTCTCTCCTATCTCTTGACCTTTACGCAGCCCTCTAATACACCTCGCTTTCATCTCTCTCTTCCTCTTCTCTTTCATACCCTTCCTGTTCCCTCGCTTTCTTCTTCCTCTCTCTCTCTCCATCTCGGCTGTGACCTCTCTTTGGCTCAGATTATTGTGCCGCTTTTATCCTCCTGCCATCCTTCACCTGAGGCGTCGCCCCCTTGTAAGGCTGCATCAATTGGCACATCTATCACTTCACTTCATTTTGAGTTTTACATGTGGTATTTGGATGGTTAAAGGCTGACAGTGAGTTTCAGATAGTTTCCCCCAACTGAACAAAGACAGGGACCACAGAGTATTTTAGATGTCTATCCATTTGTAAATGTCTAAGTCGGCACTAACTGGGTTTGCTTACATGTAAAGGAACTGCTGAAAGGTGCATGAAAAGATCAATATGTTCATATTTAGCCACATGTTAAAGTGTCCCTGGACAACACACTGTACTGTAATGGACTCTGTAATGGTGTTTTGAAGGATAATAGAATTTCCCCAAAGACATTAATAAAGTATCACTTATTATTATTATTGATAAATATGAATCTAGAGGCAACAGTTGGTGAGCAGAGTTTAACATCTGTGGGGATGAAACTAGCCCAGCTCCTGCAACCAGAGCTTGTTATGCCCACTGACAATTTATATCTTGTTGTTTAGTGGAAGAATTAGAGTTTTTATGCTAAGCTAACTGACTGCTAACTGTATCATCTTTGTCATCTGACTCTAAACAAGAAAGCAAAGAAGCATATTTACAAAAAATGAATGAAATTATTTATTTCCATTCGATAGAAATCTTTGGTGAAGGTGGTACGGTGGTGTAGTTGTTAGTACCGTTAACAAACAGCAGGAAGGACGTGGATTTGAATCCACAGCCGGCCCGCAGTCTCAGGTATTTCGGCTTCCTCCCACCATCCAAAGACATTTTATTTCCCATAGTGTGCATGTTTGCATGTCGGCCCTGTGATAGACTGGCGACCTGTCCAGGGTGTACCCCATCTCTCACCCAGTGACAGCTGAGATAGACTTCAGCTCTCCCACGACCCTTAAGAGGACAAGTAGTTAGGATGATGGATGGATCTTAAAGCAAACTTGTGGGGACAACTAATTCTAAGTAAAAAATGTCAAAACTTTCTAAAATATCTGACTTTTTTACGCGAGCTTAGCTTGCTTAAAGTTCTCAAAGTCAAAATATGGCTTTTTACCAATGTCTCTCCAATAGTGTGTATCCCTTTAAAGAAACTTTTATTTTTTATAATATGACTCATACTGCACATTCATAACAAGACAACAAAAATAACTATTGTTCCGTTACATATTCAGGTATATGTAACGGAACAATAGTTATTTTTACAAGCTGCTCTCGTGGTGGATGTTTAGTCTACAGAAGGAAAACCATTAGTAATGTTATGATATTAGTCACAAAGGTGTAACTAATATCATTTTGGCCTCATTAGTCGAGCCAGATGAGGCAGTGTGCACACAGAGGGCTCAGCTGGCACAACTAAATAGAATGCAGCCATGTTCAATGTTATTAACGCGTTTCCTGAAGTGACAAGGCACAGTGTCTACGAGAGAGAGCCATATTTCAGGCTGGCACCTCTGTTTGTTTTGTTTCGGAGTGATCTTCACGTCGACACAGTTGTCAACACCTCACAGAAACATGGAAAAGGCTATGTGGTGGTTAGAAACAATGGTATTTTTAAATTCTGTTTGTCCCCACACAAACTGGCCCGCTGCACATCACGTGAAAGTTTTGCTGCTTCACGGTTTCACTATTTTACAAACAGCATCTCGTCATCACAGTCCTCCAAGGACACAGGGATGATTGTGGCTCCTGTGTTAATGTTAGTCATTTTGCTTGTGGCTTTATGTAGAGGACTTACAAAGGACGCCATGGAACAGCTGGATGCACAGAAAGCTGTCCGTGGACGCACTTTGCAGCGGTGACACGTCGACGTACGTAGAGTAAAACGTTGCTTTTGCAGGTGATATTTGTTGATTCAGTAATGGATCCACGGGCCTCCAAAACATCAACCTTTCACTAGCTGAAGAAAACCCGTTTGCTTTCAGCTGCGAAACTCCTCATCATCAAGAAGCTGTTAAGAGTTAAGTGCCTTGCTCAAGGGCAGCTGTATTCAGGTCGGTTCAGTTTGGGAACCTTGGATGACATGCTTGGCGCCGTCTCCCATTAAGTCATGTAGATTGACGCTTTTATTAACTAAACATAAATGATTTGAGGAAGGGACAAGTCTGTGCAGACACAGTAATGTACAGTATTACACAACAACTATTGCATGTGAACTAACTGCTTATATGAAAAGCAGTGTATTGTCCCCACTGACGCAGAGGACCTAAGGAGTTCTTTGAAAAGGCTGTAATTTATTGCAAGGCATAAAAGAGCAGCAGTGCTCAGGGCCTGGCGAGGAATGCAACTTGGTGATGTTCACTCAAAATAAATGTCTCACGGTTTAAAAAGCATGTTTTCCATGTTCTGTACGAAGACAATCCACTGCATAAGAACAACAAGTAGTGCTTAAACGACATTTGAACAAAAGGTGCCACTCTGCAATCACTCCACATTCTTCATTCGCACCAAGCACACACCACAAACTCTTGCTCCGCTCTTCCCGTCATCTCCCTCCATCTGTCAGTTTCTCTTCCATCTGCCTCCTGTCTTCTGGGGCCTGTGCATCCATCCATCCACCGTACTCTGATTATCCATCTCCCTCTGTCTCTCTGTCGTCCTCTTGTTAATCACAGTTTCACCATGAAGAGTACTGCTTATTGATTAGTTCCCTCTTTATTTCTGCCAGCCCTCTCTGCACCTGCATTCATTACGGAGCACCGAGGCTTCTGCAGACTCCAAACAGCATAACATATATAAATAATTGAAGCTGTGTATTGATGCAGTTTGGTCATAGTTACTGAAGCTGTGGGAAAGTGAGATTGTTTTCTTCAAGCTGTAATTTATACCGTATTTTGTAGTCAAAATCAAAATTACATTACATTTAATTAAAAAAAAAAAAAGTTTCTTAAAGGGCCAGTTCACCCTAATTCTCTCACTGTAAATGGTATTTAGTCATGTCTATAGTTTTTTTTTTTTCTCAGAGAGCAAGAGGATTTCAAACTGTGTGGAAAGCTGAAGGGGGCATGGAGGGAAAGACAAGAAGCAAAGATACAGATTGACTTAAAATGCAATTGTGATTTAAAACCATGAGTGCCCAAATCTGGACACATAAAGATAATACACATTTCTTGCATTTTCAGGTTTTTGACACAAGCCTAATCCAACCTAAAGCTGTCTGCTCTTCTTTTAAGTCTACACCCATCCAACATGTTTTACTCACACTCCCATCCTATTGCACAACCCATCATTTTTCTACATACAGTAGAGCCACCTTCCCTAAAGCTCCACCTTGATGTCTCTGAAAATACCCACAGTTACACACTACACCTGAAGGCATTCCATGTGGGTTGTAACAACATGGAAAAACATGTTTATTCACTTTCACCAGTGCAGTTGAATGATGAACAGAACATCAACAGAAAACGGACAAACATGGAGTAACACCGCATTAGACGAGTCAAGGTCGACTAGGTCGAAACACTCCGCAACAAACAAAACTATTTTCAGAACGCTGAGGATTTTTGTGCAGGGCGACGTGAGATTTTGTGCACACTCGTGTTGTGACAGACAGAAGGTGGAAATGTTCTGTGAATAACAGAAATAAGTCCCTGTGGGGTTTAAAGATTGCAGTTGTTATGATGCACTGCCACCTGCTGGTTAGTAGGCAGCCATATACAGCAACTGAATCAGGAATACATGCTAAGTTTGATATGATGTAAAGTCTGGAGTGCAACACCAGACGATATGTGTCTGACCTTAAAGCAACCTGAGCACTTTTTAAATGACCTCTGGGAGATAATTAGTTCAATGTTTGGCAACACATTTGTCTAACAACAATAACAGATGGGGTCCAGCTTTTGTCCTTTTTTTTAGGCCTGTGTTCAAATGTACAACGTGTTACATTTATCCTCATACTAAACACACCAACTATTCAGTGGCAGAAATTGTCTATAAAAGAACAGCAGAAGAAAAAAGGGAAACAAGTCAAATTAGCAAATTAATTGAAAACTGGCAAATACAGAAACAAATACAGGACATATTTATGACTTTGTATGCATGTGTCAGAGACTATATCTACAATATAGTTTTTAGAAAGGTCCAGTTGAAACACCAGAAATGAACACATAACCACTATGTACAGTCTGGTGTGCAGTCATACACAAGAGTTTTGTGCATGTGTGTAGTGTTTAGGACTCGTCTCCATTGGTGCTATCACCATCATCCTCTCCTTCCTCCTGCTCACCTTCCTCCTCATCATCCTCCTCTCTCCCTCTGCTCTTAATCTGCATGGAAGGAAAAATGGAGCATGTCACTTTATTCATTACATATGTGTAACTTACTGTAAGTGAATGTCAAATCTGACAACTTAGCTCGAGCTTTCTTCCCTCTTCTTCTGCCCTATTCTCACCTCATCTTCATCCTCCAGCAGATCCCCCTCCTCCTCAGAGTCATTTAGCTCCTGGCTCTCTCTGTCCCGCCTCAGGCTGTCCTCCTTCTTACTGGAGGTAGATGAGTGAAGTGGGGACAACTCTCCGGGTTCTGGTTTGGAGCTCTTCTCTGAGAAGTGAAAAAACACCATTGCAATGAACTGTCATAATCCTTGAGTCTATTTTTATTATTTATTTGCTGTTGCTGGGGCATCTTGGTTATACTCACAATATATATTCAAAAGCATTGTTATGCAGGTATCACACAACTTTATGTTTCATTAAGTACCTGTAAACCGGCAAGCTTTCAGTATTTGTATCTTCTGTCAAATGTAAAATGGATGAATGTCTCAAAATATCTTGTCTCAAATGTAAAACCTGTATCTAGAAACCTGAGTGTTTGAAAAGCACATTACATTTTGTTTTCATCAACGATCTTATGCCTTGGTTTGTACAAAAAGCAGCTGCTCAGCTCTTAACAAACATCAGAAAAGAGGATTACGTCATTATCTTCTCTTCTCAGTCAGTTTTTGATTTGATCAGAGCAGAGCCTTAGATCCTCAGGCAGGACCCAGCTGAACACACACACACACACACACACACACATATATATATATATTTATATATTTATATATTGTATTTTAACTGCCTAATTCTAACCAGTCCTTATTTCTAGTCCTTTGTTGAACCATGTGAAGCACTAGGTAGCACTAATTGCAAAAGTACCATGTAATTAAAGTTATTATTGTATTATTGAGTGACACCTAAAACAAACCTTTGACCATCCTAATTGCTGCTAATGCACTAAAATGAAAGATTACTTTATATATTTGATGATATTTATAAATGTAACATTTGCGTATGCCCCGTCATGACTCATCCAGTTGCAGAATGAGTCACAGAAAAGATCCTGTGACTTGTGGAAATGGTGAGAAAAATGGCTAAAAATGAAATTGCTGTTATACGTTTGGCATTTGCTTTTTTTGGGATTAAGCAAACACGTGCTGACAAGTATGAGAAATGTGCTATGATGTCTGAATGATGCTAAGTTACAGACAATTACATGAAAAAGCTAAATTACAGATGATCATTAGGGAATAGTTATAGTTAGACAAGAAAACTGGTCACAGAATGAAACAAGGAGAAAAATCAGTCTTTGTATATGTATAATTTTTGATCTTTCAAACTGATAACATTGACATCATCAAGACTCACCTGACTTCTTGGTGTGGTCCTTCTCCATGCGCTCTAGGCTCTCCAGCAGGGAATCCACCTTGTGCTTGATCTGTGTGAGCTCTCTTTTAATGGTCTGTAGGTCATCCACCTTCACTGTGGGATAAGAGGTGACAGGAAAGTATTTAGGACACCGGTATTAGATATGGACATCCACGGCAGTCCACAGCTTCAATAAGTGTGTGTGAAACCTACTTGTACGTGAGGTCCGCTGGCTGCTCTTGGAGGATGAAGAGAAGCTAGTTTTGGTTCTTCGGTTCCCTCCTCCACTCAAACTAACCCTAGGACGTTTTGAGGGGATGACAGCGCGGGACAGGGGTGGTGGAGGAGGAGGAGGCACTCGGGACTGGTAGGAGTACATCCTGAGATAGTCACAACGTGATAATTATGTCATAACTGGTTTCAACTTAGTCAGAATTTATTAACCTAGCATGCATCATAACCATGTGGTAACGCTTAAGTTTTACAGTGACAGGACAAAATTAAGTAATAATACAGCACTACATGAATTTGGATATTTATTTTTCATAAGGCACACTGTTTTACTGAACCATTACTCACTGAACCATTACTGAGACCCAAACTATAATTTTAGGAGTAATAATGAAAAACAAGCTGAAACCATAAACATTGAGTCTTCAAAATCCACCTTTCAGCAACAGGCAGACAGTTAATACACGGATGATTACTTAAAACACGTGAAGCGCTTACCTATCATAGTAATCTCTTTGAAAGTCATAATCCAAATCTAAAGATGAGCTGTAGAAAAAGAAGAATTGAGCAGATACATTTAATCACTTATCAGGATAAAACACTGTTTGACTTTGTGTTTCGAAACCTACATGCTGAATTATTGAAATACATACTTTATTGCTTTAGCATGGACATTGTACACAGTTTGCCTCACCTGTACATGTCTCCCGCAGAGCGCTTCACTGTCTTCGATCTGTGAGGCTTTGGTTCGCCTGCCAGATTGATGTCTGAGAGCAGGAAAGAAGTGAGTCAAAAGAATCATTGTGAGTTGTCAGGAGTGGGAGAAAACATGAGAAGTGTGTTACGAACAGAAAGTGTGATTTTTCAAATAACACATTCTATCACTTGTTCACTTGCACGACATGTTATTTCAGAAGAGCGGTAAAGGTTTCCCCCCTAGCAGATGGCACTTTCTGACATTTATTTTAACCTGAGTGGATCATAAAACAAATTTAAAAAATTCTGGTGAGAAACAGCTGTGACGAGACCTTAGCCTTATACAATTTTGCCTGCCCAAAATAAATCCTGTCAATCCCAGGTTTTAGCACTAGAGGGCAGCACAGAGCTCAGTTGATGTAAAACAAAAAAAAAAAAAGAGGCTGCGTTTGAAAATAACATAATAACTGTGAATTGTGACAGATGTGATTCACTGAGGAGTTAAAGTAATTATATGTTTGTGTATTAGTCCTACAACAGATTGATGGCCTGTATGTGATATTTCCTTGTTTACACAATGCATGCTGGGAAAGCTGCTGTGACCTTGAACAAAAAACAAACACACTTCACTAAACATACACTACTTAAATATGATAATTGTTGGTAGCTGTACAAATATGACAAATAAATCGAACTCTTCACAAGACAAATTAAAAAAAAACAAAAAACAGAAGACTCAACTCTTTCATTTAGCTTCTGCCAAGCTATAAAACTGTGGTTAGACATCCTCAGTAATGAATGCTGTTTATTAAGTAGAAGAAATAAGTGTAAAAACAGCAAGCTGTGGTTTCTTGGCTTACAAGAGCTGTTACCACAATGTAGCCATGAGAGACAATAAAACCAAGCTTGATTTTTTAATCCAATTCGATTTTAGGAATACCAAAGGACTGCTTGACATGACTACAGATCTACATTACCCGTAACCTTACCTAAAACTTGTCCCACGATCATACGCCCGTCTTCTCCTGCCACAGCGGCCCTAGCGTTCCTTTCATTGGAGTACTGGACGAAGGCATAGCCCTTGTGGACAGAGCAGCCGACAATCTTGCCATACTTGGAGAAGATTGCCTCCACGTCGGCCTTGGTGACCAGCAGGGTGTTGAGGTTGCCGATGAAGACTCGGGAGTTGAGGGATCGGGGGTCAGTCTTGTTGGTCACGTTGCTGCTGGCCATCAGGCTGGAGGTGGAGGAGGACGACCAACTAGATAAGAGTGAGGGGAGGCATGTGGAGAGAGTTGGGCAAGGAGGATGGATGAGAAAAGGGACAATAGAGAAAAAAGTTATATCACTGACATTGAGGGAGAGAAGACATTGTAGAAGAAAAAAAGCTGTGTGCAGTGATATATGCTTGTGTCTGACAATGTATGGAAGGGCTTCTTTAGTGCCTTCAAACTTTCATATTTGTAGCTTATTTCTGTTCGGTATCACATAAATCAATCGGAAAAATAAATGGATGTTACCAGTTTACTGACACCAACATCTAAAAAGTCAGATCATTTTGATAATAAATTAATCTGTTGCTTATTTTTCAATTTTAATTACTATTTGCCTGCTGTTGTTGTTATTGATGTTAGAATGCTAATAATCATTTTGAAGCCTTGAATCTTGAAATGACTCATGTTTCAAAACAAATTACAGGTCATAGCAAATTTCAAAATGTACCTCACTCACTCATCTGTTAATACACAACAACCACTTCTGTTCGTTCTTACATCAACTGAATGTTTATGTTTTCATCATTTTTGCACAGAAGAATAAGTACAGTTTCTACAATAAAGATTATTCACTCAGGATGTGTATACTTTACACACACAGAAACTGTGTTTGTACTTTTGAAAGGGAGACAGGAGCGTCTAAAAGTGAATGTCAGAGAGCAGAAAAGAAAGTGTGTCTGGGACATGAAGCAGACAGAACTCACTCCATTGTGTGTGTACTCTGGTCGGTGGAGGTCTGCCTGCCTGTCTGTCTGACTCTGTTGGAGAGAAGAGGGTCATCGAGGAACTATGAGAGATGGAGTCAGTAACTGTGGGGAGACATCTACTGCTTTCTCTTGTTTTCTCTTAAAAAGTGAGAAGGGCTTGTTCAGGAGGTGGTAGATAAAGTGTTTGAAAAATTAAGGCAGCCATAAAAAAAAAAAAACCTGTGGGACAAATAGTTGTTATGACAAAAACACTTTTGGAAATGAACACGTGAGCATGTGCATATCTAATAACCTCAAAGTGCTGAGTCTCTACAGGTGCTGGACACTTGGACGCAGCTAAGGATTGATTTCTGCTGCAGAAATAAATACGGATATTGTTTAGTAAATACCAGGAAGCCTAATTAATAATTTTCAGTAGTTCAGAACTGGCTGAATGAAATCATTCTTTCTAGGTCAAGTTATTTTAGTCAGTACTGGTGAAAGATCTTTGGGATGTTATTCCTCTGCTGTTTCATACTTTCAAATGTTTCTGTTATTTTGTCCACCCAATACAGATAAATACATTTTTTATTTGCAACCTTCAAATCATAAAATGAAATCCCAAAGATTTTGCATGTGTGTTTTGTATCTCAATCCTGAGAGCTGCTCATTTTATTCAGAACCACTTCAGTTGTTTAGCAGACATTATCTCACCTGCCAAAATGCAACACGGCTGCAAGCTGGGAAATACCGTGACCCAGCAGCAGCACCAGGAGCCTCTCCACCCTCTCTCTCTTTCTCTGGCCAGAGCTACCAGCAGGGGATTACATGGTGTGTAGCCCGCTGTCTGGCCAAAGCATAATGCTCTGCTCTCTCTGCTGACAGGGTGTCTACAACACTGGATGGAGGAGCAGGGGGGACGATGACAGACAGCTTAGTGAACGTCTAGTCTGTCTTAAATTCTTTCTGGCTTGTTGGGGTTTAAGTGGGAATGTCCAGGGTTTATACACATACACAGCATGTGATATTAATAGCAAAGCTTGATGCTGGTTCTTGGACAGCACTAGTTGATTTTATTTGAAGATACAGGTAGTGTCCTATATCACACACAGGCTGGACAAAATAGAAGAATCATATACATTTTATAACCCTGTAGATAAGAAAAAGGGAAGATTGTGATATTTGGATTTTCATTAGTGGTGTCATTGTTTAATCTTTACTTTGTAGTGTTCAGTCAAAATCCCATCAGCCTACAGCCAGTGATTATTATCTACTAGTAATAATTCTGCTTTGTCTGTTTGGCACACGCCTTCCACTTTCTTGGACTGTTCTCCATGCAACATCATGTTATCTGGCAGTGACTGTGTTGGATGCCTGTAAATCACAATTAGAAATATGCAGTAAGCATCAGCTTTAATCATCAGCATTGGCAGTCAACATGTTTATTCATTTCTGGCAGCATCCTGGAAATGAAAAAAGGCCCATCAGTTTAAATTAGCACTTCATAACATCAACAAATGAACAATATAAGCTGCACAGAAGTGGAGTGCCTCTCTGGTGGTCATAGTGCAATACTGCAATATATTGCCAAGTCCACCAGGTATTTTGAATTCAAATTCAACATCTCCTCACTTCCTATTGCTGGAGTTAGGTGCTAAATTCTTCCCGTGCCCTCTCATATTAAAAGGTTCTTTCATGGCTTTATTGTATAAGGGCCTTTAGCTCAGCTTCCTAAAGCTGTAATGGTATTTACTGGTAACCTTTAGTTTTATTTTAGCTGGCAAATGGGTTCATCACTACAGATGTTATGGCAGAGAGTGATAGTTTAATGTTTGTGCTTTAACTGTGGAAGACACTGACACTGCAGCTCTCAGGACTCATGTTTGAAGACAGACACACACTTACAGACAGAGCAGCTGTGCAGTGAAAACAAACGTGTGTACAGGGGTATATGCAGCTGTATGTGTCTTGTGTGGGGTATTTTAACAGAGTGTAAAAATGAAGAGGAAGTTTTACATATAGGAATATGAGCTTAAAGGTTTGATGAGGTCACTGTAAAAAGCAAATAATGCAAATATCTGGTAACTACAGACATGTGCACTTGATAAAACGACAATCACAGATCCATATTAGTGATCACTGAATAAGTTAGTAATTAATAGTAAGTCAGCATGTTAATTTAATGGCTGCAAACCTTTTTATGTCATTACTGTTATATTTTAATATAATGTCTTTCATAAGGTAGATAATGTTGTGTTTGAGTAATGAACCGAATTTCACTCAAAAATAAAAAATGTCATGCACACTCTAAAGAAAAAAAAAACTAGATATAAAAACTACAAAGCAAAGGCAGAAAAACAGGATTCATTTTGCCTTTGTCATTGCTCGTCTTTAATTTAAAGACTGAACAACAGGAGGGAGCTGAGCGAGTGTTATTCAGCTATAAACTACAAATCCACTGTCTCATCAGCAGTAGACATTATTCATGTCAAGGTCATCAACAGGGAACGTGTGGGGGGCTTATTTAACAGGCCAATAGTGTCAAAGTGCCTGAATGAAATGAAGCAAAAACACTACATGCTACTTGCTCTAGGAAATCCAAAAGGGGGAAGGGGGACTAAAATCACAAAGAGGATTAAACCAAAAGTGAAATACAAAAAGTTGATGCAAAAATTGAAGAAAAAAAAAAGTTTGAGTCCAACTTACGATTTGCTGCTGATCAAAAAAGTGGCTTCAAAACTAAACAGGGGGAAAGAAAAAACGTAATATTAGAAAAGAAAGAGTTCAAAAATGGAACTAAAACTATATTATAGCAATGAGCAGGGGTTGATTTAAGAGGGTTAACAAATACATGACCTAATAGTACTTTGTAATGCTCTTAGTGTCACTTGAACACTTGTTCACTGCTAAGTATAAATCAAACCTCATGCGATTCACTTCTTTACTCACACTGAAACTCCAACCCATAAAGATGAAGTAGAATATTAGACTTTACTGACTTAACTTTTTTTGATGAAAAATTAAAACGATAGGACCGGTAGTGATTTTCTTTTACCAATGACTTGTGCTTCTTGGAACGAATGCTCGGCAATAATTATGTAATGAAGAATTAATACATGTTTGTCAAACTATTCTTGGTCTGTGCCTCCCCTAAGGCTTTACAACAATATTTAAACTACGACTTTAATTTTACTTTTAAAAGCAACACCACTGAGAGCCCTGTAAGCGGATGAACATGGAACTATCTCTGCCTTTGTTTCACCTTTCCGAGTACAGTTTGTGTGTGAGAGACAATTCAAATAGCTGCACAAAAAAAGTGATTAAAAAGTAAGTTTCTTATTTTACGAACTACTGACATGTTTGCATTAAGTGTACTGCTTATTTGATGCAAACTAAACTAAACTGGGCCACAAAATGCCAGACACACGAGAGCATCACTAGCCCAGGGTACCTGGTGCCTGCACCCTGCTTGTAAGGGCCACATTAAAGGTGGGGTAGCCGAACAGCGCCCCTGGAGGCTAGAGTGACTCTTGCTCAAGGACACCTCCAGGGGACACATTTGGGGCCAAAAGAAGTTAGGATAGATTAGGAAGGAAGACGGTAATCTTGCAGTTTTGGAAGCCAAAGTCAGCTGCAAGTCTCCCCTGCCTTCATGTTTTAAACCTTTAGTGCAGGTTATACATTTATTACTGACACAACTATAAAACTGAGCAGACACAGAGTAGTTCAGAGTACTAGGCCTAGTTATGGTTCATAGAAGGTGACTGTGTAGGCCCTCGTGCTGTATATAGGAGGCTCCAAATAAACTACCTGCTAATGAACTGGTTGTCAACCTGCAAATGAGCTTTAATGATTATATCACCAAAATGCACAATTTTTTGTTGCACTAATGCTACAGACAGCTGAAGTCCATTACTGCACAACAGATTCAAACATGGTTGCATTAATGTTCCTTTTTAAACGCACCCACTTATCACTGGGGGGAAAAAACATCTTGCCTGAAAAATTACATCATTCCTGAGAGGTCTGCTGCAGATGATTATACTGTCTCGGCACTGCCAAAATCACAAAGAAAATGTGAAAAACACCTCTTATCGGTCTGTGTCAAGGACTGCAAATCACTTTAACTGTGGGTGCAAAACAGTACGAGAATAAAAAACCTTTTGAAAGCATGTTTTCCAGAAAAAAGGAGACCATCTTTGAACACTGTCCAGAAAAGACTGGAACACTCTTCCATATTTCTGTCCTCGAGAATATAAACCACAACCAGATAAACAATACGGTCACACAGCAGCCCTACAAAAAGTGAGGTTTTAAAATGTCTTATTCGAAAAACAAAAGCAAAAATCCTGCTGTGGAAGCTACTTAAAACTAGTTTCTGCGTAGCTGATACTGCCATGACAAAATGTACGCCACTAAAGCCAACACAGTCTCGGGAATACCAGCCAGAAAAAAATGCATTAAAAATAAAAACAAAAAGTCCCAAACACGGTTCAAAGTCAGGAAAAAATAAAAAAAAAAAAATAGAGGGAAAAATCTCTCGGTTAAAAATACTCACCAGGAGCTTAATACTAAAAATGTGTAAAATTCAGTGCAGTTTTAACTGGAGTAGGTAAAGATCCGCTTACGGCTCTGGAAGCTGTGTCATCACCTTGAAACCAGCGGACACGAAATGGCGTCGACGCGCACGCCCAGCAGCACAGACACGCCCCCTGCTGCGTTCCACCTCCTGATTGGGTGCGAAAGCGCCCCCTGCGTGGATTTTCTCTTCACTGATTGGCCGATACACATGCCACTCCGTCTCATGCATGACGACATACGTATGACACGCTCGTTGCCGATTGATGTGATTATTAAGAGATCACAAATACGGTCAACACCCAGAGGACGGAGCAAACTAATCCTCGCCACAGCTGTCGTATTTCTGCGCTTGGACAAGTTCGCACATATCTGTAGGGAGGAACATAACGAACAGCTGCACCGACAGGAAGCCGGACGTCAATACGCGACGTGCGCGCGCGCGCTGTTACGTGCGCGCTCGCGCGAGCAACAGCTGACGAATAAAAAGTACAGACAGAAAACACTGGAGTGACGTCACAGAGTGTCTGGTTCAACAGGTCTTAATCACAGAAACAGAAACAGTGTAGCCGCTTTAATGCAATTAATTATAATGATATAATTATTATTTTTTATTTCTAACCGTACTGGAATAACTTTTGTTTTAGATTATACACATTTTATTGTCCATTTTGTTGTTTATTGTACACACACTCACACACATACACACAAAAACATACGTTTTACAGAGCATCAATTTCAAATTTAATGTCACATAGCCATTTGTCCACTTTTATATTGCTAAACAACATTGTGCTGCAAAAACTACATCATGAATAACAATTACAAATCTTTTCTATCTAACAGACCTCTGACTGACGACTTATCTTAATGTGTAGTCACAAGTTTAAAGTTGAATAAACCGTGACAATAAAACCGTGGAATTTTATTCACTTAGTCATCTTCTGACAACTCAACAACACTGTGGTGCAAAATTTAACTAATAACAGTAGTGTCATATTTAACAATCGTGAACAATTTTGGTTTCACACAGTAGTTGTGACTCAGTGACTGAGGAGAGTCTAAATGTACACAATTTCAGTAGAATCACCACCTGAATTTCTGTGAGAAAGTACCTGAGAAGTAAACAAATATGGATTTAGTTATTTAGAAACAGGAGTTTATAATTAAATAACATTTAATAGAGACTGAGTGTGTTCGTCTAATCATGTCTCATTGGGTACCTTGGATGTCAGCCATCTTCCTGCGGTTTCGAGGCAGAGTGGCATCCAGCCTCAAGGTGGACTCAGGCGTTTTCAGCACCTCCTCTAGCTTACACTGCTCCTCACTTTTCTCACCCACCTGGTGAATTAGTGGTTATAGAGTTAGCAAAGATAGAAACGTGTTTTTTAAGTTTTGTATGAATTCATACTTTGTTGTAAAAGCGTCTTAACCTCAACCCGTGTTGGAGTTTGTTGACATTTCCTTCTGCCTACGGGAGTGTTGGGTCCAGGGCTTTCTGCTCCACTTTTTTGTCGTTCCCTTTCTCTCTGCAGCAAGATCGCCTGTCGTGTGGTCCTGTACTCCAGAGAAAAGTTACTGATGCTTTTACAGAAGTCCTCTGCTTTGGTGTCTCTCACCATAGCCCGAGAGTAGCCTAGGAATAAGAGGAATGAATGGAACCTGGAGAGACAAAAATGAAGAGGTAAACAAAATGTAACTTAATGTCAACTTGACTAACAGTAAGACAAACTAAATTTCACTTGCATATATTAAATACCTAGATACCTGTTCATAACTCGACGGTGGACAGCTCTCAGGACCTTTAACCTCTCCTCGCACTCTTTCAAAATCTTCGGCAGCCGATGGCGGAGAGAGCCTTCTGGGGCCAGGGCCTCATCTTCTCCTCCTTTCCTTTTCTCTCCCTTCCCTTTTTTCTTCTTGTCATCTGTCTTGTTTATTACTTTTAGCTGTTCCCATGATGCTTTGCACAGGGCCTCTAGCTGAGTAAGGTTGGACTGGACTAGGGAGTAGTCGCACTTTAAATGAAAGAAAAAGAAAATAATTTTTTGCATTTTGACACTGATTCAAAACCGACTGCTTTCAGGTTAATTTTGAATTAATATTTAAAATCAATATAGTTTGTCTATTTGAAAATAGACTGATAAATAATTGCTTTAAGTCTCAGTTTTTACCTGATTATACCTCATTTATGCTCCTTTTTTGTGAAAATTTGTTAAATGAATCATTTATTACTTCAGCCTTTTTAATGGTTAAAAAAATTGCTCCATCAGACTCTAATGCAGTCTAATACAATCTCAAGAGACACACGTAGGCTCAACTACACACCTTTCCAGCTTTAGTAACAGCTGTGATGTCAGAGTAGAGGTCAGAGGATTGTGGGTAGAGCTGCAGCAGCAGCACGCAGACGTGGTACAGCAGGGGCTGGCGGGAGTGTGTATCTCTCACCTGGGACAGCTTGCCAAGGTAACTCAGCTCAAAACCACGGGCCTTAGCATATTAAAATGTGAAAAAACATAAAAACATTCACTAATATTCAAAACTACATTAAACATCATGGAGCTTCACATCAGTGCACCCACCTTACATCCGTTGAGAAAGTTACCGATTGCTAGCACTGTTGCTAAAATGCATCTAAAGGTCTGGCTGGCTGCTAGCTGTTCCATGGCCAACTTAAGATGAAACAGAGGCTCAGCTATTTCCTGTCAAAACAAAGGAAACATTTAGAAGACAATTAGATGATTCATACAGATATGAAATCGTTGGTGATCATCACAGTGATGTTTTCGCTCTGCATTCACCGGTTACTTGATTATCTGTGAAGGGGGACTTTCTTGATGACTCCCTCATGCCAACTTACTGCTTTAGGTTTTGTTTTCTATCTCATTTTAAAGGCAGTTCTTTCAAGTGAAAGTATATCCGCTTTTACTTACCCTCTCTAAGGAGTCATAGTCCAGAGCAAAGGCCCACAGCTCCAGTCTGGATCTCAGGTGAGGAATTTCCCCCAGAGTGAGCAGGCAGAGCTCGGCCTGAGCCAGAGGAGAGTGGGGGTTCTGGATCTTGGCCTCCTCGATCAGACAAAGCTCCTCCTCTGTTGGGATTAATGCCTGAACCCTCTGTATTCGAAAGAATGTGAACAGAATAGGACTCTCTACTGTGTCTCACTTTTCTCAGGCTTCATTTTGCACAGCAAAGGGCAATAAACTGCCTGTTCAGCAAAAGCAAACTTTAGAGGTTAATAATATGCTGTGGCTCAAATTCTGGAGGACTTGACCTCTACTGTACCTGAACATCCTCTCTGTCCAGAACACTACTGTCCATGTTGTAGATCGCAGGAGGGAGGAGGCGGGGAGGGGGGAGGCTGCTCAGTGCAATGGTTATGATGTTACTCCGCTTCACCCCCAACACCGTCACCGATGGCTGTTTCTGTGTAGATACACAGAGAAGCATATGAAACAATTCAACTAATATTATTTTAGTACTTAATGGTGGAACCATAGTTTAGATTCTTAAGGCTAACCTGTCGCCCAGAAACCAAATTAAAGCAGGTAGTATTGCCTTTAGACTCAAACAGGTACCCTAGACTGTTTGTATCCACATGCACTGGTTCAAGACCGGCCCAAATAGGCTGAGTTCCGAAGCGGGTCATCCTGGGTAGAGGAGCCAAGCTCTGCAGTTCCCGCCAGTGGAGCTTCAAGGTGCGACATTTAATGGTTGCACCTTTAGGGGAAGCCAAGGGCAAAGCTGGTGCAAGAGGAGGAGGAGGAGGAGGAAGAGGAGGGGGTGCTGGAGGGAGCAAGAGATTTGTTGAGGACTCATTAGTTGAATTGGTTCCCTCGTCCTCTGCACTGTCTTCCTCGTCCCAGAGGTCAGAGAAATCCAAGGTGTTGAGGCAAAGGTGTGCGGATGGTTTTAGAAATGACGCCCAAGATTGGTCGAAATCACAGGTCAGGGCGTTTTCTTTAGTTTGATCTGACTCCTTCATTGGTTCTTCAGAGTTGTCCGTGACTCAGCAGAAAATACTCATCATTAAAAAACACAACTTTGACAAAGTGTATCCTCATATTAGATAAAAAAATAACCAGTGTTGGATAAAATCAGATTAAAGTGCATATTTAAGTCCTCATCCTTCACAGAAAAGCAAAAGTTCAATGTGTCCTCGTCCCTTCTCACAGTGAAGTCAGCAACCACCTCACAGACTCTGTATATCCCTCTGAATGTCTGTGGATGCTCTGCTTCTCTTGTCCACCACAGAAGTGCATAACTCATACAACCAAATCACAATCTTCGAACCACCTCTGGGTGTTCTCGCTGTACTGTAACCTGCAATTGCCTTAGGTGCAGTGTTTGTCCCTCAAATCTAAAATGACGACCCGTGTTTGATCCAAAAGCTGACTGTTGTCTTCCTTGTGCGGCAGAAACCTGTGACCTCAGTAAAAGAAAAACATTTCATGGGAGTTTTGAAGGGTTGCGTTTAGTCCCACATCCATTTCTGATAAAACAAAGACACAGAAAAACAAAAATCCAAGGAATGCTTTTCTGCAGAGCTTCCAGAATCTCCAAGTGACGTGCTTCAGGAGCTATCGCTTCACTTTCATCTCCCTCTCGCTCTTCTGTAAGTGACTAGAAATGAGAGAGAGAGAGAGACCGCCAAACAGAGAGAGAGAGAGGGGTGCACTGGTCCACTGGTGCATCAGTCTTGGCTTATTTGAGTTGCACCCTTTCCCTTCATTTCCTTATCGAGTCTGCATCTTCTGTCGCTACTTGTGTATATACAAGTCTCCCAATCTGCCTCTGAAGATCGGTTACTTCCCTCCTCTTCTGACTCCCCCTCTCCCCTGTGATCACATAAAAGTTTTTGGCAAATTTTGCCATGCATCCATCTTTTTTATTACCTGCTACTATGTGAGTACTATATCAGCAAATACTTACTCCAGTCAATGATCAGCAAATGATCGTCAAAAAAATGTCCTAAAAATCTCATTGTGCAGCAGTGAGAAGGACTGTGGAGCAGCACAGAATGACATCTTAAAAAGGAAGAAATATTTAATAATAAAACATTAGACGGTAGTGCACACTAATGCAAAAACATTGCTATGAAACTGGGTGAAACAAATTTAAATCAAAAACACAGTTTCTCTGTCATTAAGAGGCTATAAAGTCTATCCAGTGTATGCTACCTTGCTCCAAAGCACACAGTATGTGGCTGTACCCACTGAGGTCGTTTGCATGGTCGACGTGCAGCCATAATGAGGATCCCTCCCTTGGTCATTAGGTCTCCCCTAATTACACTTTATCTCCCTCAGTAGCCCTGCTGTCTAACAGCAGCAAAAAGGGCTCATGGGACATTCAGGCCAAACTCAGCTCTATTTGAAAATGTTAGGCTCTTTATAAACGTTTAGTTGTGAACACAGGGATTTTAAGCCGGCTGCAAAATATGATTTAAATGGCCTTTTTCAGAATATTAGCTCTGAATAGTCCAGACTGGGAGCAGTCCTTCATACTTCTACTTGTTTGACCTCAAGCTCATAATAATTGATATTAATTAAAGGCATATTTATTGGGAATGAAATGTGTTTAACCAATTAAATTACCAACAACATGTCCAGCTGTCCTAGTTGTGCGGTACGTTTGTGATGATGTAGCACAGTTACTGAAACAGATTCCCCATGGGAGCAAATATTTCTGTGGGACTTCCTTTGATAAAACGGCGCTGGAGCTTCCAAGTTTCTCTTTGTGTGTCTGTGTGCATCTAGACTGTTTAGACATGTGTCTGTCTCATTTCATCTGTTTCTCTTTGTGCTGTCTATTGACTTTCTGTCTCCCAGGGTCATTACAGCGTGAGATAAAGATCAGGGCAACATTATGTGTAATCATTACCAGTTTGCCAGTTGTACCAGTAATTTGAAGGTTGAACGTTGTGACAGTTAGAAACCATAATGAATTCTCTCACTGGACTCTCGCATTGTTTAGTAAAAGGACTAATAAGGGACTTTCAATGACCACAAACTGTTTTGTGAGATGCAAGTAAGTTAGGGCAGAGTAATTAACTTTTAATTAGGTTTGATCCTATTAGGGTGCAATAGTTATGTCTTCAAGCCCCAAACAGTTTGATGTTGAATTAAATTGTAACCACTTAATACACACCTTTGAATGTGCACTATTTCTTAAGGCAACCAAACATCTAATCTTGTCAAAAGACAATTACATACCGGTGTACCACACTGCTAAGCACCACATAGTTGTTGCAACAATGCAGTGGCAGTGGTGACAGGCGGTGGTATGTACATAGACTCCCGCCTGTGGACCTGAAGATTGTTGGCTTCATAAAACCACCTGCAGATCATAATCTAGTATGAGATCAGATCAACAAAAATGTAGTCTATTCTAAAGGATTGGTATGAAGGACACCAGGCTTGCAGTTAATTGAATTATTTGAGCAAATATGTCTATGTATGAAAAAATAAACAAGAATATGTTCCACTGAAGCCCAGTTTCAAAGACAGTAAGGCTGAACTGGTTTCTGCTTTGTCTATCAATATTTATGACTTTATGCTCCTTGTGTTTTATTTCTCATTTGTAGAACTAGTACTCGACAATAAACCCAATTTCTGATTTTGTATATTTGTTTATTTGCACACTTCATCCAAGTGGATGCTCGAGGCAAAGTACCAAAAGACATTCCCTTGAGAGGTGGGTGGACAACTCGAAAAGACAGGGCCTCCAGCCACGGTTCTTCAAAAGGAATAAAAACACATGGTATGCATCTAACATATACAGGATGTGTAAAAGATTTTTGTTTGAACCTTTTTTAGTTCATTTATTTTAATACATTTAATACATTTGTAATTGTATTGTTTTGGTATAAAATTTCAAATGGATGAATATAAAACCTTTTTACGAGTATTTTATTTATTAATCAGTCATTATTAATGAATAATTATTATTTAAACGTCCTCTTAGTGTCACGTCATATGACTTTTTACGATTAACCGACTATCCCTAAGTACTTTCAGGCGTGTGCAGCACGCTTCCATACTTTCATTTTATTCAGCCCTCCTTTTATTTTGAAATTTCTGACAGGAAGTCCCCCCCCCCCCCCCCCCCCCCCGGTCGCTGTGCGCGCTCCCGCGTTGTTTTGGGAACATTCGGTGTCCCGTCGAGCGCGCGCCTCCCGCCGCTGTAATCGTTGCGGTGACGTCACGCGGAGGCTTCGCTACAATGTCAAAGCCTGACGAGCAGCGCGAGCTCCTGGCTTCCCCGCGCCGCAATGACGAGCGGCGCCGCGTGCAGCTGCTCATCGTGTGATCCAGCGCCGTGGACACCGCGCGAGCGTTTAGTCCACGCTCCAGGTAAGATGGCTCGCTCCTCCGTCCTTCTCCTGCCGCCTGTCGCTCTTCAACAGCACGTTTTATTAAACGTGTCGCCAGGAACCAGCTACTGATGTCGGACTGGAATCAGAAATAAGTCAGCGTCTGTCTCGCGTTCATGGGAAAAGTTGTGCGGCTCCAGCGCGGACTGTCGTAGCCTGTTACGTAATGGGAGTGCGGTGATGTGTAACCTAGCTGACCCAGCTGCAGAGGAGAGCCTCGTAACACTGTCACTGCTTCACTACAGTAACTGTACAGGGATCGGTTCTGTATGAGTCCCACATCTCTCCTCTGGAAAGTATTAGTATTTCATATCATCAATACTGGCACAATGACAGCATAGTAAATGAAGACAGACTTATCTGATCTATTATTATTTATGTTTTAAAGTTTTACCAGCACCATCCAGTCGCCATCACGCAAAGTAACTTGATGTCAGCTGCGGTATCTGCGAGCATCGCATTGGTTGCTGTTGTAAAATCATCTGCCGTCAACGTCAAGAAGGAAATAGTCACTTATTCCAAGAGTTATTGAGCCGGTTTGTGTCCCAGCAGGTCTATGTGAGTGTGTGAGCCAGGTCAGAGGTCATGCTGCGGAGGGAATCTGACTCCCACGGCCTCTTTTCCTCCGGAGAGACGTCTGACAATGACTGTGAGGTGAGGTTGTTTATTTTTAAATCCTACCTTTGTGGCCTCTAATGTTAGATTTTAACAAACGTGAAGAATCATCACATATATGAAGCATCTGGCAGTGTGCCACCCGGTCAGATACTGAACTGTAATTACATATATGTGACGTTATTTACTTCTCTGACTGAATCACACCGATTTACTGTCAGTCAAGGCTCAACCATCCTCCACTTTTGAGCAGTTTAAAATGTGAGTAGGTGGAAAAGGTTAAAAGCCCCAAATCTCATTGCTCAACCACCGACGGGGATGCTCCACATTTAAAGTGCTGCTGCTGATTTTTGATAAATGACTGCCATCATGTTCACTCTACATGATACTGTTACGTGTTATAGAAGTTTGCATCCTTCAAAGCTTCCCTCCTTTCCTTGGATGTACTTTAAGCTAATATGCTGCTGGCTAAAGATAAGAGGCACTAAAGCCTTCAAATGCATCAAGTCAACACATCACAGTTGTTTTTCCGCTCTGGTCTTTGTCTCTCTGTCTCAGATGGGGGCGAGTTGTGGAGAGGTAGATGTAGTGTGTCTGTGCGAGGCTGGTCCCTGTACACTTTATTCAGAAGCACATACGCCTACGCCGGTGAGTGCTCAGGCTTCCTACTTAAGTGTCTGTGGCCGTAGCTCAACCTGCTCAGATCACAGAGTGTTTCTTCAGCTGTAATCATGCTCTAAATACATACCTTTCACTTTGTGCCAACCTCTGCTCCAGCGTCTGTGTTTTTTTTTACTGTACTTTTTATTCTCAAGGAACCGTCCATGATGTTGAAGTCAGTCAGTCTGTTGAGCTCTGTTTTCTTCTTGTTTCCTCTTCCCAGGACACACGTCTGTGTGAACACTGTGGAAAAAACAGAGTAATGACAAACAGGTACTCTGAGGGATACGGCACAGAGGTAATGTGTGAGTGGATCTGCGTGTTTCTTTGTGTGTCTCGACAAGTGCGTGACTTTTGTGAAGTCTGATCAGCAGGTGTTTGCAGATTGAGCACCTTGTTGTGGCTTTTTGATATTTATGTTCTAGTGTAACAGCTATTTCTCTCCACTGACACTGAGATTATTATATGTTTTATGTTGCAACAGCTTCAGCACAATGTTGCAATATAAAGTGGAAGCCATACAATTTGCAATTAGTAAATCAATCAAACTAATAGTTTGACTTTATTGGATACATGTGAGAGCGGAGAAGCTCAATGCTACTGCTGTGGAGCTAACCAGGAGATGGTTAGCTTTGCTTAATATCAGTTTTGCTTAGCATTAGCTTAGCTTAGCATAAACATAGCAAAAATCAATGTATCATTTTTATGTTTTCGCTTTTAAACAAATTAAATGTAATATAATAAAATAACAACAACAACAACAATAATAATAATAATAGTAATAATAATAAATATTATATCCACTGCTGTGCTGAAAAAAGTTCTATAACACTACAGTACACTGTCACATTATCCCTAAATAGTTAAACATAATCTTTCAATAATATATAAGATGCACATGATAATAGGCTAGATCTTGTTTTAGTACAGTACTTGTAAGAGTTTGTATTTGCAAGCCACCCTGCTAATCTTTATTCTTTAATCTAATCATTGCAAAAAAATATGAAACAGAAGACAAAATGTACAAAGTTATTACTTTAATTTGTGCATTTTTGATCTGAATCTCGCTAACTAATACCAACTTAAGATACTTGATGGATACTTAATGATTTTTCAGTACACAACTTGACTCGTGTGACTTACGGTGGTCGCATTGGTCTTCTACCTAAGTAGATGTGACCTCAGCGACCATCATATTGACTTAATGACTCCACAGAGGTAAAATATCCTGAACTCAGGTTCCACACTGTGTGGCACTTTGGGGATTTGCTTAGTATCCTACAATTATTAGGGATCAGTGCTTGGTCCTACCTGTTACTAATGCAAAATTCTGATGATTCACAAGTATGCCTAACCTCAAATAAGTGTTTTTATGCAGAGGAAAATTGATGAATTAACAGGGATTTACAGGGACACAGCCTATATACTCAGACTGTAATATAAAGTAGTGGAAGATATCAGTCTTTATATTGGCATGTTAGTCACTACTAATTAAAATCAGGAGATAGGAAGAATCCACCACATTATTTTCTGAGCTCATTAGTCATGTGGAGAGGTGAATCATGCATAATAACAATGGTGATAATAAAAAGAGACACATGAGCACACTCACGCAGACAAATGCCATCATCAAGTGTTGTTTTTAGTCAAATCGTGGCGGTCGGTGATGATTCACTGGTGTTTCATTGAGCAACTTCAAAATAAAAGCCCCTATACAGTAGATGTGGAGGTTGTGTTGAAAGAGGCATTCAGTTATTTGTCTAAAGGTAATACTTTTACAGTGCAGCGGTTTTTAGCATATTATATATTATATTTGTTGTTTCTTTTTCATACGGTCTCTATGAATACCCATTTTTATATTTGTTTGTCTCTTGTTCCTCTGCAGGAAGAGTGTGCAATGTCTGACCCTCAGGGTGAGAGTGATGCAGATGCTGACATAGAGGACACAGATTGCAGGTTTGACGTGTACAAACACATCATATTCACTCACAGATTGTCTTTGTTTGGAAGTCCATCCTTTATAGCAGTTTGAACGTTGTGTCTTTAATTCATTTGGTTCAGACTCCAAGAGCCGGGTTCTCTCCAGCGAATCAGCTCGCGGAGACGCAAACGTCCACGGGTGGCGCGCCAAGACACCACTGAGAGTGAAGATGATGGCGGAAGGACCAACAGATCCCATCGCTGGAACCTGAGGCTCAGTCCTGACAGAGCACACAGCAGGATCATACTGGAGGTAAAGAACAAGAAGTAAAGTAAGGTCTACTGTACATTGTCTTTGTGTATATGTGCCTAATAGCACAACACAGTCAGTCTACATCATAAAACACAGCTGAAATGGAGATATAGTCCAGTTTTTGCTAATTTCAATCCAGAAGACAAGATTATTACTTTGACTAACTCATTCCTCTTCCTTCTTACACTAAATGTAGCATTTTACCACTAGAGGTGCTATAAAGTAGTGTTTGTGTGAGTCGGTCCCCATGTTATTTTTATCATGAGTGAGTATGCAATTATTAAATATTCAATTAAAATTAAATTAAGATTGTAATATTCTGTTACTTATTGCTGGACTTATAAACACTTAAATCAAACCGTATACCCATGAGCCACACCACCTTATGATTGGTGTGTTAGAATCACCACATGGCGTTAATGTGGCTGATTGATGTGAGTTATAGGTTTATATTATTGTTTGTATCAAAGCAAAAATTCCATCTCTACATTTAGTCATCGTTGTCCTGTCTGCGTTCCAGGAGAGCATATCACAGGTCAGGCCACTGGTCATTTGCCAGCCAAACATCAAGAGGCAGAGGAGTCCAGTTGAACTGAACAGAGGCTCCACACTGATGTCTCTGTGGCCGTCGTCCCTCTCTCTTCCTCTTATCCTCCTCCTCTCGCTGCCTCTCTCCCTGTCCCTCATTATTGTTATGGTTTCTTTCTTCCTACCTTGGGCCAGAGCATAAGACTATCATTCCAAAAAAAAAAAAAATACAAAAAGTTCCTCCAGCCTTTGAAACATAGATGGAAGCACAAAACAGAAGCAAAGATTTGGTGCTTTAAAAAAGACAGACTATCTAAAACATGTCCTAACAGATGTGTTCATCCATATTTTGCTCACAGAACATACTAAATGACATTTAGGAAGGACTTGTCTTGTTGTTTGGGGACAGTTGACCTTTTTGCTCCATTAATGCCAACAAGGCACATGTTGAAACAGGTTGAACTACACCTGTTAAAACCACTATCTGTACATTTATATCCACAATCGGTTCACAACGAAAACAACAAACTCAGTGCTCGCTTCTGCCTCATAAAACCTCACCTTCCATCTCACTTCCTCACCCCCTCATTTGTAAAAATAGACCTCTTGTCTCGCTCCTTATTCTAATGAGCCACAGGAGTGATGGGTGGAGGGGAAGATTTCAGGGCTGTGCAGGTACATTCAAACAGGAAAAAAAAACAGGCTCAGTAAAAAGTAAAAACATGTAAAAGACGATGCTGCTGAACTATGCAATTCTTCTGCTCCTAATGCGGCTACTTAATTGCTGTAAAAGAACGTCTCCTATGTCCTTGGCACTGTCGTCACCTTCTTGGCCCCTTTTCTCTCTGAGGAAAATACTTTATGAATGCAGGGACTAATGCTACTAAAATAGAGCATGACCCAATTTTAAAAGCAATAGCAGGAGAGATCTGATACAGCTCCCATCATTTATATGATGTACAGTACATCTGCTAGTTTAACGAATGGATTACATGTATTATTTTACTTGTTACAGACTTAGATTTAACAACAGATCCTTTTTCTTCTTCCTGCCTGCTGTCGTGTATGTTTTTAGTAAAATAAGCTGACCTCAAAATAAAAATGAGCTTTACTGATACTTAATTATGTTCAAGCAATTTAAAGGCTTAAACTATTTTACGGTCTTAGAGTTGAAACATTACTACCATGTCTGTGTTTATGAATAATAATTTAGATGGAAATCGAGCTTGACAATCAGTCATGCTACTTATTTCAAACTAAAATAACTTGGAAAAAGCCATTTTTCCCATGGCTTCACCGTACTGTATATTTATCATTGTATTGTTTTTGTATTAATATGAAGTCATGGTTATTTTTTCACATCACACTGAAGTTGCTTGCCTTCCTGTAGAGAGATGTTTGTTTCTAAATGAAGATCAGTTTGAGTTCGTTTAGTTGACCCCTTTCCCTTCCAGCCTGTTCTATTGCTTGTGTTACATCTTACATTTATATTACTACGTATGTTTGTTCACCTCTGTTTCATGGGGCCATAAAAGTTCAATAAAACTAGATTGTATTTTGACAGAAAAAAAGCTTCTGTGTATGTTTGTTCTGGGCTTATGTTTGGGAGCAATTCCTCATCAGCCTCGGCTGTACTCAATAATACCACAGCTTGTTGTTACACTTGAGATTTCTAGGAATTAAACAAAATAAGATGCAACATGTTAATACGATTCAGAGGTGATGATCTGATTTTGCTACCGTCAGACAGTCAGACTAGCTGTTCCTCCATTTTCACTTGTTATGCACAGCTAAGAGTCCTTTGATCAGTGAAGACAGTTCTTGTTCTTGCACTTGTACTTTTGATCCTATTAAGAAGAGAAAAATGCATGTCCCAACACTGTTTGCTGCTCTTGAGGAAAGGGCCTGAGGGGGAGGGTCCCACAACGAGGTTAGCGCTCTTCACTCCTCCTCTCACTGCATGCGTTGTCATGGTAACATTCAGGACTGCAGAGGAAACAGACTTTTCATCAGTAGATTGTGAACTGATGCCCAAAGTGAAACGTTTACTGTAGGTGATAATGTGAATAGAGTAACATCTGCACATCTGCAGCACGTGTCTGTGACAGGAAGAAATATGTTGACTTCGCTGTGTGTGTATGTATGTGTGTGTGATGTGGCAGAGTTATGACCTCAGGTAGGAGTTTGTTTTAAAGCGAGGTGTTGCCCACGAGTTTCATTTCCAGCACACCCACGCATAGCGCTTCAGCTTCAAAGCATTTCAACACAAACTTATCATTGCTGGATAAAGTTAAATAGTGGTTATTTAGAGGAGTTACAGCAGTAATATGAAGGAAATTAAATGACAGCCATGATCGACAGGTATCAGAACCACACAGTACATCAAAGCTTGGTGTGTCAGGGGCTACAAATCTGCAGATGGGTCAGAGTGCCCATTCTGACCCATGTCCACCCAGGGTGGTCAAGATCAACTCACCCTCAGAACCAGGTAATGTAAATGTTTTGCAGTGTATATTGCACAAGTTTAAAATAAAAAGTTCATAACTTAAGAAGGAAGAATTAATTAATCAATAGCTAGTACAACAGTCCATATGCTCCTTCTAACGATATGGTGAGACAAGAAGAAAGCATGTTTGTGATGGTCCATTGTCAGCTGCTGTGACCTTTAAATGTATATTTCAAGTGAAGGTTGCAGTGTGACCTTGCCCTTTGATTTCCCAGTCAACAAAGGCAGCAGGTGTAAATGATGTTGTTTTGGTGCTCCTTTGGCCTTCTTCACCCCATCATGCCTCACAATCCTTGACCCAGATTCCACTGTGCTTGGACGTGGAGGAGCAATGTGATCCCACTGATGACCCCCTAGGCATTTAATACTGATCTCCAAGACATATGACTCAGAATAAAGATTCCTGCCAAGGCTCCCTCAAGATGTCTTGGTTAATGGACTCACATGGGCAGAAATTCAGCTGCCTCCAGGTCTTGATCGCCCCCAAGTTTATTACTTGCTTGGCTCAAATGTTTACAGTATAAATGTAATAAATGGAGCCCATCATTAGTACAGCATAATACTGAACGTTTAATCATTTAATAATATAGGGATAAAATGCATTGCTTGCAAACCTAAATGATTGTTTAACTATAATAAACAATGAAGGGAAATCATGTGATAATAGATTAAAGAAACAAGGACCTGAAAACAAAACAATTCAAATATAAAGTGAAGTAGAACTACAACTAAACATTTAGTCCATCAATCCCACAAACCTTTGTTAGATTGCAGATTGAAACGTCTAAAATTTCGATTACCTAGTGATATAGTACGCTCTATATAGCAGCTTGTTTGGTTATATGAGGAATCACAGGAACTCATCCCACTCTTGAATATTCACATACACAAGGAGAGAGGGAGGCAGGAGAGGAATAAACACGGCTGGTGTCTGCAGACGGAATAAGAGGTAGAGCCATTTGCAATAATAATAGCAACACTGGAGCAAATAGGGAAGTACTACTGGACATACATCATTTTGCATGTGCATCCTGACTCACAGACTGTGCAAAAAGTAAGTGATCTGCAATCTTTTGACTTCAAGGGATTAAAGGGATTAGCATAGATTACTGTTACAATGGACAGTATGGCAGTAGCTAATCCATATGTACTAGAATGAGTTGGAGGAATGGAAGAGAGAAATGGAGCAGAACAGAAGGAGGAGAAGGAAAGAACAAGTAAGCTGTTGGGCAGAAGAGGAGGTGAGTGCTGAGACTGAAGAAGAGAAGGATGATGGGAAAGAACAAGGCAGTAAGGACAATGAGAAAGCCAATGTAAGTGAGGAAGAAGATGAAAATGAAGTGTGGAGAGATGTAGAAGAGTGGGAAGAAGAAACAGAGGCAAAGGAAGCAGAGGAATTAGAAGAGGAAGATGGAGGAGAAAACAAGATAGAGAGAGGGATTGAGGAGAACCAAGAGGGAAACGAAGTAGAAAGAGTAGAAAGTGAAGTAGAGGGCAAAGCCAAAGACAATGAAGATGAAGAGGAAGTGGATGTGCAGGAACTGGAGACAGGAGAGGAAGATGTAGAAAATGGGGGACACTGGGAGTTAATGGGGAGTGAGGAGGTGGTCGAAGTAGAACTGAGTGAGGGGAAGGAAGCAAATACACTTAAGGAAAAGGAAGAAGGACTAAATGGGGATGAGATGGAAGGAGAGGCAGAGGTTGTGGAGGAGAAGGAGGTTCTGAAAGCAGAAGAAATGCAGGAAGAGGGCCAGGAAGAAGAAAAACATGAGGTAGAGCGGGAGGTTAAAGAAGACAAAGGGGAAAAAGAGGATGAAGAACAATATGTCGGGACACAGACACCACAAAATGTTGATGAATCATGGAGGAATGGAAATCCCACTTTAGAAGCTTGGATTTTGCAGGATAGGAATGAAAGGGAGGAAAGTGAAAAGACAGATGAAGAAGAAACAATCGCAGAATCCTGGACAACGCACGAGGAAGAGTTTCAGGATGATCCCAAAAGCCTTCAAGAAGAAGAGTCTACAGATGATGAGGAAGCAGAGCAACCAATAGATGATGAAGACAGTGATGATGAAGATGTGGTAAAGATCTACAGCAAAGATCATTATGCTACAGAGATGTTCCACATCTTGACACAATTCAGAGACTCCTCCCTTCTCACTGACCTAACCTTGAGCAGCAAGGGTGGTAAGAAATTCCATGTACACTCACCTGTCCTGGCTGCTGTCAGCTCCCTCATTTGGGGACATCTGAGTAGAAGCAACAGAGGAGACAACGATGCAAGTGTTGGAGTCCCCACATGGTCAGTGTCTTTGGATCCAGAGGTGGATCATGTCGGATTAGAGGCAGTTGTGGAGTTTGCCTACACAGGTATGATATCATGCCTAAACAAAGACACTGTGGAGCAGATAAGAACGGCAGCTCAAGCACTGGGCACGCCGAGGGTGCTAATGATCTGTTTGGAGGAAGAGGAAAAGTCCACAAAAAGTGAAGGGCAGAATAAAGGAGAAAGGATCTCAGCTGAAGAACAAATACTGATCAGTCTTCAGTCCATCAAACAGCTGTGGATGGACAGGGTGGGCTGTGATGTCATTCTGAAAGCTCGGGGAGAATCACTTCATGGTGAGTTAACAACCAATGACTTAATTTACTTTATATAAAAGTATAAGAGACATGTAAAACTGTAACACTAATTGTTGATAGCAGCATTGAGGTCTTCCTCTAGAGCCCAGATTTTGTTTACATTTGATCGACTATTAGAGCCTTAGCCTTAGACATGGTCTTTGCGTTTGGTTTGCAAATAACTTTTTTCGCTCAAAACTTCCACACTTTGAGGTGTACAGAGAACATTTATAATGCTGTCTTCAGTCCACAGAGTCATACTAGCTGCAAGTTGCGACTACTTCCGTGGCATGTTCACCTTGGGGATGAGGGAGTCCCACGAACCTTGTGTAACCCTTCCCTTCCTCATGGCTGCAGAGCTGGAGGTTCTGATCAGCTGCTCCTACAGTGGAGTTCTGCCCCTCAGCTGGAAGTCTGTCTTTGAGATCACCAGCACTGCTCTTCAGCTCCAGTACCAACCTGTCCTCTCCTTATGCTTTAAGTTCCTCCAGCAAGAAATGAATGCCCACTCTTGTCTAGATGTGGCATCTTTTGCAGAAGCCTATGAAATGGTGCAGCTTCTTGAAGTTGCTGATGACTTTGTGTTACGGCAATTCCAAAAGGTGTCATGCACCTCAAAGTTCAAGGACCTACCAGCCAAACAGCTCCTGAAGTACCTGAACAGTCATTCACTCTGTGTTCCCTCTGAGCTTGTTGTATTCAAAGCAGTGGTGGCATGGATCCAAGCTAAGCCAAAGATAAGACTCAGACTTGCAAAAGAACTCATGAAAACAATCCACTTTCCCCTGATGACATTCAAGGAATTCAAAGAGGTCCAGTCTCTAAATATGTGGTCTGATCACAGCCTGGCAGAGCTCTACGAAGCAGTCTTTCAGGATTTTTGCTCCAGTGACACCACAACACAGAGCCAGTGCCGCATCTATCTCCCAAAAGAGAGTTTGGTCTTGATTGGAGGTGACCAGATCTCTGATGACCTGGGAAGTCGCAGTATCAGCAAAGAACTGTGGTTTGGGAATTCCCTGAGGAACCACACAGGGATAATAAAGGCCATGGAGTGGAGAAGGCTGGGAGAGATGCCGGAGCCAGCAAGGTTTAGTCATGAGGTGGCAGTGCTCAATGGACAACTGTACGTGTTTGGGGGAAAGAAGTATTATGGCATCAGTGACACACTGAATTCTGTTTACAGGTGAGAAAGACTAATCTTGGATACGATCATTTCCAGTTTACAATACATCTTTCACTTATATCTGTTACTACACCTAGGTTTGACCCGCTTCAAAACCACTGGGAGAACCTGGCTGACATGCAGGAGAAGAGATGCTCGTTCTCTGTGGTTGTGCTGGATGATAAGATATATGCCATCGGTGGACACTGTGACCCTGATTATATAGATAGTGTGGAACAATACTGCCCCACTGCAAACTCTTGGAGGTATTTTCTATATATTTTATAATGTTAATAGGCTTGTTAAAATTTGAGTAACAGTTATCAACTAAGAAGCTCATGCCATACTGAGTTGAGGTTGATGTAAGCCAGCATCTGCATGAGTTTCCTAATGCAGATTACTTTTTATTACTGAAATCTGTCTTGTTTTTAAGGAAATGCACTTGAGAGACTGAGGTTTAGCAGGTGCAGATCAACACGTAGCACAGATGGACAGAGTGATAAAAGGACAATAAAGCAATAAAAGTAAATACAAATCTCACCATGGAGATAGCAAGAGGATTTAGATCCATACACAAAAGACTGGCCTCAATCCACCACTGATAGTCAGCTGAGGAATTTTGCACAGCTGGAGCAAGTACAACCCCATAAAATGGCTGAATGGCATAAAGATATGACGACCACACGAGGTTCCAGACATGTCCTTAGTTGACAAAAAAGACCAAACTGAATAAATATACAATGAATGTAAAACTATTTGATAAACATTAAAATATTATTATTTTATGGAGCAAGGGATTACTTAGGCAGAAGTTGCTTTTAATTACATCAGCTGCCATATTAACGCTTCATTCACTGATTTTCTATCAGTTAAACAGTAACCTCAATAATATTCATGCTGGTTATGTTATTGCTATTATCCTCTACTCTCTATAAAAAACCCTTGTCTTTCAGCTTCACCTGGCCCTTGGATCTGCCTCTGAGTGGGCATGTAGCAAAGGTTTTACAAAGAAAGATCTTCATCACAGGAGGACAGAGCAGGGACAGCCAGTCTCTTGCATCCATGTTTCTGTACCATCCAGAGGAAGGGAGCACCTACAAGGCAAACATGATGAAGCCTAGGGCTCATCACTGCATGGAGACGCTGGGGGAGTATCTTTATGTAGCAGGTGGAATCACCACAGACCATAACTTGACTGCTGTTGACCAGCTCTCCTGTGAAGTGTACAATCCAGCAGGTGATTCCTGGACTGCCTTCATGTCTCTACCAGTGCCACATGTAGGAGCAGGAAGTGCAGTTTTGGAGGGCAAGTTTTATGTGCTTGGTGGGTACAGCCTGGAGGACTACACTGACACGAAGATGGTTCATCGTTATGATCCCACCATACAGAGGTGGGAGAACATGGGCAAGATGCCTGGGCCTAATAATGACATACGGGCATCTCTGCTGTGTTTACCACCACATTTCCGTTTATAAGATGTGGTGAGATATAGTAACTCGCTGCAGTTCAACATAGTGTTTAATGTTACTGACTTTAAGTTTAGTTATTTATTATGGTAAATTAGCAGATTTCCTCTGATTGTGGGGATATGTACAATGTGGGGCCTTGTTTGTGATTAATCACTTATTATGGAGGTTCTCATGCTTGTGTTGAACGTCTGTGGAAAGTGAATTGAAACAAATTCACTAAAACCAGAAATATAAATTAACAGATAGAAAAATGATGAGATAAAGATATAGATGTGTTTCTTAAAAACACTAAAGCCAAGATTTCTTGCCTTCATGCCTTTATTGTGTTCCTGATTGACACACGCGTCACTTAATTACTGGGTCAAGTGATCGGGCGTGTTTAACATTCATTACATCATGCGACTGAGCAACTCTCTCTGATAGGCATTCCTGAAACTGCTGACAAACAACATACTCATTCGGTTTACCTTGTCCATAAAAACTTTAGTAATGACTATTTAGTGTGACACTTATTATTTTTTATCAAGTCTTTATCAGCCTGCAATCTGTATTTTAGCATGTTTCATGCATGTAGTTGTGGCAATTTACGTATAACCTATACTGAGTTATTTAATATCATAGAATGAGGCATATGAATGAGTTGTTTTGTTCTGTTTAGAATAGTATCACTGTGATATAATCTACTACAATATACACACATGCAGTATATATAAATCAACAAATAATTAACTTGAAAGTGGAGATGGATACATTTAGAGCAAGTCTTGTGACTTGATGGTATGAGACAGTTTCATATGCTGTTAAAATATCATTTTAGAAGTAACAAGTTTGCTGGTGCCTGTTTAATGTTTACACAGTTTTGTACTGTATGTTACTGTAACACTCCACACAAGAAAATTAGCCTTAGCAGGTTTATAGTTTTATTTTCTGACATTCTTTACAGAACATTAGATTTCGTTTTTGTTACCTGGTTCAGAGGAATGGGGAACTCCTTTTAATAGTTTATCCTACTGTAACGACAGCAAAAATGCATTGCCACATTGAGGTAACCTAGCAGACCCAACTCATGTTCTGCAGAAGCTAAATGTGTAAATTAGACATAAACAGAGACAATCTTAACAAAGACAGAGAGAAAAAAGTCAAGCATGATTTTCTGGAGACTCCTGACTACTTTTGGCTATTTCCTGGTTGGTTATGTTGATCAGCGACAGACATTTCCTAAATAAGAGCACTTTACTTCCCAAAGCACTTTAATGTTTTTTTTTCCTTGGCTTGAATATTTAACTTGTACCTCTCGTCTAATTCAAATAACTAAATGTTAATTACACAATAAAATTTAAATGTTGTTGCCACTCTATTGTCAAATGAACTGTTGCATTGTCTGTGGCTGTTATGAAGTTCACTGGACCCAAAACTGCCCAAACAGCAGCACTTGCTAGAAAAAAAAACAACCATGACTGCATTCAATGAATTTGTTTATTATAGGGGTGTTGAAGAATTATGGTACACAGTAGTCTTGGCGCACACTGAGAATTCATAGGACTGGATTCCAGCGACACAACCAGCAACACAGTAATACTTGAATTGAACAATGTTTTGAATTAATTCATACAGTGTCGATTTCAACATAAACTGTGAGACTACAACTTAAGAAAAGCAGAATTCATGGCAGAGCTGCTGCATTGGATGGCACTGGATTGTACAGGTGTTCCTAATAAAGCGGCCACTGAGCATAAATCAAATTTCCTAAAAAACAAGTTTGTTTCTAAATTAGACCAAAAACACTTGTACATTATAATAAGTTTTACTATTTTTATATTTTTCCACATTTCTACATTTAACATTTTGATAATTTCACTCTGAAGAATGAACCTTGTGAACCTCTCAGTTACTGTCTGAAGTGCTGAGGCAGTTGGAGCAGACAGGCACGAACGTCAGCAACAGCCCCACGCAGTTTCCCCATGTTCTCCCATCTCTTTGTACTGGGTTCATACCTGTGGACCAGTCCAGACTCACTGTAGTCTTCCTGGCAGTATCCTCCCAGTACATAGATCTTCTCCTCCAGGACGGCTGAAGCTGCTCCCACATGTGGCACAGGCAGTGATGCCAAATCAGTCCAGGAGTCAGACACAGGATCATACACCTCACAGGCTTGTTGGTCAGTGTAAAAATTCCTCAGGTTACATACTCCACCAGCGACATAAAGGCGGCCTCTCAGTGCCTCCATGCAATGCTGAGCCCGGTCATGGGTCATGTCTGCCAGGTAGGTGGTTCCTCTCTCTGGGTCGTACAAGAACATTGAGACCAGACACAAATAGTTACAGTTGAATCCTCCAGAGATGAAGATTCCTCCGTTTACAACAGCGACAGCATAGCCACTTAGAGCCTGATCCAGGGGGTGGACAAAGCTACAACGAAACAAAAGGAAACAAAAGGTATCAGACATAGTGCAGGAATAAATCACATCAATAAATACAAAATAAAATAGACTCTATGTGAAATCAGGATAAAATGAGTGTTGCAGCACAGATTTTATGTACACCTTATCTTTTTATTTTATTAAGTAGTGTGTAGTGTCCAAAGAGCAATTTACCACTCTTGTAGTATAGCAGAACACATAGAGTACATTGTAGGTGTAACGTGTCTAAAGTGCCATCTTATGGTGACAGTGCACTAATACATGAAAGTGATTATACCAAATAACTGGTAAAATCCACTAAAGTAACTGGGTGCTTACCTCCTATTCATGTAACCTAGACACATGATGGCCCAATATACCTGCTTTGAAAGGTTGATACTGTGTTGTATAGTCTTCTTTAAGTGTAACATTGCTAATCTTACCTCCAAGTGTCAGTATCGGGGTTGTACGTCTCCACACTGTCTACATTGGTGCTGATATCCTTATCTCCACCAATGGCATAAAGACGCTCCTCATGTACTACCACTGAGAAGTTACTTCTAATCTCCTGCATGTCAGCCAGCCTCTTCCAGGTGTCCTGCTTGGGATCATAGCTGGCAAGTGTGCAATAAAGGTAAAGAGGGAAAGAATGATGCCATCTCTGTGATCTGATTAGTAGAATTGAGAAGAAGACATTTGGCAGTGTCTCTTTTTACCTGTAGGCGGACTTCATCATGTCATCCTTGGCATAGAAATAACACCCACCAACTACATAAAGCCTTCCATCCATTGCTGCTGCTCCATGTCTGAACTTTGGCTTGTCTGGCATCTCACCCAGCCTCCTCCACTCTATCTCCTTCACTAACCCTGTGCCACTGCGTAGGGAGTTTGCAAACCACAGTTCCCTGCTTGGTATGCGCTGACCCATATCTTGGTTTAGCTGGTCTCCTCCAGTTAGAATCAAGGCATCTTTTGGTTGCCGGACTCGACACTGATCCTTGGTTTTTGGAAGACTAAAACCAAATTCCTTTAGGGCAGAGCCATAGAGTTCAACCTCTTTGTTTCCAAAACACTCCATGCGCAAGTTGACAGCCCTGACCTCCCTAAACTCTCGAAAAGTCATGAGGGGAAAGCGGACTCCGGTCATCAGTAAGCCAGCCTGACCCAATCTCTCCTCAGGATCAGCTTCAATCCACAAGATTACAGCTCGAAATACAGCCAACTCTGATGGCACACACAGACTATCACAGCTAATGAAGTCTAGAAGCTTCTCTGCTGGTAGATCTTGAAACTTTGCTGTGTTTGACACCTCCCAGAAGTTCTTCAGTACAAAATCATTGGCTTCCTCGAGGAGCTCTGACATGCCATAGGCTTCAGCAAATGATGCCACATCCAGACAGGAGCTTGCGTCTATTTCCCGTCGCATGAAATTGAGGCAAAGTGAGAGTGTGGGTTGGAACTGAAGCTGGAGGGCAGTGCAGGTGATCTCAAAGACGCTATCCCAGCTGAGTGAAAGGGTCCCACTGTAGGAGCAGCCAATAAGAAACTCTAACTCAGATGCTAACAGAAAAGGAAGAGCAACACAAGTCTGATGGGATTCCCTCATCCCACAGGTGAACATGCCACGGAAATAGTCACTGTTTGCTGCCAGGATTACTCTGTGGACTGGAGACAGACAAAAGAAAACTAAGACAATCAAATAATTATCAACAACATGGTTGCTTCTGAAGCAATAAGGATGAATATCTACTAACCATACAGTAAGGCTCCATCCACATCCAAAATCACATCACATCCCACTCTGTCTACCCACAGCTGTTCAATGCACTGAAGAGTAATCTTCATCTCCCTAAGAGCACAGATGTTTCGTTGTCCCTTCTCAGTACTTTCATCTTCCTTTGTTATTTCCTCTTTGATGCAGAGATCCGTAACTCTCGGGGCCCCCAGTACTCGAGCTGCAGTCTTGATCTGGGCCATGGTGTCTTTGTTTAAAGATAACATATACCCAGTGTAGGCAAACTCCACCACTGCCTGAAGCCCAACACGATCAACCTCAGTAGCCAGGGATACTGACCACCTATGAACTCCTACGTCCTTACCAGTAGACCATTCTCCACTTTTTTCCTTTAGTGTGTCCAGGATGAAGGAGCTTACAGCAGCCAGAACAACAGAGTGCACATGGAAACTGTTTCCGTTTTCAGTGATCAGAGTTAGGTCTGTTAGAAGAGATAAATCCCAGAATTCCTTGAGGGCCTGGAATACCTCTTTGGGATAGGTGTTACTGTGGTATGTGTGGACATTGTTACCAAGTCCTTCATTTCGTAGTACCTCTTTTTTCATGTGTTCCCCACTTACTTCCTGACTTCTTCCACTCATCCTGACCTTTGACCTTTCTTTCCTATCCATCCAACTTGTCAGCCCCATCCTAGAGTCATTGTAAGCAACAATTCTCCTCAACTCACGATTGTCCTGCTCTATCCCATCTCCACCTTCTTCAATCACTCTTTTCTTCCTCTCCTTCTCTTTCCTCCAGCGCTCCTCCCACTCCATTGGCAGGTAACGCCTGGTAAACTCCATGTCATTGAAAAGACTCACTGTCGCTTTGAACAAACCTTTATGTGGCTTTAAATGGTGATCCAGATAAACGCAACAGTCTTGTCTTCATTCATTTGTTTCTCTTGCTCACGTTTACTTTCTCCACCTTCCCAAATCTTCCTCCCTCACCCACAAATCCCCTCTCTCTCTCTCAGACTCGGCTTTCTTACTGATGTAAACAAGCTGCTATTCATAGATACTGGGTCAGAGAGATTCAGTTTCAACCAAATCAACAGGAGATTAACTTGTGTGTTAGACAGTGATTGAGCGCTTTGAAAAGACAGGTAAAATTATTTGCTGCCATGGACCTAGTTTACCTCTAAATATCAAATAGTAAACAAGCCATGGAAGCCATAAAGTACTTTCTGCCCTTAGCAGAAAGTACTTTATGTTATAAAATCAAATGTACCTGCAGAAAACCATTTTAACTGATGGTTAAATTGTAATAGAAAAAAACAACTGCCCAGAAGCAATGAGGAAACAACCTGAATTTTATTGCATTGTAAACTTATCTGTTGTTTTTGCAATAGCATAATTTAGAGCCTTGAATATCCTTGTTGCACAATCAATAATTAACCAGTACTTTCTTTTATTTTTCTGTCAGTCAATAATCATTTCATTACACTACTCCAGTCTGAGAGATACCTTCCAACCTGAAACATGAAGAGATTCTTGGTGATGATCTTTGTATATTTGCTAACTGGTATGTCTAAAGGCCAGGATGAAGGGGAGCTGACACATGAAGACATGGCAGACAGCAACACAGAGAATAATGACAAGACTTTCAGCCACGAGCTGGAAGCATCTGCCATTTTGACATCAAACACAACCCACAGGCAATGTACACCACCCATCTACACAGTACTAAAGGAGCTGGGGGCTCTGGAAGAAAAGCTTGCTGCTGCTGTGAGAGCCCTGGAGGAAACAAATAAAAAACTGGAGATCACTGAGATGAAGCTGTCTGCACTCAACCGTACAGTGACAGAACTAAGTCAACTGGATACAGGTAAAAAAACATACTGCACTAAATAGAGGTTATTATCACTCAAACCTGCTGTTGTGAGCTAAATTATTTTGGTATAAGCTTAGATCAATGTTGTAGTTGTTTCTTTTTGCTTAAGTACACTACTCTTAAAAATGAGGTGCTTTTTAATAAAGTCAAATGAAAGCATCTGAGCAACTTTCTCTCTTAAACTTCAATTTTCTCTCATTTAATGAGAGAGATTTTATATTAATACAATACAAGGTTACGAAATCTAGATAGTTTCATATTTTTGCTTCATAAGCAACTGTCACTTAAGTAATGTTTGTAGACACTCTTCTTGTCTGTTGAATGAAGTGTGATTACGAAAAGTTCATATAATCTTTAAAATCGAATGATGTGCTGTATTTGTGTTTGTATTTATCTTTCAGGACAGCCTAAGATTGCCTTCTCTGCTGCACTACAAAAAGTAGGCAATATTGGTCCTGCAAATTTTCTGTACCCTCTGGTGTACAGCCATGTTCTGTCCAACATTGGAGGACATTACAGCCCCCAAACAGGTGTGTTCCTCTGCTGTTCCATGTGAACCTGATCTATCACCTTACTACACCCACATGTTGCAGTAATATTTATAGTCTTTAAAAAGTATTTGATTTATAGATATAAATGAAACAACAATTCAGAATAAAAGAAATAATTGAACTGTGCTTCTATTTCCTTTTTGTTGTTGTTCGTAGGTTATTTCACAGCACCAGTGCGAGGTGTCTATTACTTTACTTTCAATTCCTTCTGCTGGGAAAATTCTGGAAGCTGTGGTGGCAGTCTGTACAAAAACGAAAACCACATAGTCTCATGGTTTCGCAATAATCCAAACCATCCCACCTCTGGCTCTAACATGGTCGCCCTATTGCTAGAAGTTGGAGACCTGGTCAATGTTCGTCTTTGGAGTAATATGATAATCAGTGATAATGCAAACAGGTACACCACTTTTAGTGGATTTCTGCTTTTCCCCATGTGAACTTTATGAAAATGTAACCAAATCTTTATGTGTTCCTAATTTTTGTGCTTAATTTGCTTAATTAGTCAATTTCTCCTATTAACTGCCGTAACATGTCTTGACTCTCTGTAGTTGTCCTGTGGCAACTGATTAAATAGAAGGGTGGGTGGGGGGGGGGGGGGGGGGGGGGCAACAGAAAAAGCTCCATCCCTCCTGGTTTTTAAATGGGAATGAAGAACAGCTAAAGGAGCTTTGTAAGAAGATCTTGACAGTCTGGTAGATTGCAAGGGAATAAGAAGGACTTTCAGATAAGATGGCGCTTGATGATCCATCTGATCTGTACAGTAGGATTTATCTGTTCTGTGTAAACACAAAATAGCTTTTACTAGATTTCATCTTCTGACAGATTCTAACTGTAATAATTTAAAGGCTTTGATAGTCAAACGATTGAGACTTTTTTTAATGCAATACTCTTTCATTAATATCAAAATTGTACTGCCATCTAGAGTTGGACCACTGTCAATAAATGATTTACCATTCCACAGCTGGTTTCAGTTTTTATTTCTTTAGATGATCTACTGTAGGGAATTGAACTCATTCTACCTTTGCATGCACAGTTAACATTTAAAATATAATAATAAACATTAAAATACATTTGAATTAAAAAGAAATATATTTTGTTTTTGTTACTCAATAAGATAAAATAAATGAAAATGCAGTAATTCTTAAAGAGCACACAGGTTATCAGCTTACTACAACCAGTTTGATCTCTCTCTTAATTCAAAACCTGTATCAGTTTTCCTCATCTGAAGGTGATGAGGTATTCTGGGTAGGCTTGGTCATCATGAAAGATCACAAACATTGCCGGCTGCTGCTGGTTGTTCACCAAACTGTCGAAGCAGTCAGTGGGATCTGTGCCACGTGGAGGGGGTGCTTTCATGTTAGCATTTCCAAGCGTGTAACGACCAGTCAGGACACAGGCAACATACAGGCGCCTCAGGCCCGATGCGTCGGCTGGGGAAAAGTGACGAGCTGAATAGTCTGCATTTACTGCGAAGTAAACTCCTTTACCATACACAGCAGCTGTGACAGGATGACATTAGAAGAGACACATGTAGATTAGAAGAATATATACAAACTTGAATCTAGTTCTGCAGTTTTTCACAGACCCGAGAACTGTCACTTTAATGTTATTGTCATAGTAAACTACAGATTAATTATTGCTGCATAACACACACAGCCAAACCCTTTACCGTGTTCTCCTGCATGGCTCCTGTCAAATCTGTCCCTTTCGATGCAGTTGCATGACTCTGCTGATGTGCCATGATAGAGGCGCTTCTCCCCAAGTTCTGCCGAACCATTTTTAGCAAGTATACGCTGCCTACACACACTATACGCCTGCCATAGGTACAGGTTTTGCACACGCTCAATCTGAGAACAGAAAACAATACAAGCAATCAGTTGTTATTCTATGCAGTATGTTTTCAGTGCTAAACTATAAGTAATGAGTGTTTTCGTGTGTCGGCATACTCACTTTTTGAATCTTGTATTTAGCTGTATTGAGGAAGCCCTGGGCAACATTCTGATACTCCGGAGAGTTAGGTTGTAGCGTGATCTTTTTGAAGACTTCTTCGTGCATAGGGTCCCAATGTGGTGGCAACTCCAAAGCTAAAGTAAGAGTCACATGACTGAATTTATAATAGTTTCTTTGAACAAGGATTCTTTCTTTAAAGAGGTAGCTAGTCATTTTAACAATTTCAAGTGATTAAACAAAAAGAGATGATCAAACAAAAAGTGGAAAGTACAAAAACTGACATACTTGCTTCATTCTCATTTCTTTTCACTCTGTATGTGAGACCTGTTAGCAAATTGGTGGCTTCTCGTGCCCTCAGGTTTACGTTCACCATCATGCCGTCTGGGGCCATCATCTCTACAAACACCTGTTGGTGCAAATGAGCATTCTCCAGCTTGTAGTTGTTATGCAGGCTCAGCTCCTGCCAGGCTCCATTCACATCCTGAATCAACCACTGGACTGTAAGAGCCAACAATGCCTCTCTTTTTTCTTGAAGGTCTTCACAAAGTACTTTTTGGATGGATTTGTTTACAAGCTCAGTGACACTCAGGACATCCTCTTTTAAGCCTCTCAGCACACAGACCTTGTCTTCTGATCCTGGCTGAGCTCTGTTCTCAGCTCTTGCTGCGTTTCCAGCTCTGTTGCCGTTTTGGCGTCTCCTGTGCTCCAGACTTATTCCTAAGACTCTGATCTTTGCCAGCACTGCCTCCAGCTCCATGGCATCAAGCTTGGAGAAATCATGCACATCTAACTCTCTTTCTATCAGCTGCTTCTGCATGCTCCCCTCCAAATCTCTCTTGATGGTCTCGATTATACCTCGACCACAACAGATCACATTTATTACAGCGGGCTCAGGCTTTGAGGAGATCATGGTTCTGTTATCTGATGCTGAAGGTCTGGAGGTTGGTGAACATCTCTTGAGTATTTGCTTAGCTTTTTCTACAAAATGGGAAAAGGAGAGACAACAAATGAGGATATGAGAGCATAACGCAATGATTGATTATTACACTTGGAAGATTTTAGTATTGAGTTAATAGAGAATATTGTTTGTCTGACCCATCTAACATCTGTCCTTTCAGGTACCAAGGATATACATCCATATACCAATAGTACGTATGATTCATCATAACTTGCAAAGGTAAAATCATTGTAGCTAATGCTTTGGCATCATCTTGTGGCATAAAGTCAAACTGCATGATTTGACTTTAACAGTTCATAGACTTGAATTTTATAACTTTTAAAAATGGATTATTTTGTATTACATTGAAGTTGTCTTACTTTGATTGATTTATTGCATGGAGTGCCGTAGAGGTTGCACATATACATTCAGGTTTTCTACAAGATCATTTCTAATCACCTTTAAGTCAGTCGGCATCTTCAGGTCTTTTTTTTTATCTCCAGTAATTTAGGTTATGACAAAATAGCTAATGATAATCCCATCAGTCTCAACTATGTATAGTACTAATTAGTAAATGCTATTATTCCAAACTGCTAAACTGTAATAGGGAAACTACCGAACATCAGCAGCATTGTTTTTGTGACCATGTTAGCAGTGCTACATGTGCAGCCTCCCAGTGCTATTAGACTGACTGTAGACATCTTGTTTTAAACATATCAGCTTCAAAAATATTCATTAGTAGTAGTACAGCACAACTTAAGTGTAAATTACAAGCAACTTTACATTACAAGCAATTAACTACTTTTAAACACAAATCCAAAGCACTTACTGCCTTTAATTAAGAGCCCTGACTCAAAATATATTCTCTGTCCCTGGAGCAGTAATCTTTCATCCCTACAAATGGAAACAAACCTTTTAGACTGAGGCTGCGAGTAGCAAGTAGTCCAAAGCGATTCTCCAGCTCTGATCTGCAAAAACATTGTACAGGTCATGTTATTTAAACGAAGAAATCTAACTGGTCGAAGTACGCAATCTATGCTAAAACTATCACTTCCCATTCCCAGATATTCATTACTAACTTGAAAGCCTGGAAGATGGGTTGCTGCAGGATCACAATGCGGATGAGTGACAGGGTATTTGGCTTCAAGTTCATAATAGCTGAAGCCATGCCATCCAGCATGGCATTACAAGCTTTAGCAGAGTCCATACCACCCACACCTGATGGAATAAATATGCAATGGCTGTGAATCCACATCTGCAAATAATGACATTTACACAGCTGCAGTTCTAACTGAATCATCATTAGAGAGCCTCCATGTTATTACATATTTATTCAAAGAATACTGTAGGAATATTGTAGGACATTGCACATTAATCTATCAGTGGATTATTACTTACCCACTAATTTTATTGCAAATTTACTTACATGCTGTCAAGTATTATTATTTTAATAAACATAAAACCTATTTTGTATCTAATTAACAAATATAAACAAATGTGATCCTGCAATATCAAACCACTTTGATATTGCACATAGGAACGACCACAAGCAGACAATACAAACCAGTGTTGACGGCTGGGAAAGCCACAGAGCGGTAGCCTTTGCTCTCACACTGTGCCAGTATCTTTTTGCAGATTCTTCGAATCACGTGTGGATCACAGTGGAAAGTAGCGTGAATGATTTCCTTACACTGAAGCAACCCGGCATCAGTGGAGCACATGTAGTCTGGTACAGTGCGAACTGGGAAAAAAATGGGAAATAAAACAGTAAGACATAATTGTTAAATTTGTAGATAATATGTTTGATGGTGAATATAGTGTATTCAGTGCACTTTTAAGGTTACCATTTGCTAACACTGCTTGGACAGTGGGTCCAGCTGCAGTCAGAATGGCTCGGGAGACACCTAAATTTGTGAATATACAGTTAATATCCAACCCTAACCGTAACCCTTAAATAATACACTGTAAATAATACTTCTCAACAGTCTAATGTGTGGCTATTCTCTATCTGCATATATAAAGACAATGAAAACCAGTACCATTGTGCTCGTTACTGAAGTTAGTGCTGTTGACAATGGCGTCAGTGGTCTCATTTATGATGTCACCGTGGAACAGCTGAAGCTTGACTCTGCCCAGCATGGCTGTGACTTCATCATTACTTGTGGAAACGTGGCGGTAAAAGGAAGCTAAAATAGTGAAAATTTAACAAAGCGATTAATGTATTCAATCATATCTGTGGTGTCATTATTTGGATATTTTTTAATGTAAAAAAGTCGACTTTCACATTTAAAATAAACCAAAACTAAACTGACAAAGAACAGAATATTTTAGCTCCTTTAGCTGCTAAACCTGAAGACCAGAAGAAAATATTCGTATTGACCTTTATTTGGGTTGGCATCATTTGTGAATCCTCTGAGATGCAAAGTTTCCTGGGCAGACTGAAAGGCCTGTAGAGACGAAGATCATAGAGGTTAATGGCTTTAACAGTAATTAGCTGTGACCTTTACATTTTTGATTTACAGTTTCCTTGCAGACACTCAGTGATTTTAGACAAATGGTTGCTACTTTAATATTATCATCTATGTAATAGATCACAAAGAGCAGAAACCAGAATCCTGGCCGCTACCGCATGGTGTCTTTGCAAATGCACTTCCTTTACCTTGTTTGATTCTTGGTCGTTGGGGTGAATGACGATACGAACCAGGAAAGACGACCTGGTGCTTCGGTTTTGTTCGAAAACCTTGATCTCCTCAAGTACAACTTTGGATGCCACGCTGTGAGGAAAACGCAGGACAGCACCAGTCCCAAGAACTGGGAAAGCAACTGAAGTAAAGCCTCTGTTCTCACAGGCAGTCAGAACTTTTTTTATGCTCTGTCTCAGAACCTGGAGGATTCAATGATTATCATGTTTACATTTAAGTTTGGAAAAATACAGTCATGACACAGCTGATTGCACAAAGACATTACACACTGCTGAACACAGGATTTTACCTGCACTGCTGCCCCATGTTGGTTTCTATCCCAGACTGTAAGACTTGCAAAGATCACTGCTTTAGACTGAAGTGCAGGCAAGCCCTTGACCACTACTATGTCGCCAGGACCTGTTGACCCTCTTGCTTCCTCATTAAACTTTGTAGTCAGTAGAGGTCCAGTCACATTTAACAAAGCATTTCCAACACGGGTAGAGAGGGGATCACGGCCAGCAATTGGAGAAACCAAGACATCTACCTAGTAGGATATATTAATTTAACACGTGAATGGTCCTATCCACCGTATTAAGCAAAATGTAGTATGCATATTTATATCCACATCAGATTATCTTCTGAAAATCACAGAGAAAAAAAGGTTAATAATGCAGTCAGCATCTCAACAACGTTCCTCACCTGCTGGGTTTCAATAGTGCCCTGAATGATCTGTACATGGACACCATCTTCAGGAGCTCCAGCAGTGGCCCCTCTTGCTGTATCTGGGGCAGCAGCACCCATCTGAAGGCCCAGATCACTTGGTGTACTGTTTCCAGTGCTCATCTGTTGAAGGAGTCTGTCACATGCTTCCTGCATGGCCCTCACCACCTCTTCTCTGTTATCAATCAGGATGATTGTGTTCAGACTTCGCCCTCCCTGACTACCAAACTTCTTTACAGCAGTTACAATAGCCTCAGAGCACACAGGGACAGGAACACCAAACAAGCCTGAGCTGATACAGGGAATAGCTATAGACTTGAACTCCATCACTTCTGCTAAATTCAGAGAAGACGTGACAGTTTTTTCCAGTAAGAACCGTTCTCTGCCGCCTGCTTTTCCACGTATGGGCCCAACAGCATGCAGCAGTTTCTTGCATTTTAGTTTCCCCCCCGTGGTCACTACCACATCACCTGTAGCAATCTTTCCAGTCTGCTTTACTAAGGCTTTGCTCTCCTTCTGTACTTCAGGACCACCTGCTTTACTCAGTGCAGCAGCTACACCTCCACCATGGTCCAGATCCTCATTGGCGGCATTGACCAGTGCATCAGCTTCCTGTTTGGTGATGTCACCCTGAGACACCAGCACCTGGAGTCCATCACAAAGACTGTAGCTGGCAACCGTACCGCCTCTGTTGTTCAATCTTGCCCAATTCTGTGCAGCAGTGTCAGGCTCTTGTTGAAGTTGTATGAGACAGTTCTGAGATTGAGCAATGCCTAACATGTTTTCTCTTCCAGAAGAACTGTCAAAATATCTCACTGCCCCTGGAAGGTCAATGGTGACTCTACCCTGAACAAGGGAGTCAAGAAATGGACCGAGTCTGTTTCTGACTTCTGTCACTTTGCCGGATGAACCCTCCAGCACCACCATACATTCAGTGAAAGAGGTGTAAGGATGGAAGGTAATCCCTGAATAGTCAAAACCATGCATTTGGAGCAATTCTGGTAACTTTTGGGCTAACTCTGGAAAAGGGAGAATGACTTTGCTTTCTATGTTTAAATTGTCCAAAATCAGCTGTGTGACAGTTTCACTCAGCTCTTCAACCTCTTTTTTGTGGCCCAGTAAGCACACTGCACTATCTGAGACAAACACAACCTGAGCCCTATGTTGCAATTTGTTTAGTTCATTTGCTTTTGACCTAAGCATTTCTCGAAGCTCACTTAGCACAGCAGAGCAGTTGGGGATGTCAAGCTTGACTTCCTTGAAAATTTCTTGAATTTTCATTTTTGTCTCATCCAGTTTATCAGCAGAGAGGGAGAAGAAACGTAACTCTGTGTCTCGTAACTCTATTTCCACCTCGTCACCAAACCCTAAAAGTTCACGTAACACCCCTGGACCTCCGTAAACCTTCCTTAAGAAGGCCAAAAGATGTGGGCTCATGCCGGTAACTGAGTTTTCCAACACTAAATTCTCTTTGTCAGAGATCAAATTTAGACTCTTAAGAATGTCCTCCATAGAACCTTCCAAAACTAGCTGACCTGCGTCCCCCTGAGAGACTTTCACTCCAGGAAAATCTCGTCCCAAACTGTTATTAATCTCTTTCCAGAGGAGGCGAAGTTTTCCCTCACCTAGCCGGCGAACGCTGGTTTGTTTCTCACTTAGGGACCCTCTGTGTTTAACAGCTGGGACATGTAAATCCATCAAGCTGGCGTTCACCTGAGAACGTTTCCCAACAACAACAGCCATCCCACCCTCACTGTACACCTTCACCTCATCTGTGGTCTGGTGAGAGAAGGACTGAAACAAAGCTTTGGCTTTGTGAGCATCCACCTCGTAGTGACACAGGTAGCCATCAAAAATTTTATCTACTGTAGATTTCCAAGTTGCTAATGCATCAAGTTGAGCTAAACATCTGACTAAAACCCTCTCTTCTTCTGAGTCAATCTGAGCTGAACAGGCCACAGTAGTGAGCTCTCTCTTTAGATCGTTCCAAGCCTGGGGAGATTCGATTAGGTAACGAAGAAGGTAAGGATCAGGTCGTATTGCATATTCTTCATCAGTTGCAGTTGAGCTCGTAGCAAGATCGGACTGTTGTTGGAAAGATAAATCAGTTTCAGTATATAGCAAGAAAACGATTGAAACTTCTAGGTTTTAACTACTGTGAAAAAACATGTTTCTACATCATAATTTATGTTGTAAGTTGTAATATAAAAATTTATGTTGTAGGAAGGAGTAAAGTAGATATCCAGCTTGTAACATTTACTGAGTGATGAAACAAAATTTCCCACGCTCACCTGTGATGAAGTAGTTAGGTCCAGTTTTGGGTATACTGAGTGGTCTGAGTGTGAGGGAGTGATGGGGTTGTGAGGTCCTGGGCTGCTCAGCACAGTCAGTACCAGAGGTCCACTTGCAAACTCCAACATATGCTCAGATCTCTCTAGGACTCGCTGCTGAGCTGAGATTAAAAAAGAGGACATTACTTGTTTAGGTCTATGTTTTCAGCACTAATTTTCAGTTTGTTGCCCTTAATGTTAAATATTAAAGTCCGGCTGCACATTTTAGTGACCAACAGAGATTACTGTTTTCATCTGCAAAATGCCACTGACAGAGATGCTAAACAATCCCAGTGATGCAGAAGAATTGCAAAGAAACGCAACATGCAAAGAAGAGAAGTAAAGCAACAAGTAAAGCAACAACTATTACTTAAGGAGCTGAAAAATAACAAAGGGATACAAAACTAGAATATAGTAAAACTAGACATAAAACAACTTAAGACATAAAATGAAAAGAGAAGCAAAACAAGAAGAAGGAAAATAAATAAATAGATAATCAATAAATTAGTTAACTAAATAAGGCACAGCAAACATTCAGAAACAGCTGCTAAGACATGCAGAGGCAGAACAAACACAAATCCTGTTGTTCCTCTCGTCAAGGGAGGGAACTCCCAAGTCATCCGGGCTTTAAACCGGTGCGCACGTCCTGATTTCAGCCAAACAACAATGACACCAGTTGTTTCCACTGATCTGATCACTTCAGAGCAGGTAGACTTTAATGATAGCAGATTCTAAGAAGTAACACGAAATATCATGCAACAATCGAGCAGGTTGCGTCTAGGGTTGGTCTGGTAAACACTATTTAAAGAGCAAGTGAAAGTGAAAGTAGAAAAATGACAAAAATAGATTTATTAACAGCAAGAAATACGTTTGCAGCCAGTGTGGTTGAAAATCTGGATCTGCAAGCAGCGAGTTAACACTTTTATTGTCTTTTTATTATAAGGAAGAGGAGCTGAAATGATCGACAGATCACTGGATGCTTTCACTTTCACCGGCTGCGTGCTGCGACACAACAGTCGTCTTACCTTCTTTCTCTTTGAAAGAAATGCTGTACAGCTGATCTCTCATGTGTGTCACTGGTCCGCAGTCTCCTCCACCTGATTTGCGGCGGATCTGAAAATAGTTTTGAATTCTCTTCCTCTTTTCTTGATCTGCGTCCAGACCGGGACACTGGAAGTAGACCGGGTGGCACTGACGCTCCTCCATGGTACGAAACGTTTGTTGCTTGTTGTCGTAAGTTCATCAAACGAGCAGGAATCTGGTCACATTAGAGCAAAGCACCGCTGAGGCTGCTGTGTCACCTGCCACTGATGCACTGTAGTTACAGGGAAGACGTCACAAACCAAAACACCGTCACTTCCTGAAGGTTTTGACGCCCATCAACAAAGACAGACTGAGTCCCTGCCTACTGACTGAAACCAAACTCATCACATGTACAGAGTAGTAGATTTCCACAACTGTTTTTATTTTGATGATTAAAGCTAATGAAAACCCCAAATTCACCATCTCAGAAAATTAATTATTGAGTTATTTACTTAAAACACAAAAGGTTTTCTGAACCTATAAATGGTTTCGCCTTAGTCTGGTTCAGCAGGCTGCACAATCATAGGGAAGACTGCTGTCTTGACAGTGGTCCAGAAGGGAACCCGCAAGGAGGGTAAGCCTCACCGGGGGGGGTTTCCTAATGAAGCTGGATGTTCACAGGGTGCTGAATGTAAGCATGTTAATGGAAAGTGAGTGGAGGGAAAAGATGTGGCAGAATAAAGTGTTGTCTGCAGCCTTGAGAGGATTGTAAAGGCCATTGATTGTGAAGGAGATGGGAGAAAACTGCCTCCTCATCGTGTCAAGTCACTCGTGAACCAGAGATTGTGTCAGTGGTCCTCTTTTCAGATAAAGAAAATGTTGTATTTCGTTTAGAAATCAACGTCCCAGAGTGGAGAGCCACAGACCATGGTTGCTTTATCTGGACAAACATGGAAAGTTGAGATTAATTTGAACAGCAGTGGGCTCCAATAACATTAGTACTGATATCAAAATGTATAACTTCTCCTTCTTCTCTTAGCAGCTGTCTTTTCATTTTATCCTATTCAAATGTTCCTAAATTGGACTTGTAACTGTGATGCACCTCTAATAGAATTACCACGATTTTGCTGTCACCCACTTGATTGTGTTATTTGTGATATTCCTGATGTACTAATACTGTGAACATAAGTGACAATTGATCAGTTTAAGTAACAAGTGTCATCAACCATTAGAATGAAATCAGTTTTTTCTGATTTGTTTGTGTAAAAGAACTGCAAATCAAATACAAGTGATTTATGACATGACAACAATATACAGTAGTCAATGTTTAGTTATGTTTAGACACAAACTCAACCTGGTTAGGTTTAGAAAATGAAAGAATGTCACCATGATTTAACAGTTTATTCATGTTCAACACTCACAAATCACTGTGACCATCAAAGACATTGACTTTACATAATAAAACCATAACACCATCACCAGATCTTAACCAACACACAAAAATACAAACATGTTCCACTAATGTATGACAGCACAATCACAGCACTTTACTGTAGATAGAAACTTATAAACTATATTATATAACTGGATAAATGAGATTAATTCACACTTTCAGAAAAACAACTGGTCACTGTCATCTGACATTTAAGAATCATTCAGAAAAAAAAGATGTCACAAACACATCCTACACATCTTTAGTGCAGCTGTTAATTGGTTATTATTTTATTTTAATTTCTCTTTTTTTAAAGTTGTGATTACTAAATATAATTTGCTTCATATACAGTTTTAGAGTGTTTTAATTCTTAGAACAGATGAAATTAAATGTCTCATTATCAGGTTTTTTGAACCACTGATTTCTTCCTTCTCTCTCCATGACTGCAGACATGTCACAGTCATCACTCTCTACACCTGAAGCCCAGTTAGTGTAGCAGACGACCTCATCACTGACCCAGAACCAGAAATCCAGAGTGCAGGTGTAGCGCAGTCCCAGCCAAACAAATTCAGTTGAGGCCTTCTTGACTCTCTCTTGGATCCATCTCTGCTGGTGAAGATTAGTGATGGAGACCAGGTCATAGTGTTTCTCTCTGCAGTAATTCAAGGCCTCCACCCAGGTCTTATTCTCTTTGATTAGGATCAATTTATCTGTCGGACATGAACACAGGAGGTTTAGTTAAAACTGTATGAATATTAGATTTGATATGTTGAAATGACTCATTCTATATTTTGACAAAAAGGAAGCAAATCATCATTTACTCCAACTTGGGGTTGACAGGCAAATTGGAGGGGGTCAAGTGAGGGTTTAAACAGAGGTGGGAGGGACTCTATGATCAGTCTTCATAATATGTTAGGTCAGAGTCATTTTAGGTTTGTAACAAATACTGTATGTGACATGCTGGGTGCACTGAGAAAAGAATAAAATCCACTTGTTGTTTAAACCGATACTACAGAGTTTCCTAGGAAATAGGAGAGGCCTGTGTATCAATCAACAGTAATCAAATCCTGAAATTTGTCCTCACCTACTACTGAACTACTTCAAGTGAATGCAATGCAATATGTGCTATTATCTCTGAACTCACAAAAATGTGCTTCAGGAACTTCTTGCATGATCTTGATTTGGTTTTCTTTATTATCAACTTTACCATAGGAAGTTATTTTTTTCTCTTTTTTTCTTATTGTTGTTGATTTGTAAGTCACATATAGATGACACTGTTTTGATTCTTTCTGTCTTTCATATCTGGTTAAGATCAACTACTCACTTTATTTATTTGTATATTTTTATATGCTTGGAATAGTCTACTGGATACTTTTTAAATGACCTGGCATTGAAAATTAAAAAATTAATGGTTGATATTCCTATAATAGAATTAAAGCGAATGATTATTTTTGAAAACTTGATGTGAGACAGCAGATTCAAGTAATGCTATTGCTGATTATTAGCTTGTCAGCTGATGGTAAATACCTGTTTTATTTCTCTTCTTCCTGTTTCCAGATATTCTCCTATTGACATTCTGTGTGCACACAGGTGCACTGAGAACAGAATAAATTCAGTGTTTAGTTCAAACTGATACTTCCTTAACATGGTTTCCTGGGAAAAACCCAGAGGGGGCTGTGTATCAATCATACCACTGTTGTCTTTCAGATCCTGACTTCAACTACTGTGTAAGTATCTAGTTGATGATAGATGGGTTGAACATCTTTGACCATTTTGATTGTGAAGATTTGAGAACTTACTTTAATGAGGAATTTATGTTTGTTGTTCTGTGAAATAGGACTCGTTTGTGTAATAAACTTAGTAATGTTTTTTTAATAAACCAGAGCTTGAGTGTGATGAAGTCATTACAGGAGCAACACTGATGTAGATGTAGGTGTAAGGTCAGAGTCTGACCTTACACCTACCTATATGATAGAAAGTGTAGATCAATGTTGTGGTGTATACTAACAAATTAAAAATATTTTGTTCATTTTTCAGTAAAAATGTTTTTCGTCTCCTCCCTGTGTCTGTCCAGGGTTTATCCTGCCTCTCATACAAAATGTATGAAAATTAGATGTGGTCTCCACGCCTCTATGAGGAAGCATGGAGGCTGACTCCGTGTTACAGTGTCCTGTCGCCTTCGTAACGAGGAAGTGGCTCAAATACACACTGTTATGCTGAGGTCAGCTGGAGTCAGACCTGCTGTTTCATGAAGCGACTTTTTTAATTTCAGGTATTGTCCAGATGCATAAACCTTTTTATCAGGATCCTCTGAAAGGTTAGTAAACAAGTTTGTGTAACTTACAGTGTTTAGTGTTACATGTGGCTAACCCTGGACAGAGACACACTGAGTGAGTGAGTGCATAAATTACTAGTTGCTGTAAAATATAGTACTGATAACTCAAGTATGCACTGAAGAGATAATAATAGAAAGAGTTGGAGACTAAAAGAGCTGGTGACACACATTTAGTAGATCTTTCCAGGACATATAATAAAAAATGTATTTAACTTTTTTTTTCCCAGGTCTATCATGTTTCAGAGTCATGTGATGCTGGTTCCTCCCTGGATTTAGGAAATAAGCTGTTATTTCAGCTAGACCAGGAAACTCGGGTGGCAATTATATCGTACTCATATGGTTGCTCATGCTGTGCACCACAGGTTCTCAGACTCAGAAAAATTTTCCTAAAGATGATCCACAGATGCTACATAATCCACACATCTTCTGTAATATGAGAAACATAGAACAGGTTGTTATTTTTTAATTCTTTGTGTACTTCGCTAAATATAAAAGTAATAATAGTAATATTATTACTATTATTTCAGTGACCTTTGTGGGTTTTCCATTCTTTAACAGAGGTGACCAACAATGTTGTCCAAGTTTGTGCTAATCTAAACTGTACATAACCAACATCTCTACAATTATAGGTTGGTGCTCTTTTTCGAAGTACTGTTTTTTAAACCAGGTATTTGTTTTTAAAAAAGCGAAATAATCTTCAATTTGTTTGCACAGATCTTGTTCCTGCCCTTCTGGACACTGGCATCAGCAGATACTATAGTTATGGTTATAGAGAGATTGTGGTTTAGTTTAATTCAGTCACAGTAGTAACATCTGATGCAACATGTTGATTTAACTAAAACCATGATTATTCACAAAACTTTATCACCCTCTCAGGCTCCGCTTATTGTCCATTACATGACAGAGACCAGTGTAGAAACAAACTAAGACAACTTAAGTCAACTCAGGTCACAATAGAGCTCTGCTATAGACAATGTTTAATTGTTTTAATAATCACATTATTATTATCCAAGTATCAAAAAAGCACCAGGGAAGAACATGTGTTTAAGAAAACAAGATGGTCTGCTGCCATCAACTGGATAATTTACTGAACAATATGACAGTTTGGTCTGGCAGCAGAGGGAGAGACCAGGATCTGGACTTTTTCACATATAGATTTACGTAAAAATTTACATGTGATAATCTCAACATGTCATTTTTTGTGGGAACTGATCCGTTTATGTAAATATCAACAACAACAGCAGTTTGTCCAGAGTTTGAAAAACAATATTGATCATTTATACTAGAAATAAAGGAAAAGACTGAAGACTGAACTGAAGTTATTAAAAAGGGCAAAATATGTTGTTTCTTATGTATGTCAGACTATTTTTGCACACTTCTGCTTGATTTTTATGATGTGACAGCACTATAGCTAATGTCTGGTCAGTTTTCTAGGCAAATTTGGTTGAGTGATATAACAGAAGATCATTTAAGTTTTCAGTTTCAGAGAAAACAACTTAGTTTAAATATAACTTTGACAATAAAAAAAAAAACATATATCTGACTAACTCATTCATTCATTCATTCTCATCCGCTTATCCGGGGCCGGGTCGCGGGGGGAGCAGCTTAAGCAGAGATGCCCAGACTTCCCTCTCCCTAGACACCTCCTCCAGCTCTTCCGGGGGGACACCGAGGCGTTCCCAGGCCAGCCGAGAGACATAGTCCCTCCAACGTGTCCTGGGTCTTCCCCGGGGCCTCCTCCCGGTGGGATATGACCAGAAACCTCCCCTACGAGGCGTCCCGGGGGCATCCGAAACAGATGCCCAAGCCACCTCAACTGGCCCCTCTCGATGCAGAGGAACAGCGGCTCTACTCCGAGCTCCTCCCGGGTGACTGAGCTCTCTAAGGGTGCGCCCAGCCACTCTACGGAGGAAACTCATTTCGGCCGCTTGTATCCGCGACCTTATCCTTTCGGTCATGACCCAAAGCTCATGATCATAGGTGAGGGTAGGAACGTAGACTGACTGGTAAATTGAGAGCTTTGCCTTTCGGCTCAGCTCCTTCTTCACCACGACGGACCGGTACACTGACCGCATTACTGCTGCCGATGCACCAATCCGTCTGTCAATCTCACGCTCCCTTTTTCCCTCACTCGTGAACAAGACCCCAAGATACTTAAACTCCTCCACTTGAGGGAGGATCTCCCCCCCAACCTGGAGGGTGCAAGCCACCTTTTTCTGGTTGAGAACCATGGCCTCGGACTTGGAGGTGCTGATTCTCATCCCAGCCCCTTCACACTCGGCTGCAAACCGCCCCAGTGCCTGCTGGAGGTCCCGGTCTGATGAGGCCAACAGGACAACATCATCTGCAAAAAGCAGAGATGAAATCCTGTGATTCCCAAACCGGATTCCCTCCGACCCCTGGCTGCGCCTAGAAATCCTGTCCATAAAAGTAATGAACAGGATCGGTGACAAAGGGCAGCCTTGTCGGAGTCCAACATGCACCGGCTTCCCTTACTTCCGGTGTCCACCACTGGGTTCGGGGGTTGCCGCCGCGACAGGCACCAGAGACCCTACGGCCACAGCTCCAACAGCCGCATTGACAATGGAGGTGGAAAACATGGTCCACTTGGACTCAATGTCTCCAGGCTCCCTCGGGACCTGATTGTAGCTCTCCCGGAGGTGGGAGTTGAAGACCTCTCTGACAGAGGGTTCCACCAGACGTTCCCAACAGACCCTCACAATACGTTTGGGTCTGCCAGGTCTATCCAGCTCCCTCCATCAGATCCAACTCACCACCAGGTGGTGACCAGTTGACAGCTCAGCCCCTCTCTTCACCCGAGTGTCCAAGACATACGGTCAGAGGTCAGATGACACAACCACAAAGTCATAGACCTCCGACCTAGGGTGTCCTGGTGCCACGTGCACTGATGGACACCCTTATGCTTGAACATGGTGTTCGGCCTGGTGGCTCAGTGGGTAGATCATCTGCTTTGGATGCAGAAGGTTCGGGATTCAACCCCACCACAGACACCAGGTGTGTCCTTGAGCCTTGAGACACTCCACGCTAGCCAGGCGCTGCATGTAGCTGCCCACTGCTCCCCCAGGGGATGGGTTAAATGCAGAGGACAAATTTCATCTGTAACATGTAAAATGTGACAAATGACAAAATAAAGGTGTTTCTTTCTTCTGTTATGGACAAACTGTGACTAGCACAGAAGTCCAATAACAAAACACCACTCGGGTACAGATCTGGGAGGCCGTTCCTCCCAATCACGCCCCTCCAGGTATCACTGTCATTGCCCACGTGGGCGTTGAAATCCCCCAGTAGGACGACAGAGTCCCCAGTCGGAGCACCTTCCAGAACCCTTCCAGAGACCCTATGAAAGCTGGGTACTCTACACTGCTATTTGGCCCGTAGGCACAAACAGCGGTGAGAGACCTATCCCCTACCCGAAGGCGCAGGGAAACAACTCTCTCGTCTACCGGGGAAAACTCCAACACATGGCAGCTGAGCTGGGGGGCTATAAGCAACCCCACACCTGCCCGCTGCCTCTCACCATGGGCAACTCCAGAGTAGAAGAGAGTCCAACCTCTCTCAAGGAGTTGTGTTCCAGAGGCCAGGCTGTGTGTGGAAGTGAGCCCGACTATCTCTAGCCGGTACCGCTTAACCTCCAACACAAGTTCAGGCTCCTTTCCACTCAGTGAGGTGACATTCCATGTCCCAATCGCCAGGTTCCTTGTCCAGGGATTGGGTCGTCGAGGTACCTCCCCACGGCTGCCACTCAATCCACACTGCATTGGCCCCCTATGCTCCTTCCTGCGGGTGGAGGGCCTACAGGAAGTCGGTCCCACGTCGCTCCTTCGGGCTGAGCCCGGCCGGGTCCCGTGGGAAAGATCCCGGCCACCAAGCGCTCGCCTACGTGCCCCAACCCCGGGCCTGACTCCAGGGTGGGGCCCCGGTGACGCCGATCCGGGCTTAAGCCCCCGGCAACATAGCTCCTAGGGTCATTCGGACACGCAAACCCCTCCACCACAGTAAGGTGGCAGTTCGAGGAGGGGCTGACTTAACTTAACTGACTTAGACTAAAATGCATGATACATGATTTAATCCACATCTAAGAAAAGCATAAAAACATTATGATTTAACTTATAATAAGTAGGCAAACAGAGGAGTGCCCAATGCAGAGTGACAGGTCCAGGCTGGCCTGGCTGTGTGAGCACTGTATTTATCTTCCATATCTTGTCCTCTGTTCAATATTCTAATAAAAACATATATTTCAAAATAGAGGAAATCAAAGAAAAGGATTTTCAGATGACAAGAGCATAATGTCTGTAGAAGATGAATCAAATATGGAATGAAGCCCTCAGTTAAATGAACAAACAGAGTTTAATTTAACTCAACTTTAATTTTACACAGTATATCTGAGTAAAAACTTACAAAAGAATAACAAAAATCAAACGTAAGATCTATAAACTTAAACTTATATAGGAAACAAAATACAACACAATGATGACTATGAATATGACCCATAACCCACCTCAAACAATAAACTCTTCATTTCCCAGAATCCCGTTCAGTACACACAAGTGTCTTGAAATGGATTAATGAAATTACTCACATCACATGTCTTTTGAATCACTGGTGTTTGGTCTTGGTCCACGCCATCTATACTTTAGCCATACTTGTGGCCAAGCAATCTTCTGTATTTTTTTGCAAACATCCAGCTTGGCTATCTGCTGCTACAAGGTCTCCAGCCACCATGTTTACTACAACTGCCTTGACCCTAGGGTCAGCGCCAGTTTGGGTTTTTCATTCAATTCATCTGACAATTTATTAGCAGAACACAAACAAACAAACAATGAAAATAATAAATGTCTTTTAATGGAGAAAGACTTCGCTGAGTGTCCACGACCAAAGCACCATTCTTCGAGCCTCACCTAATAAACATTTATTCAATAGATTACTGACTCATTACAGCCCATAATTTTAACCACCAGGTCATAAATGGGGCCGTGACAATGTGGACAACTGTCTATTAAAAAAGTGAAACCATTCATAAAGCCTTTTTTATGCAGATTTTAAAGCAACTTAAGAAAACCTTTATTACAGGTATTGAAAACATGTCATTTTAATTGAATGACATTAATTGTGGTGGACATCCCTCTTCCCTTTGTGCTTCTGACACTGTACCATCACTGTACCATCTCAAACGAGGTACAGTGTCATTTTAGATATCTTTGTAATTTCATGAACTTGATGAACTTGAAAACATAAATATATTTTATTGGAATGTTATGTGAAAGACCAACACAAAGTGGCATACAATTGTGAAGTAGAAAGAAAATTATACATGAGTTTATTTCTTTTTTATAAATTAAAAACCGAAAAGTGCAGTGTGCAAAAGTATTTAGCCCCCTTTTCTCTGAGTGCATCCAATTGCCTGCAGAAGTTGCCTGATGGTTGCTGACTGATTGAATGTTGACCTAATGACTGTGTTGGTCTTTCACATAACATTCCAATAAAATATATTTATGTTTGTGGTCATAATGAGAGAAAATGTGTAAAAGTTCAAGGGGTATGAATACTTTTACAAGCCACTGTATATCTGGTGGATGATAGTTGGGCTGTACATCTTTAACCAATTTGATTGTGAAAATTTGATGGTAAACTCCAGTTTAATGTGAGTCCTCAAGTTAAGAACCAAACTTGAAGCATGTACTTAGAGACTGTTTCAACTATACATAGATATATTATTTAGGGAACCATTGAATCATACTTTATTGATCCCCTTGGAAAATGGGGAAATTGCAGTTGGACAGCTGCCAGACTGTCGGTGCTACTACGGAGTTTCAGTGTTTTGTCCAAGGACACCTCAGCAAGTAGCCAGGAGGAACCAGAAATTGAACCACTCACCCTGGGGTTTGTAGACGACTGCTCTGTCACCTGAGCTACTGCCACCCCCAATCATCATCCCAACATATCCAGCATAGGATAGAAAACACTGTTAGCTCAAGTAAAGTGAAGCTCCTCTTGCTGAAACATGTAAGGTAATTTATGATAAATGTGACAGTGATCACATCAAGACACTTTTCAGAAGAACCAAGTGATAGGGAAATTTCTGAAACAAACTTCTCAGGACCACCAATGAGATTAATAAGGCAGTAGTTTATTTTCTCTTGTGCAAGGGAGCATGCACTGACAGAGGCAAAACTCAAAGAATCTAACACATAAATACAAAATACAGATGGGAGGGAGCTGTTTTTCTGCTTGTAAGTAAAGACATAACAATGGAAGTTATGACAGTCGGTTCTCGTCTCGAGGTGAATTCCATGCTGGAGCATCCTATCTAACTCCCTAAGATAAAAGTCTGGTCTCACCATCTCACAAGGTCAAAGGTGAGTTTCACAAGAGTCACTGAAGGTTATACCAAATGGCAGTTTCATGAGAGAAACAAATGTAAAAGGATAACTCTTTGTACAATTTTCTTAACACCAAGGGAAGAAGAACATCAACATCTACTGGGTAGCTGATGATGGAAGTTAGTCCAGTGAGAAGTTACATCAAGAAATCAGAGCACATACTGTATGTCAGCTTAAACAGTTTTAGCGGAACCATCTCAGTTAAATTCATTCTTTTTTTAACTCAAAAACGTGTAGATCAAATTGGGCACTTCAGGCCACGTTCCTGGCTCAACTTAACCAAGACTTAATTGAGGTCTTCAGCAAAAGAGGAGGAGCTGCTGGCTAGAAGATCCCCATGCTCATGACTGCACCAGCTAAGTTAAGCATGTCTACAGTTGAATTATTTATCCAAATAAAATCTTATCTGAGCAATTGTACAGACCACCATGGGTCTGTCACAATTAGGGGAAGGGACGAGGCAGGGATGAATGGAAACTAGCTTTATTTGTGGAAAGAATACAAAAACGGGGAACCAGGGACGTCAGAGGGGGAAGACAGGAGAGCTCTCGGGGCGGATGGCCCGAAGGCGGCAGGAGAGGGTGCCTGGTGAGCCGGCTGAGGAGATGGTGCCTGGAGACCTGGGTATGGTGAGCAGGGTGGATGGTCCAATGGCGGCGTTCGGAGAGGAGACTCCGGGCCAAGGCCTGGTAACTGGAGACCACCGTGAGACTGGACAAGCTGGGAAGGCGGCGATAACGATCTCTGCGTCCCCGCCCGGAGACTGGGAACCGGACTGGAGCAATTGTGATAGTGGCTGCAGGAACTGGAGCAGCAGCCGTGACCAGGGCAGCGGCGACTGCCACAACCAGAGTAGCAGCAACTGTGGTGAAGAGGGCAAGACCAGGAACAGCTGCAGCAGCAGGAGCGAGAGTGAGAGCAGGAGCCGCAACGAGAGGATCAGGGACAAGAGCGGTGACAGGAAGTGGAGCTGTGACGTGACCATTGAGGCTGTAGCGACCGGAACTGGAGCCTAGGAGGATGCACGTGAGCGTCAGCGTTTAGCAGGACCGATGTCCTCTGGAACGCAAACCCACACAGCAAGACGATTTCTCCAGTATGACTGACCGGGTTTGCTGGAAACCCGGAGGTCCAGTTCTGGGGCCGACTGAGCTTTTAGCTGAGTATAAAAGTCCTGAGCCTTTTCGGGACTCAATTGAGAAGGTGTGCGTTTGGAGAGTAGCTGACTGAGTGGAGAGGCCTTGATCAGGAAGAGGAGAGGCTGAGGAATGTGGAGGTTAGTTGTTGTGATGGAGGGATGAATAAATTGAGAGAGATTGGCTGACCTGCTGCTCCTCCTACGGTAGGCGTATCGTATCACTTCCTGTTGTCGACGCTGACTCGCTATTTAGTTGCTCTGTGTTTGTTCTGCTAACTTTAACCAACTTAAAACTAGACTCATAGTTTTAGTGAAGAGTTGTAACATACACCTGTGCTTTTTAAGGAACGTTCATAATACTCAATACTCTTGTTTTCTTGTGTTGTGAGGACTTATAGCTCTACTCTGTTAGCCATGGCTGCTTCTCCCTCTTCTTCTTCTACCTATTCTTCTCCCTCTTCTTCGCCTGCTCGGGTTGTCATATGTTTAATTTCTCCTTGGCCTCCTTTAGTGAGAAGGGGATCTGTAATAAATGTGTTTATTTTCAGCATTGATTTGGAGACTCGGCCAGCTAGCATGGCTCCTGTTAGCTGTCACCCGGCAGTTCCAGAGCAGCTTGAAAGTCAGGCCGGCTGTGTGACGGTTCGTAGGAAGCATAACCCTAGACACTCGCCCAAGGTTCACCACGACCAGGTTGACGTTTCAAATCGATTTTCCCCACTCAGCGACTCACCCGCTGAGAAACCCACTCTGGTCATTGGCAGCTCTATAGTGGGAAACGTGAAGTTAGAGACTCCAGCGGCCATAGTCAAGTGTATTCCTGGGGCAAGAGCGGGCGACGTTGAGTCCTATTTAAAACTCCTGTATAAGGATAAACGGAAATACAGTAAGATAATAATTCACACAGCAGTTGAAAAATTAATGTTGAATCGGTGTGTAACTTTGCTAAGACAATGTCGGACTCCGTAGTTTTTTCTGGACCCCTTCCCAATCCGACCAGTGACGACATGTTTAGCCGCATGACGTCATTTAACCGCTGGCTGTCTAAGTGGTGTCCCGCAAACAACGTGGGCTACATAGACAATTGGAGAACGTTTTGGAGAAAACCTGGTCTGATTAGAAGAGACGGCATCCATCCCACTTTAGATGGTTCATCTCAACTCTCTAGGAATATGGCAGAGTTTATTAGACGACCTAAACCCTGACATGTCAGAGTGGAGCCCAGGACGCAGAGACGCAGTCTTACACACCTCTCTGCAGCTTCCTTACAGCCGACACCCCCCCAAACCTACCATAATCCTATAGAGACAGTGTCTGCTCCCCGAGTACCTAAATTATTTATATCTAAAACTGACACAAGAGGAGTAATTCATAAAAACCTAATAAAAATAAAGACGACTCCTCTCTCAGTACAAAATAAAAAGAAAACAATCAAATGTGGACTTTTAAATATCAGATCCCTCTCGTCTAAATCCCTGTTAGTAAATGATTTGATAATTGACCATCAAATATACTTATTTTGTCTTACTGAAACCTGGCTGCAGCAGGATGAATATGTCCGTCTGAATGAGTCAATCCCCTCAAGTCATGTTAATTATCATGTTCCTGGAAGCACAGGTTGGGGTGGAGGAGTAGCAGCAATCTTCCACTCAAGTTTATTACTCAACCCCAGACCTCACTCTTAGGATCCTTAATATCCATGTAGATGTTGATGATAACTGCCTCAACACTGCATTTAATTCACTATTAGACTCCATTGGTTTTACCCAAAATGTAAATAAACCCACTCACTGTTTTAATCACACCCTTGATCTTATTCTTTTTAAAATAACATTTGAATTTACAGTACCAGACTTTACTAAATCTAAGAATAAGATTCTCTACAGTAGATATTTATGTGAAAATGCTGTCGACAAATTTAAGGAACTGATTCCATCTTTTATTTCAGAGCCATATACCAACACAGAGGAAGGCAGTTATTTCAATGTTACTCCAGCACAAGTGGACTATCTTGTTAATAGGACTAATGCTTCACTCGGAACAATACTTGATACTGTTGCTCCTCTGAAAAAGAAGCTGGTGAATCAGAGGAAGTTAGCTCCATGGTACAATTCACAAATCTGTAGCTTAAAGCAGAAATCACGTAAGCTGGAAAGGAGGTGGCGTTCAACCAATTTAGATAAACATTGCCTAGCCTGGTAGTTTAATAATATATAAAAAAGCCCTCTGTAAATTTAGAACCTCATATTACTCCTCATTAATAGAGAGATAAGAACAACCCCAGGTTTCTTTTCAGCACTGTAGCCAGGCTGACAAAGAGTCATAGGTCTGTTGAGCCTAGCCTATTCCGTCAACTCTCAGCAGCAATGATTTCATGAATTTCTTTACAAATAAAATCATAACCACTAGAGAAAAAATTGATGGGAAACCTCCCTGCATACGACATGGACTGTACAACAACTGTAGATCCATTTGAAAGACCACACTCTTTCTTAGACTGCTTCCTCCCCGTAGAACATTCTGAATTAATTTCAGTAAATAATTCCTCTAAACCATCAACATGTCTCTTAGATCCCTTCCCGACTAGACTCCTCAAGGATGTCTTACCTTTAATCAGCATGTCCATATTAGATCAGATCAATCTATCTTTACAAATAGGTTACGTACCACAGGCTTTTAAGGTTGCTGTAGTCAAGCCCCTACTCAAGAAGCCTACTCTGGACTCAGGGGTTTTAGTAAATTATAGACCAATATCCAATCTGCCCTTTATCTCTAAAATTCTTCAAAAGGTAGTTTCTAAGCAATTATATGACCACTTGCCGGCAACAACTTGTATATCATAGCACAGAAACACCCCTGGTGAAGGTCACTAATGTACAAGTTTGTACATGTTAACTTTGCACAGCAAAGTTAGCTATGGAGTTCCACAGGGTTCTTCTTTTCACCTTATATATGTTTTCGTGATACTTCCACTGGCCATTTTATCTTCAACATGTCCAACTCTTTGCTACAGAGTAACTGCTTTGATGGATTGACTGGTGGGTGAATGACTTATGTGACTCATTCTCATTCTCATTCAGTTACTACTTTAAATGTTGCAGAGTGAGATAAGTCAGTCTAGTGTCTAGTCTAGTCTGTTTGTGGACTGGTGTCAGAACAAAGGTTATTTCTTTTCTTGTTGTATAAGTTGGCTTTACATTGTGTTTCTACAATAATTTCTACCTTTGCAACAGGCATTAATAAAATGTCTCTACTTTTACAAAGTTACAATTTATGATAGAAATATGATCATTCTACTTTATCTTTATGGAGCCTGTTTCTAATGTTCTTTAGACCCTTCATTTGATTCATATAGGATGGTCAACACATAACTCTTAATAGAACAATAATAAAATTCATGGCAGACCTGCTATATTAGATTGCATTAAATTGCCCAGGTGTGTCTAATAAAGTGGCTTGTTGTAAAATTAAATGAAAAATTTACATGTAGTTAAATTAAATACAGTCAACTTTTTTGGTCATGTTTACTTTACATGTAAACAGTATATTAGGTTTAAAGTACTGACATTTTCAAACCACTTGGGGCCATTCTTGGACGATGGACTCATCGTGTAAGTTCTCATCGTGTCTGTCCTGGTTGCATCCTGCCACTCACACAGTGACAGCTGAGATTGACTCCAGCACTTTTTCCATCCTTAACAAGTGTTACAAACACAGAGCGACTGATCCAGTTCTTTCTACATGTCCTGGCTGGATGCTTGTTTCCTTAACATGTGACAACCAGGAGGACGTCCTTACTTACTACTCCCTCAGAGTCCTACAGCAACAGTGATTTTTTAAGACATTAAATTAAAATAGTGTCCTGGAAACAAAGAGAAAACTGCCACAAAGCTAAGTAAATAATTTTCTATATGAGGTTTTTATATCTGCTGTATTCACATTTAAATGTCTGTATTAACAGTTCTTTAACCTTTAACCTTCTTCTGAACATGAATTGAACATTGAAGAACATCAACTGTTCTTCTTCTCTTGACTACTCTTTGCTGTTAGAGACCTGGCAGCTCTTCCTCTCCCATAGTCGAGCCACATTTGTCTTGAGAGAGGAAGCAGCTGAGACCCTCAGTATGGTTTAAAGATGATCATCAGTAAGTCTGGACCTGTACTTGGACTTGTTGAAGTTCAGCTCAGGAAAGCTGGGGGTCAATTCTCAAAAACTGCAAATAGCGCGATTCAAATAAAAAACAATGACCCACAAATAGTGGTGCGTTATTGCCGATGGACAGGTGTCGCTATGTGACTGCAGACTACATTAGACTGCATTGAGTTCCTTACTTTTCTTTTAACCCGCCGCAAACGCATCACTTTGACTCATAATGTCCCGCTGGGCAGCAACTTAAAAAAACTTTTTTTTTAAGTGTTGTGAACGCAGCACGGTGGGACGAATGTCCGCGTGAGCTTCAATAGAAACGAGGCCCATAGCCAGGATGAAAACTCTCCATGGCAACGCTGCTGTCCCTCATCGAGAAATGTTTCTCTGATTGGATTAAACCCGGCCGATGTCCCGCCCCTGAGACCCATATACCCCACGGTGATTGGTTGGTTCGTTCAGCTCCGCACCAACACTGTAAAGTGTCAAACATCAATCTCGGGGAGGGGGAGGCAGATGCATCTAAACAAACTCGAATATGATGATGTGTAAATGTACTTTACATGTAAAGTGAAACCTGTTTTTGTTACTTAGCATTACAGGATTACATATGGTTTACAACTTAGAAATATCCTGTATCTCTAAATGTTAGAATATTTTCTAAGATCAATCCAAAGAGGATTTACAATACAGAAATGTCCAACTTCTGAAAAGTCTGTTCATTCATTTATTCACTCAATAACACTTTAACACTAGTCACTGCAGCACTGTGGTGGTGTTGAGGTCTTACTGAAGACCAGGTTTCTTTGACAGCAGCCTTCACTTCTGTTTTCTTGTCCAGATAAGACTCTTCTGATGTTGTGTCTGTGACCTAATACTAGAAATTAAACAGCTGTTTCCTGAAGTTGTGGTGGTTCTTGATGCTCTGACTCCAGCCTCTTTCCACTTTAAATAAAGTTCTCAAACTTTTCTTACATCAGCTTTAAATCTTCTTCAGGCTGATGTCATGACTTTCTGTGACTTATCCTCCATATGGAGGATGTTTAGACGAGACAGCATCTTTCCTGTGACTGAATTTGTACCGACCCAAACTGAGTGAAACACAGTATTCCTACTCTACTAGTAATGTAAAATATTCAAGTTTTTTTCACTTTACATATGTGATGTGAGAATTATGCTTTATAAATTACATAATGAATAATACACAGAGCAGCGGCTCTACTCCGAGCTCCTCCCGGGTGACTGAGCTCCTCACCCTATCTCTAAGGGTGCGCCCAGCCACTCTATGGAGGAAACTCATTTCGGCCGCTTGTATCCGCGACCTTGTCCTTTCGGTCATGACCCAAAGCTCATGGCCATAGGTGAGGGTCGGAACGTAGACTGACCGGTAAATCGAGAGCTTTGCCTTTCGGCTCTGCTCCTTTTTCACCACGACGGACCGGTACACCGACTGCATTACTGCTGCCGATGCACCAATCCGTCGTCCATCGTGAACAAGACCCCAAGATACTTAAAATCTCCCCCCCAACCTGGAGGGTGCAAGCCACCTTTTTCCGGTTGAGAACCATGGCCTCGGACTTGGAGGTGCTGATTCTCATCCCCGCCCCTTCACACTTGGCTGCAAACCGCCCCAGTGCCTGCTGGAGGTCCCGGTCTGATGAGGCCAACAGGACAACATCATCTGCAAAAAGCAGAGATGAAATCCTGTGATTCCCAAACCGGATTCCCTCCGACCCCTGGCTGCGCCTAGAAATCCTGTCCATAAAAGTAATGAACAGGATCGGTGACAAAGGGCAGCCTTGTCGGAGTCCAACATGCACCGGCTTCCCTTACTTCCAGTGTCCACCACTGGGTTCGGGGGTTGCCGCCGCGACAGGCACCAGAGACCCTACGGCCACAGCTCCAACAGCCGCATTGACAATGGAGGTGGAAAACATGGTCCACTCATTACATTACAGTCATTTAGCAGACGCTTTTATCCAAAGCAACTTACAAGTCATTACAAGTTACAATGGTAGGCAGGGCAGCGTGAGGAGGTCTTGCCTAAGGACCCCTACTGGAGGTAGCCATAGCTGGGATTTGAACCCCAGTCTCCCACATGGGAGGCGGTGATGTTACCACTACACTAACCAGCCGCTCCACTCGGACTCAATGTCTCCAGGCTCCCTCGGGACCTGATTGTAGCTCTCCCGGAGGTGGGAGTTGAAGACCTCTCTGACAGAGGGTTCCACCAGACGTTCCCAACAGACCCTCACAATACGTTTGGGTCTGCCAGGTCTATCCAGCTCCCCCCTCCGCCATCGGATCCAACTCACCACCAGGTGGTGATCAGTTGACAGCTCAGCCCCTCTCTTCGCCCGAGTGTCCAAGACATATGGTCGGAGGTCAGATGACACAACCACAAAGTCGATCATAGACCTCCGACCTAGGGTGTCCTGGTGCCACGAGCACTGATGGACACCCTTATGCTTGAACATGGTGTTCGTTATGGACAAACTGTGACTAGCACAGAAGTCCAATAACAAAACACCACTCGGGTTCAGATCAGGGAGGCCGTTCCTCCCAATCACGCCCCTCCAGGTATCACTGTCATTGCCCACGTGGGCGTTGAAATCCCCCAGTAGGACGACAGAGTCCCCAGTCGAAGCACCTTCCAGAACCCTTCCAGAGACCCTATGAAAGCTGGGTACTCTACACTGCTATTTGGCCCGTAGGCACAAACAACGGTGAGAGACCTATCCCCTACCCGAAGGTTTGATGATTTCATTTTCATCATAAGGGGTTTATGAACTGCTCTTAGTCTGGCCCGTCACCAGTCTAGTAGGAAAGTGCTATACAAGTGCAGACTGTTTACCATTTACATTTTAACAGCAGTGGGCTCCAATAACATCAGTACTGATTTCAAAATGTATAACTTATCCTTCTCCTCTTAGCAGCTGTCTCTTCATTTTAACTATTCTCCAGAAACAAGCTGCCATGAAGCTGCTGTAATGTCAGCATTTGAATATGGAAATACTGAGATATCATAGTTAGGAAAGGTTCATAGACGGCAAGAATATAAATGTAACAGAAAAAACAGTGGACCCCCTGTGAACCCTGTTCGAGTTGCACTTCATGTTGCCAGATACTAGCTTTAACCATTTAATTTCACTTTCAATGTAAAAACTAAACATTTAATTATAAAAATAAAATTGGACATTTTGGATAAAAATTAATGCAACAATGGACAAAAAATGTTGTGACATTGCAGAAGCTTATTAATGCAATGGCACATGTATGCTGTAATTAAACCTAAAGGACGTCCAACACAGAATTAGAGTGTGTGGATTTATCAAACAGTTATTTCCTTTAAGCTGTTTTCATTCTTGGAGGAGGCTTTGAGTTAAAGTGCAGATGTTGTTGTTTCACTGGACAACAAAAGTGACAAGTGATCAGTTTAAGTAACAAGTGTCATCAACCATTAGAATGAAATCAGGATTTTTTTTTTGTTTGTGTCAAAGAGCTGCAAATCAAATACAAATGATTTATGACATGACAACAATATACAGTAGTTAATGTTTAGTTAAGTTCAGACACAAACACAACCTGGTTAGCTTTAACAGTTTATTCATGTCCAACATTCCCCTGCTCACAAATCACTGTGACCATCAAAGACATTGACTTTACATAATAAAACCATAACACCATCACCAGATCTTAACCAACACTTAGAAAATACAAACATGTTCAACTAATGTATGACAGCACAATCACAGCAGTTTACTGTAGATAAAAACTTATATAATATAGATTATAACTGGATAAATGAGATTGATTCACACTTTTAGAAAATAACTGGTCACTGTCATCATTTTCTACATATAATTAGCTTAATATAATTACTTCATATACAGTTTAAATCTCTTCTAATAAAGAACCAAAAACAAAATGACATGTAATTAAAATCTCCTGTGTGTTAATGAGTGTTTTAATTCTTAGAACAGATGAAATTAAATGTCTCATTATCAGGTTTTTTGAACCACTGATTTCTTCCTTCTCTCTCCATGACTGCAGACATGTCACAGTCATCACACTCTACACCTGAAGCCCAGTTAGTGTAGCTGACGACCTCATCACTGACCCAGAACCAGAAATCCAGAGTGCAGGTGTAGCGCAGTCCCAGCCAAACAGATTCAGTTGAGGCCTTCTTGACTCTCTCTTGGATCCATCTCTGCTCGTCCAGGTTAGTGATGGAGACCAGGTCATAGTGTTTCTTTCTGCAGTAATTCAAGGCCTCCACCCAGGTCTTACTCTCATTGATCAGGATCAATTTATCTGTCAGACATAAACACAGGAGGTTCAGATACAACTGTACAAATATGAGATTTGATATGTTCAAATGACTCAGCTTTTTTTGCACAAAGGAAATATTGATTTTTTGAAGTAAGAGGTAAGTAGATTAATCTCTGAAATTAATAAATAAAGCAAATAAATATAAATAAACATAAACATAAACAGCACATGAATCCGTTGGTTGTTCTGATGCTTCAATGAACCTCGTAAACAAGAAAATTGTTTAGTTAGATCTTCATTAAACTCACCATCATAGCAGAAGAAGGGTTTTTCTTCATTACAATCAGCAGAGCTCCATTTTCCTGCTCTGTTTAACACAGTTGTAGCACATGTCTTGATACTTTGTCCATCAACCAAATCTTCAACATATTCCCAGTTTCTGAAAGAGAAGTTTCTCCCATCTGACCACCTCCAGGTGTCTCTGAACACACCGATCCACACATCACTTTCATTCTTCACACTGTCATCATCCAGCTGATCAAGTCCACTGACCAGGTCTGTGTGATTTACTCTGCAGTATCTCTGAGCCTGAGGCCAGGTCAATTTAAAGTTGATCAAATGAAATGATTTGTTGAATTGTTTTGTTTCTGCAGGAAAAGGTTGGATTTTATCACCACAGTTGCAAAGACACAGGCTTAAAAATAAAATTATTATTCAACCATATTCAAGTATTTAAGTACTAAAAGAAATGCTGTATTAATGGAACTATATGCTGAAGACGCATAACATCATTATTAGTCACATATTCTTACCATTGTAGCAGAAGAATTGAAATTCACCATCGCAGGCATAGTCACTCCATTTTTGATTTTTCATCAACACACAGTTCTCTAGATGATTGTGTTTACCCTTATCATTCGGCTCTCCAGAATCCCATCTTGTCTGATTTTCATTGAACTCCAGTCCTGGTAGAGACCAGTACCACGTCCTGTTGTCCTTTCCTGGGTAGCTGTGCAGACCAATCCAGGCTTCAGTCAGAGTCTCTGTAGACTTACGGAGTCTCTCCATGTCTGTCATGTTAGACACTGTGGCCAGGTCTGTATACTTCTCTCTACAGTATTTCTGAGCTTTATCCCAGGTCTTATTCTCTCCAATAAAGTGGTACACATACAGGTGACATGTGAAGAAGAAACTCTGACCTAAAAACAAAGGAAACACTGCATTGATGGAGCTGAAAAAACATCATGAAAATAGAAATTACATTCGTTATTTAGACTTTACTGTTTCTATTCCCATTCCACTAATTTGATTATTTTACTTTTTTTTGATAGAATTTTTTTTTTTAATGTTTCATGAATCCAGATTAATTTTTAGTTTGTTTTCTTCCAGAAGAGGAGGGTGATATCACGACATGATGTACAGTACAACACAACACGTGAATGAGAACAGTTCACAGGTCAAAGACATTTTCATTTATTGTTCTCATTAAAACTACTTTGTTTAGAGTGATGGAAAAAATCAGATATATTCTTATCAACAGTCAGATACTTTAGTAAATTTCAGGGTTAATCAGCTTGTTGGAATATTTCACTCACTATTTGACTTGTTTTTTCTGTTTTCAGTTGTTTTATTTAAAATGGTAGTAGAGCTGCTGTAGATGACATTTAATCCACTTACCCATCAGAATGAACAGGAACAGACTCCACTGCATCTTTTCCTGCTTTCAACTGAAAACAAAGTAGAACAAATACAAAGAACCTAAATTGTGATTCAGAAGTTTTAATTGTTTGCAGACATTTGGTGAACACTTTTATACACAGACACAGATTTGACTAATGATTCACATTCAGGAATGAATTTCAGGTCTTCAACATAACTCTCTGCACCAAGTCTGGAGTAAAAACACACACAAATATATATAATAAAAATATATATAGTTTGTTACAATAACATTTACAATATATATAGTTGAGATCACTATTCACCACAAACTGTTAACTTACATCTGGTCTTTTCTTCTATCTTCTCCTTCACTCTGATGCTTCTCCTTGTTGTGCTGAACTAAACTGTACATAACTAACATCTCTTCAAATATAGGTTGGTGCTCTATTTCTAGATAAAAACATTTGAATAATATTATAATATGGAGGTTTCAGATCTTTGTCACATCCTCAAATGAAGCAAATGAAGTTGTGAAAAAAAATCTAAACAACTCGGCCCAATTTCCCATAGGTTTGAATGTTTGTCTGTTTCTGTATTTCAGCCTTTATTTGCATCTATTTGCTTGAGCGTGTTTCAATGACCAACTCCTTCTTCTCTTTCGGCTTTTCCCATCAGGGGTCGCCACAGCGAATCATCCTTCTCCAACTCACTCTATCATGGGCATCTTCTACCCTCACACCAACCAGCCTCATGTCCTCTGTTATAACATCCATATATCTCCTCTTTGGTCGTCCTCTTGCCCTCCTGCCTGGCAGCTCCATCTCCAACATCCTTCTACCAATATACTCACTATCCCTCCTCTGAACATGTCCAAACCATCTCAGTCTGGCCTCTCTGACTTTGTTGCTAACGCAGGCAACGTGAGCCGTCCCTCTGATGTACTCGTTCCTTATTCTGGCTTGTGTTTCAATGACCAACACAGTTTCAAAAGATTTGTGAATGTGTTTGACCAAATTTTTTGTTGCTATATCATTTATTGGATATGCCAATGGTAAATAAACGCATCATGGTGGTGTAGCGGTTAGCACTATCACCTCACAGCAAGAAGGATCCTCGTTCAACTTCATGGGTTGACAGGGTGTCTTTCTGTGTGGAGTTAGCATGTTCTCCTTATGTCTGCATGGGTTCTCTCTGGGTACTCTGGCTTCCTCCCACCTCCAAGGACCTGCATGTTGGGTTAATTGGTGACTATAAAATTGCCCATAGGTGTAAATGTGATTGTGAAAAGTTGTCTTTCTCTGTTTTTCTGTCCTGTGATGGACTGAAGATCTATCTAGGGTGTACTTCACCCCTCGCTCGATGACAGCTGGGATAGGCTCCAGCACTCTCGTGACTGTTGAGTGGACAAGTGGTTAAGAAAATGGATGGATGGATGTTGAATGAATGAGTTTGTGTGTTTTGTTTATTTGCATTTATTTGCTTGAGCGTGTTTCTGTATTTACCTTATGCTGTAACAGTAAATAAAAACACATTACAAATACAGTTAACTCACACAAATACAGAAATACATTAAATACTAAAATAACTGAAATATTGTTTTACCCAAATGTAAAAACAACAAAATACAGAAACCTTGTGTAGAACAAAACAAAATTAAGGGTTAAAAATACCAAAACACTTAGTTGAAGTCCTTAAAATTAACCGTGCACCTGAAATGAATCCAGCATCCACAAAGCATCAGTGTCTGCAAGTAATTAGAAGAGGTCATTGTGGATGGTGTTTGGACTGAGTCTGAGCAGGGATTGAGACTTGACAATACGTTATTTTATTGTACAAACATTGAATGGACCACTGGGGGACTGGTTTCTACCAAAGTGCACTTCTAACATTATTGGTGTGTGTCTACATGCAGCATATAAATGTACCAAAAAGCTCCCTGAGTCAAAGCTGTCAGGGTAAACAGTGTTTAATGTTTTAATAAAGTTTGTGTTGATTTCCACTGAAATATGTAATGGTTTCGGCCTGGCCCCGGCCGGCCTTGGTTTTCCTCCTTCACTCTCCCTCTGGACTCAGTCCTTTTTCTCCTGTCAGATCGTCATCATTTCTCAACCTGTTCCTAGCCTGTTTCCCATGCCTGCTCAACCCTGCCTGCTCCTGCTCGTCCTCCTCAGCCTCCTCAGCCCTGTCTGCTTCCCCCCCTGGATTCTCTGGACTATGTTCCCTCCTCTGAGTTTTGGACATTATTACCTGTTTTTTCTCTGTGAGTGTTTTCGTGCAGCGGTTTGTTTTGTACTTTGATTCCTGAGTTGTTACTTTGTTCCACGCCATTTTGGTAGTTTTCTGTTGTCACTTTTTCTTCGTGTTTCCCTGTCTGTTTTTGTAGTATCGGTTGACACCCCCCCCTTAGTTTCTCTGTTGTTTTTTGTAGTTTCACCCAATAAATCCTGTTTTAGTTCATTCCTGCCTCGTTCCCCTCCTTACTCATGACAAAATATGAATTTGCTTTGAGGAGTTATTTCACACATCATTCAGTTCAATTTAAGTCAGTTTATTTGAACCCTGTCTCTTACACATTATGTTCACTGTAATTAAACTGCACCCTGATCACCTTTTTTGTAGCAAACATAATGACAAAATTATGGTGAAACATATTGTTTTTATTAACCCATAAAAACACACAGTGACATAGGTGTCACCAACACTTGTTTCTGTTTTAATTTTTAATAATTGATTAATTAATGTTTATTTTAACCATGTCCTATCAGACCCCGCAACAAATTCTTAGCTCAGACCAAGGTCGTATTTTTGTTTAAATTTGAATGCAGACGTTGTGTGTGCAGTGACTGTTAGAGTTTTATTTATTTACCCAGACCACAGTCTTTCCCTGATCTGAACACATGCTGTGAATGCCTCAACCCAAAATGTATATGTGGATGTTAAACTGCAAGATTGGATATTTTTATCAAAAACAAAAATGAGGATGTTTTGATTTTTTTATGTCTTTGACCAAACAATCAGGAATCTATTTCAGGAAAATGGCCTAATGGGGTATTTGAGAGCAGGTTCACGCTAAACATGTAATACTTGTAAAAGCATCTGGAGAAGCTGTGGAGAACGTTACACTGACTGTAATATTGTTTAGCATGACCAGTTTGGTGTTGGGTTTATGATTGTCTGGCATATATACATAATGCGAAGCACAGAATTCTAAAAGCTGGACAAAAGCATCCGGAGTGCCATTGGTTATCGGGATGAAATCCTTGGACCTTTGGTGCAGTGGGTCCCGGGTTCCTCCTGGTGACAATAATGCTCAGCCTCATGTGGAGAGTATGCAGGCAGTTCCTGGAGGATGAAGGAATTGACGCCATTGACACAAAAATATCCATTATAACGGCTCTGGGACATTATGTTTTAGTCCATCTGATGATGCCAGGTTGAAAAATCAAACTGCCCAGCAGCTTTGTGATGTCCTGGTCCAGATCTGGGAGAAGTTACCCCAGGAAGCATGTGGGGGCCATACAAACCATTGTACCATTTTTGAGTTGCTGAAATTGAATTGCAGCTAAATTGACCTGCTGCATCATTTTTTCACTTTTCACATTCAGTCTTCATTAGGTAAAGTATATTATATATACTTTATACACATTCAGGTAGACAGACTGTGTGTTTCACAGTGTGAGAAGTGTGAGTTTCCTGAAGATCCTATCAAGTTTTTTACCACCAGAGGCCTTTAGGGTCCTGCGCAGTATCTTAGCTGTTCCTAGGACTGCACTCTTCTGGACAGAGATCTCACATGTTGTTCCTGGGATCTGCTTGAGCCACTCTCTCAGTTTGCGAGTTACAGCTCCCAGTGTTCCTATCACCACAGGTACCACCAGTTCCTGATGGTGCTCTCACAATGTTTCGCTCATTCTTGGATTTCTGTGAGAACCAACCGAATGACAATCCTATCAAAAATCAGCTAATGGGATTCAACCTGGAACTGACCAATCAGGTCAAAAAAAAAAAAAAAAAAAAGCATTAAGGCTATGTGCTAACCAAAACACAACACAACAGAGACAATTGTAAGGTTGTCTAACAACGTTTTACCAGTATCTTATCTCAAACGTGGTATTGGAGCACAGCTAAACATACACTGTACTGACAAACACACAGATGTGTTTATTTATTAAAGTTATATTTTCATTGACAGAGGTTAAGACAATTTGGATTTCTGTGTATAGTTCAGCAAAGCAAAAATGACAACTGTCGTCTAAAACAACAGTCCTGTAATAGAGTTATATTTAGTGTATGTTTAAGATGTACTACCTTATGCAAATTGGTGATTGTCTTTTAGCTGCCGACATAAATATAACAACATTCTCACTGTTCTAAAATAACTCTACATGAAATAACGTATGTATCTGCTGCTGAGGAAAGGAAAACAAATGTGAAATCCACAAGGCCAAACTGCACTACAAACATACACTTGAACATAAACTCAGCACAGCTTGGGATCTGCCTGGGATAAAAGGAGGACCATGGTTGAAATAAATGACAAGAATAAGAAGATCCTTGGTTCTACTACTGTCCTTTCCAGCTCTTTGTTGCTGTGCTAACTTTTATGGGAATTGCACTCATTAAGTTTTTAATGACCTTATTGTTGTAGATTTGATCAAACTCACCATCATAGCAGAAGAAGGGTTTTTCTTCATTACAATCATCAGAGCTCCATTTTCCTGCTCTGTTTAACACAGTTGTAGCACATGTCTTGTTACTTTGTCCATCAACCAAATCGTCAACATATTCCCAGTTTCTGAAAGAGAAGTTTCTCCCATCTGACCACCTCCAGGTGTCTCTGAACACACCGATCCACACATCACTTTCATTCTTCACACTGTTATCATCCAGCTGATCAAGTCCACTGACCAGGTCTGTGTGATTTTCTCTGCAGTATCTCTGAGCCTGAGGCCAGGTCAATGTATAGTTGATCAAATGAAATGATTTGTTGGATTGTTTTGTTTCTGCAGAAAAAAGCACACAGTTCTCTAGACGTCCTCCATTATCATCTGGCTGTCCAGATTTCCATCTTGCCTGAGTTTCATTGAACTTCAGTCCTGGCAGAGACCAGTACCACGTCCTGTTGTTCTTTCCTGGGTAGCTGTGCAGACCAATCCAGGCTTCAGTCAGAGTCTCTGTAGACTTACGGAGTCTCTCCATGTCTGTCATGTTAGACACTGTAGCCAGGTCTGTATACTTCTCTCTACAGTATTGCTGAGCTTGATCCCAGGTCTTATTCTCTCCAATAAAGTGGTACACATACAGTTGACATGTGAAGAAGAAACACTTCACTGTTTTTATTTTAGTCCATTGTTTAGATTATTTTACATGTTAATGCTTTATGAATCTGGATTTATCTTTAGCTGTTTCCTCTAGAAGAGGAGGGTGATATCAGGACATGATGTACAGTACAACACAACACGTGAATGAGAACAGTTCACAGGTCAAAGACATTTTCATTTATTGTTCTCATTAAAACTACTTTGTTTAGAGTGATGGAAAAATCAGACGTATTCTTATCAACAGTCAGATACTTTAGTAAATTTCAGGGTTAATCAGCTTGTTGGAATATTTCACTCACTATTTGACTTGTTTTTTCTGTTTTCAGTTGTTTTATTTAAAATGGTAGTAGAGCTGCTGTAGATGACATTTAATCCACTTACCCATCAGAATGAACAGAAACAGACTCCACTGCATCTTTTCCTGCTTTCAACTGAAAACAAAGTAAAATAAATAACACTTGCTTCAGTGTGACTGATTGATTGAACCTTTTTTTTATCTGACATCCAAAGACACATATTACAAAACAAAACATTTCATTAACCAACATCACACATTCTCTAACATTGATCACAAACACCAATATTTATCCCATGAGAACACCACCACCACCAGTTTGACTGAATTGTTGATTGATATAGGTTGGTGCTCTCTTGGACTGTTTTGTTTGGATTTTTCGGACTCTGCCTGTTCTAGACCCCGTCTCTTGCCTGACCCCCCTGGTACTGTGAGTTCTGTTTGTTCCCTGTCTTTACCCCTGCTCACGGTACCAGACCTGTACCTGGACCTGTACCCCTGTACCCCATCTACCCTGGATTCCCCCTCGTTGGATCAGCCTGACCTGACCCTGCTTCCCCTCCCGTTCAGTGAGTTTTCCCTCTGGTCTATTTGCTCCCTCGTTGTTCCCTTCCCTGCTCTGTTTTGGTTTGGATCTCCCTGTGTGTCGATCTGGATTGTTTTACTGTTGTGGATTCTGCCTGTCAGATTTATCCCTGTACCGCCTACTTGTGTATGACCTGGATTCCCCTAGACCTCCGAGTTTAGCCCAGTGGATTATTGTTTGGATTATATCTTCGTAGTGCTTCTGTGACATTTGTGTTTCTGTCCATGTGCTCCCTGTTGGTCGGCCATCTTGGTTTTTCGTCACTTCCGGTTTTCAACCCAGACCACCAAACTCACCCTACCTCATCTCCTCCCATCTGGTGACTGTTTCATGGATTTACTGTGTTCTGTTGATTATAAATAAACATTGACTACTCAGTTCTGTCCTGTCATATCTCTGGCCATGGAGTCCATCCGGCAGCTCATGACACTTCCTGGATGAAAACATTTGAATGATATTAGAATATGGAGATTTTAGATCTCTGTCAGATAATGATACATTTACAGGGAACAACAACAGATTAGTTTTTTTTTTTGTTCTTTGAGTAATACGTATATTTATCATCAAAGGTGAAAGTAAGCACTAACTGTTTAATTATAGTAAATTAACACGTTTTGTATTTCTCTCATGTCAGGGCTGAATTGGCAATCTGGTACACCTGGCAGATGTAGTTTTGTGTCAATGACATAACACAATTTTTACAATTACAGCATATAGCTGTAATGTTGGATAAGTGTAATGTGTATGTATTATACTAACCATAAATCTTGTGTTTTATGTACATTTATTTGTGTTGGTTCCTCTAGGACCCTTCTTGTGCCACAGGGTGTCCCAGGTCTTGCTGGATGCTCTAACATGTGGCCTCAGGTGCTCTGAAGTGTTAATATGAGTCAACCAGGAGGACACTCAACATTAGGTAGTTTTTATTGAATCTAATATAGCAAACAGTATTTACAGATTTACAAATGTAATTTAAACACATCACACATTCATACATTTTAGTGCACAAAGTCACTCAAGTATAAAACTAGTTTTTCAAGTATGAAAATGCATTTCCACATATGTAGGTCTTTGTTGTTGATCTCATTCTGTAGATACAAATATTTTGACACAGACAGATCTTCTTTCCTAAATGTTAGTATTTGAATATAAAAAATTGAGGTTTCATGTGTCACCAATGAATAGTGACACATTTATAAAAAGAAGAAAGACGTATAGGATATGTGAACAGTGGCTGAATGTGATGCAAAACAAGAAGAAACGAACTGAAAGAAAATTATTATTTCATAAGTGATAAACTAAAAAATCCTGAAGTAATCATGAGCCTTAATTGGGGTTGCTGCAATTGTTCAGGTCTAGGTTCAACAACGTTATGTGTCCAAAGAATGAGGTCAGCGACACTGCAGAAGCTTATCGAAACGGTGAATGTGTGCTGTAATCTAAGCTAAAGATGGTCCAATGAAATATTAGTGTGTGATTTTTTTGGGGGATGGGCAGTAGTTGAGATCTGATTTGTTTTTAAAATATTCATTGTTTTTATTTGAACATTGTATGTTTGTATGTTTTGGCCTTTTATCAATAAACAGTTTTCATTGTTTTTAATTTCTTAATCTTTCTCCATCTATTTGTTTTCTATTTCTTGTCCTGTGTTAAACATTTCAATAAAACTAAATAAACAATAGATTAAAGGATCTAGAGATGACAAGACAGACACATGTAGTCAAAGAAATTGGGAAAAAAAAGTTTAAAGGCTACTTGTGACTGGAAGATTATTAGCCCACATCCCAGACCAAATTTTCAGTTTAGATTTAAGATTTTTGTAGCATCTGAATACATCTTTGCACAAACAAAAGACTTCGATTGAGTCTACCAATAAATTTTAGAGCAATAGTAAAGAATCTATTTGTGGCTAGTGAGCATAAAATGAATGGTTACAGCAAACAAAACAGTTTCAGTATTCAAATGGACACCAGTCTACTGAAAACATGTGAAACTATTCATTCAGCTTATTTTATGCAGATATTAAGGCAATTTACAGGTGTTATTTAACTAAATGACGTGAATTACGGAGCACACTGCTCTTCTCTTTGTGCTTCTTTGGTGTTGTTTTGTATCTCAGGTAACTTCCTCCAGCTCAGTTTTACAGAAACACCTTCGTCTCTAAACTTATTTTCCAGCTGTGCAACAGAAAAGAGATGGTACAGTGTGAATTTAGATATAATTGTATGAACTTGCTGATAAAGGTGTGTGTATTAGACAGATGAAATAAGGACCGTCCATAGAACAGAAACTGTGTCCAGTTAACATAAATAGTAATGTTGTGAATACAAGTAAATAAACATTAGAAGGTTGATGCCAGTAATATTAATAGTAAATGTGAGATTTACCCGTTTCAACATGATATTGATCACAGCAGGGTCTTTCAAGTTCACAGAGGGGTTCTCAGCAGACAGCGTCAATCTCACCAAGTGTTTCCTCAGTGGAACTGGTTCAGAAGGTAGATAATAATCTACAGTTAGATGCTGACAAAACAGAACTTTCAACACCTGCCCCATCTGACCATGATACGTACAGGCATTTGAAAGGCATTGATCCAGACCAAAAAAGACTTGGATTTAGGAGGTTAAACTCTGACTAAGCAATATTTTCTCTTATTACAATCTCTATTTTTCACGACTCTCGCATGTTCACCTAGAGGTCACTCACATCTTTCCCAATTGTAATGGCTATCTTGCAGTATCACTTTGATTTATTGAAATGGGAGACCTGCAGAGGATGAGTGCAACACAGTGGAATGGAATTGGAAATAAGACTTACATGATTAAATTACTGCATGTACATTTTGTTCATATGTTCCCTTAGCAACTGTCAGCGAACGTCTGACAATTGAAGAGAGGAAAGTTGTCCCATTCTTTCCCAATATAGGATTTGAACTGCTCAACAGTCCTGGGTCTTCTACTTCCTCTTTATCATAGTTTGTGTTTTGTTCTGAAAGTTCTGAAAAACTAAAAAACTGCTGGACTGCAGTCAAGTCAGTTCAGCACCTGGACTCTTCAACTACAAAGTTATGCTGTTGTCATAGACAAAGTATTTGGTTGATCATTGTCCTGCTTAAATATGGAAGGTTTCCTAACAAAACATGTCTGGATAAGAGCATATGCTGCAATAAAACCTGGATATATCTTTCAGCACTGATGGTGCCTTTCAAGATCTGGCCACCTCATAGCCACCAATCAAATATATTTAATACTATTACTATTATTTATGTTATAGTTATGTCATAGTTATTTATGATTAAACAGTTGAATCAGTTGGTTATCCTGATGCTTCAATGAACCTCGTAAAGAAGAAAATTGTTTAGTTAGATCTTCATCAAACTCACCATCATAGCAGAAGAAGGGTTTTTCTTCATTACAATCAGCAGAGCTCCATTTTCCTGCTCTGTTTAACACAGTTGTAGCACATCTCTTGTTACTTTGTCCATCAACCAAATCTTCAACATATTCCCAGTTTCTGAAAGAGAAGTTTCTCCCATCTGACCACCTCCAGGTGTCTCTGAACACACCGATCCACACATCACTTTCATTCTTCACACTGTCATCATCCAACTGATCAAGTCCACTGACCAGGTCTGTGTGATTTACTCTGCAGTATCTCTGAGCCTGAGGCCAGGTCAATGTATAGCTGATCAAATGAAATGATTTGTTGGATTGTTTTGTTTCTGCAGGACAAAACTTGGATTTTATCACCACAGTTACCAGAAATACACAAGAAAACAAATGAAAAAGATTTAATACTTGTAACTTTTTTTGGAATGCTATGAGTGAGCCACACTGTTCATGTTTTTAACTCCACAAAAAAAAAATCCGAATCTTAAACAGCTGCGCAGCATGATGTGCTGCCAACACATAACAGCATTATTCTTACCATTGAAGCAGATGAATTTTTGTATATCATTACAAGCGTAGTCATTCCATTTTTGATTTATAGTTGAATGTCTGTTCATCAGCACACAGTTCTCTAGACGTCCTCCATAATCATCTGGCTGTCCAGAATCCCATCTTGTCTGAGTTTCATTGAACTTCAGTCCTGGCAGAGACCAGTACCACCTCCTGTTGTCCTTTCCTGGGTAGCTGTGCAGACCAATCCAGGTTCAGTCAGAGTCTCTGTAGACTTACGGAGTCTCTCCATGTCTGTCATGTTAGACACTGTGGCCAGGTCTGTATAGTTCTCTCTACAGTATTTCTGAGCTTCATCCCAGGTCTTATTCTCTCCAATAAAGTGGTACACATACAGGTGACATGTGCAGAAGAAACTCTGACCTAAAAAAAGAGGAAACACTACAGTGATTGATGTGATTGTAAAATCTAAACCAGAAGAACAGAAATGATACTCGTCACGCAGACCCGTTTTATCGATGTTTGTTGTTGTTGTTGTTGTTGTTGTGTTTTTAAAAGGTTTTATCAATCTGTATCAACGTTGTAGCTGTTTTCTTCCAGAAGAGGAGGGTGATATCAGGACATGATATACAGTAACACAACACGTGAATGAGAACAGTTCAAGTCAAGTAAAGTCAAGTCAAGAAGCTTTATTGTCATTCCAACCACATATAGCTGAAGCAGTACATAGTGAAATGAGACAACGTTTCTCCAGAACCATGGTGCTACATAAGACAGTAACAAGACAGAACATGGAGCTTAGGACTGCTAAGTAGTCCTAGCCACATAAAGTGCATCCTGTGCAACCTCTTGCAAACAGTGCAATAACACAAAGAGAAAGTGCAGACAGACGTCTGAAGACAGTGCAAAAAACAGAACACAAAGCACAAAACAGCAGCGACCAGTAGCGGAAATGTACAATTTACATCTGAGGTAATATAAAAAAGATGGTGGAAATTATGTGCAAGAACAGCAAGTTGAACATGTCAAATCCAGTGTGTGTGTGTGTGTGTGTGTGTGTATGTGTGTGCTCAGTTCAGGAGCCTGATGGCTTGAGGGAAGAAACTGTTCAACAGTCTGGTTGTGAGGGCCCGAATGCTCCGGAACCTCTTCCCTGATGGCAGAAGTGTGAAGATTGGGTGTGAGGGGTGGGTGGGGTCGTCCACAATGCAGGTAGCTTTGCGGATGCAGCGTGTTGTGTAAATGTCCGTGATGGAGTGGAGAGAGACTCCAATGATCTTCTCAGCTGTCCTCACTATCCACTGTAGGGCCTTGCGATCCGAAACAGTGCAGTTCCCAAACCAGGCAGTGATGCAGCCGCTCAGGATGCTCTCAATGGTTCCCCTGTATGAAATGTAGTCAGGATGGGGGGCGGCAGATGGGCTTTTCTCAGCTTCCTCAGGAAGTAGAGACGCTGCTGGGCCTTTTTGCTGATGGAGCGGGTGTTGAGTGACCAGGTGAGGTTCTCCTCCAGATGGACACCAAGAAATTTGGTTCTCTTCACGATCTCCACTGACGATCCATCGATGATCAGTGGAGATTAGCCACTCTGTGCTCTTCTAAAGTCAACAACCATCTCTTTAGTTAGCCTTGCACCAGGTTGAGAGCTCCTCTCTCTGTACGCTGACTCGTCGCACTTCGTGCTGATGAGACCCACCATAGTCGTGTCATCGGCGAACTTGATGATCTGATTCGAGCTGTGCATCGCTACACAGTCGTGAGTCAGCAGAGTGAACAGCAGTGGACTGAGCACACAGCCCTGAGGGGCCCCGGTGTTCAGTGTGGTGGTGCTGGAGACACTGTTCCCGATCCGGGCTGACTGGGGTCTCCCAGATGGGTGAGGGCCAGGTGGAGAGTAGTGGTGATGGCATCGTCTGTGGAACGGTTTGGACGATATGCAAACTGCAGAGGGTCCAGTGAGGGTGGAAGCTGGGACTTGATGTGCCTCATAACCAGCCTCTCGAAGCACTTCATGATGATGGGTGTGAGTGCAACAGGGCGGTAGTCATTGAGGCAGGAGACAGTAGATGTCTTCGGCACCGGCACGATGGTCGTTGACTTGAGGCATGTAGGAACAACTGCTCAGGGAGATGTTGAAGATGTCGATGAAGACATCCACGAGCTGTTCTGCACATTCCCTGAGGACCCTGCCAGGAACCTTATCTGGACCAGCAGCCTTCTGTGGGTTGATTCTGCGTAGAGTCTTCCTCACGTTGGCAGACAGACAGATCACCTGATCATTTGAGGGAGGGGTGGATTTCTTAGTCACCGTGTTATTCTTTACCTGTACCTCAAATCGGGTGTAGAAGTCATTCAGCTCATCTGGGAGGGAGGCGTCGCTGTCAAAGACGGGTGGAGTTGTCTTGTAGTTAGTGATCACCTGGATGCCCTGCCACATGCGCCGGCTGTCTCCGCTGTCCTCAAAGTGGCCGTGGATCCTCCTGGCGTGCGCGCACTTCGCCTCTCTGATGGCTCGGGACAGTTCAGCCCTTGCTGTTCTTAAGGCCGTCCTGTCTCCTGTTCTGAAGGCGGAGTCCCTCGACTTCAGCAGCGCACGCACCCTAGCAGTCATCCACAGTTTCTGGTTGGAGCGTGAAGTGATGGTCTTGGAGATGGTCACATCATCAACACACTTGCTGATGTAGCTGGTCACTGATGATGTGTACTCTTCCAAGTTGACGTAATCACCGGTGGTTGCAGCCTCCCTGAACATGTCCCAGTCGGTGCACTCAAAGCAGTCCTGAAGAGCAGACATGGCTCCTGCTGACCAGGTCTTTAACTGCTTCAGAACTGGTTGGGAGCGTCGGACAAGTGGTCTGTATGCTGGAATTAGCATAACAGAGATGTGGTCTGAGTATCCGAGGTGGGGGCGGGGCTCCGCTCGGTACGCGCCGGGGATGTTAGTGTAAACACGATCCAGCGTGTTGTCCCCTCTCGTTGCAAAGTCCACATGCTGATGGAGTTTAGGGAGCACTAACTTGAGATTTACATGGTTGCAATCTCCAGCAAAGGTGACCAGTCCGTCAGGTTGGGTGTTCTGCACGTCGCTGATAGCTCCATGTAGTTCACCCAACGCCTCTTTGGCATTAACGCCAGGAGGGATGTAAACTCCAAAAATGAAAACAGTGGTGAATTCCCTCGGTAAATAAAAAGGTCTGCACCGAACAGTAACAAACTCCACAAGTGGTGAACAGTAGCTGGAAACCAGTACAGAGTCCTTGCACCAGTCCATGTTAATAAAAACACACACACCACCGCCGCGACTCTTACCGCACAGAGCTGGGTTTCCGTCGGCTCGAAACGCGGTTAGGCCGTGTAGCTTGATGGCGGCGTCCGGGACTCTGTCGCTGAGCCACGTCTCTGTGAAGACAAAGACGCAGCAGTCTCTGTACTCACGCCGCGTAGTTCGCTGAAGTCGGATGTAGTCCAGTTTATTGTCCAGGGAGCAGACATTAGATAAAAACATGGACGGTAAAGCCGGCCGGCTAGGGTTAGCACTTAGCCTAGCACGGACACCCGCCCGCTTGCCGCGCTTCTGCTTCCTCGAGCACCGCTTCCGATGTGCTTTCGCCCGGCCACCGGCATCAGGCGAAGCCGAGGACTGGGGGCCTGGTGTTCGTGGCCGAGGTCATAGTAACCCGAGGTCGCGGAGGTCGTCCTGCAGATCGTCATGCAGCTTGGTCGGTGCATCATATCTGAGTCGAAGCAGCGTCTGGCGGTCGTAAACTCGAATACAACTGTTGTTGGTGATCATGAATGTGTGTGGTCGTGCTAAAAACGTGGAAAAGGCCGCTGCGAGCTACTGCCGTGCCGCCATCTTGGAACCAACAAGGTTTGTTGTCCAAGGTCAAAGGTCAAATACATTTTTATTTATTGTTCTCATTAAAACTACTTTGTTTAAAGTGATGGAAAAATCAGACATATTCTTATCAACAGTCAGATACTTTAGTAAATTTCAGGGTTAATCAGCTTGTTGGAATATTTCACTCGCTATTTGACTTGTTTTTTCTGTTTTCAGTTGTTTTATTTAAAATGGTAGTAGAGCTGCTGTAGATGACATTTAAGCCACTTACCCATCAGAATGAACAGAAACAGACTCCACTGCATCTTTTCCTGCCTTGAACTGAAAACAAAGTAGAACAAGGACAAAGAACCTAAATTGTGATTAACGAGTTTTAATTGTTCACAGTCATTTGTTGAACTCTTACACTTTTATACACAGACACAGATTTAACTAATGATTCACTTTCAGGAATGAATTTCAGCCCTTGAACATGTCTGTAATTAAAATACACATAACTCTCTGCACCAGGTCACACACACATTTACATAACATAAATATATATAATTTGTTACACTAACATTTACAATATATATTGTTGAGATCACTATTCACCACAAACTGTTAACTTACATCTGGTCTTTTCTTCTATCTTCTCCTTCACTCTGATGCTTCTCCTTGTTGTGCTGATCTAAACTGTACATAACTAACATCTCTCTAAATATAGGTTGGTGCTCTACTTCCTGGATGAAAACATATTTGAATAGTATTATAATATTGAGGTTTCAGATCACACACATTTCACATCCACAAATGAAGCAGGAAGTTTATATCAGTTGTGAAAACAAATGGAAACAACTTGAAATTTTTTTTTCAAGCTTTTCTAAAATGTTAGTGTCTTATGTAGGAAATGATTCAGTTGACTTGGTTTGTGCTTTGACTATTTAGTGTCCGTAACACAAAAAGTCCTTTTCTTTTATTATAGTGAATCCACACACACATGGTTATTGCCCACTTTATGTATTTATCTCCTGTCAGGGCTGGATCTGTTGCAGATGCACTTTTGGATCAATGGCATTAAGTTTTTATACATCCTATAGGTGCAAGGTCAAGTGTGAGTGTGTTACTTGTGTAATGGTTGTTTTATATGAAGCACACTTTTTTTTTATGTTCATGTAAATGTGTTGGTTTCCTTCCTGTGTCACAGAGTGACTGCCCCAGTTGTCTTTATGTGGCTTGACAGGATGCTCTAACATTTTGTCTCCTCTTAATGGGAGGCAACCAGGAGGAGACTCAATATTAGGCAGTAAGTATTTACACATGTATTATAACATTTACAAGTGTAAACATGGCAGAATATTTGTGCACAAAACCTAATTTTATGTTTGGAAAGTTTTGTGTCACACAACTATGAGTCTTCAATTACACATTGGTTTTGCATTTGTCGATCTGTTGCCGACTGACCCCTCACTCCCCTACAAACCCTCTGCTCTCCTCATATCTACTGCACATACAACCATTGAACTGTATCTGTCTCACACACTAGTCCCATTCATTCACTCATTCATGTACTGAATATTTTCCATTTCCTTTAAATGTCAACTTCTGTTTCCTCTGTTATGAATTACTCTTATTGTTTACTTCACTAATGGTATCATTTGTACATAGTGATTAGTAAATAATGTTTATAGCTTTTAATAACACATGTTTATCTGTATTTTATGTCCATAGTACTTCCACATGTACATTAAGTCCATAATAGTACTTATTTTGTACATGCTATAGATACTGTATATTCTTTACTGCTTATTGCACTTCTGGTAAGATGCTAAATGCTAATTTTGTTGCCTTGTACTTGTACATGTGTAATGACACAAGTTGAATCTAATCTAATCTAATATGTTAGATTTCACTGAATGTGATACAATGGAAGCAGAACCCTGGTTTGACTCCACAGGTTGACAGGGTGCCTTTCTGTGTGGAGCATGTTCTCCCTGTGTCCGTGTGGGTTCTTTCTGGGTACTCTGGCTTCCTCCCATCTCCAAAGATATGCATGTTAGGGTCACTGGTTAGTCTAAGTGAAAAGTCGCATCTGTCCTGTGATGGACCGGCGATCTGTCCAGGGTGTACCGCTCGCCCGATGACAGTTGGGATATGCTGCAGCACCCCCGTGACTGTTGAGTAGACAAGTGGTTAAGAAAAAGCATGGATGGATGTTGAATGAATGAGTTTGTGTGTTTTGTTTATTTGCATTTATTTGCTTGAGCGTGTTTCTGTATTTCCCTTACGCCGTAACAGTAAATAAAAACACAATACAAATACTGTTAACTCACACAAATACAGAAATACATCAAAAACTCAAAAATAAATACTAAAATGACTTAAATATTGTTTTACCCAATTGCAAAAATACAACAAATACAAAGACACTGTACAGAACAAAACTAATTGAGGTTAAAAATATAAATATATACATAGTTGTGTAGTTTTCAAAACACCATTCTTTAGTTTTTGGTGTATTTGTGAATGCCTATCAGCTCTTTAATTTTCAAAGCAGAAGAATTAAATCAAATTCAATGGTTAAATTTGTCAGGAATAAACTGGTTTTAAATGCAACATAACTGCAATTTCCAGCTGAGTAAAGGTGAGAAACAATTTGTATGGGATTCGGTCTGTTGTGATTAGGGACTCTTCCTGGGAATGTCACTGCTCTGTCCTCATTAAAATCACATACCACTGCCACTTGTCTGATTGTCTTTGGTGCCAGTCAACCTCAAATATTAAGAGAAAGCACAATTGAATGTATTTGATACAGTGGGGAAATGTTGGACATGTTAAACCACTCAACCAGCACTAAAGCCACAACAGGATTAATCTGTCTTGAAGTTGCTCCAAACCATATCTATAGATAAAGCCAGTCCTTGCTTTGGATACGTGGCCTCTTAGCAATGGAATGCTTTAGTATACATTTGATTAAGTTATTGATATACACTATTTTTTTGCCAAAAGTAACATAATGTGTATAAAATGAAGCACCTAGGCATGCAGACTGTTTACAAACAGAATCAGGCCTACCACGAAGTGATCTGGCAATCTGATGGACAAGTCTGGCTTTGGCTGTTGCCAGGAGACTGGTACTTGTGCCAAGTGTAAGGTTTGATGGAGGGGGATTATGGTTTGAGGTTTTTTTTGGTTCCAGTGAAGGGAACTCGAAAAACTTCAGCATACCAAGACATTTTGGATGATTCCATGCTCCCAACTTTGTGAGAACAGTTTAGAGCTGCCCCCCTTCATTTTCCAACATGAGCAAGGTCCATAAAGACATGAACACAGTCTGGTGAGGATGAACTTGACTGGCCTAAAGAGTCCTGACCTCAACCCAATGGAACACCCTTGGGATGAAGCGGGGCGGAGACTGAGAGCCAGGCCTTCTCTAAACACACTCAGAAACCTGCAGATTGTGACTGTAATCATACCTCTACTCTAGTTGCGAGTGGCAGATCACCTTGAGCTCCAGTGAATACCTCAAATGGCTGGAGCTGATCCCAGTTGTCCCTGGATGAAAGAGGGGTACAGGCTGCTGTTACTTTGCATTACAGGGTTACATATGGTTTACAGCTCAGAAATATCCAGTATCTCTAAATGTTAGAATATTTTCTAAGATCAATCCAAAGAGGATTTACAATACAGAAAAGTCGAACTTCTGAAAAGTCTGTTTATTTATTCACTCAATAACACTTTAACACTAATCACTGCAGCACTGTGGTGGTGTTGAGGTCTTACTGAAGACCAGGTTTCTTTGACAGCAGCCTTCACTTCTGTTTTCTTGTCCAGATAAGACTCTTCTGATGTCTCAGTGACTTGATACTAGAAATTAAACAGCTGTTTCTTGAAGTCGTGTTGGCTCTTGATGCTCTGACTCCAGCCTCTCTCCACTTTAAATAAGGTTCTCAAACATTCTTACATCAGCTTTAAATAGGAATGATCTTCAGGCTAACGTCATTACTTTCTGTGACTTATCCTCCATATGGAGGATGTTGATATGTGACAGCTTCTTTCCTGTGACTGAATTAGTGTGTAGTGACCTAGGCTGAGAGATACACAGTATTTCTGCTTATAGGGATGTAAAGTACTCCAATATTTTGAGATACTGGATTTAATGTTTTTAACTTTATATATATTATAAGAATTATGCTATATGAATTCAATAATTAATATTTTACCATATTTTCATTAGTTGAGATGCATCTGTACAAAGAATAAACTTCTTCAAAAGTAATACAGCAGCAACAATAAAGCAATCCTCTGGTGTTTCACTCCATCTATATATAATATTATCTATATATTATACAAACTGTTAATTTACATCTGGTCTTTTCTTCTATCTTCTCCTTCACTCTGATGCTTCTCCTTGTTGTGCTGATTTAAACTGTACATAACTAACATCTCTACAAATATAGGTTGGTGCTCTCTTCCTGGATGTAAAACACACAAATATAAAAATGTTTTATTTGGTGGTGAGTAGGAAAGTCAAGAAACCAGCTTTAGTTTCATGATAAGTTTTAACCTATTTATCAGTCAAGTAAGTAAATACAACATAAATCTACTAATTAAGATTCTAAATTGATTTGTGTTGAAATTGTAATGTTTTTAATATGTATTATTAATAGTAATAGCAGGCTTCTAGTCCAGTCAGGTGTCAGATGTGTTACAGTTCCCAGCTGAGGCAGTCTCCCTGGACGTCTTTTTATTTTAGTTTTTTCCTGTGTGTTTCCCTCACTTCTGGGGACATGTCTCGGCTGCTTTGAGTGACATCGGGTGTGTTGTTTTTCTGGCAGGCATTTTGTGTCAATCATTAGTGTGTCTTGAATTTAAGTTAAGATTTTAAGTTTTCATTTGCTAGTGTGGAAACTGTCTACCTAGCTTGTTCATTTTCCCATCAGAGGTTGCCACAGCTAATCATCCTTTTCCACCTCACTCTATCATGGGCATCGTCTACCCTAACACTAGCCAACCTCATGTCCTCTGTTAACACATCCATGTATCTCCTATTTGGCCATCCCCTTTCCCCTCCTGCCTGGCAGCTCCATCTCCAACATCCTTCTACCAATATACTCACTATCCCTCCTCTGAACATGTCCAAACCACAGCTCCTCCCTCGGCACCCTGTCATACGCCTTCTCTAAATCCACAAAGACACAATGCAGCTCCTTCTGACCATCTCTGTACTTTTCCATCAACATTCTCAAAGCAAAAATGGCATCAGTGGTGCTCTTACGGGGCATGAAACCATACTGCTGCTCACAAATCTCCACCTTCTTCCTAGGCCTGGCTTCCACTACTCTTGTTGCTGCAGTTCTGCGTGTCACCCTTGTTCTTAAAGATCGGAACCAGAACACTTCTCCATTTCTCAGGCATCTTCTCACTCTCTAGAATCCTATTGAACAAACTGGTTGTCACAAATTAAGGAGGGGAACGAGGCAGGTCTGAACTGAACAAGAATTTATTAAGCAACACTACAAAAACCAGGGAAACTAAGGCGGGTGTCACCGACAGTACAAAAACAGGCAGAAACACGAGGACAAAGTAACAACTTAAAACTACCAAAATGGCTGAAAACAAAGTAACAAATCAGGATCTCAAAGTACAAAGCAAAACCACTGCTCAAAGGCAGGAAAACACTCACGGGAAACACAGGTATTAATGTCCAGAATTCAGAGGGGGAAGCAAACAGGGCTGAGGAGGACGGGCAGGAACAGGCAGGTTTAACAACAGGCTGGAAACAGGTTGGGAACGACGACGAACTGACAGAGGGGAAAGGGCTGAGGAGAGCTTTGTAGGGGAAAGTGGGCACAGGTGAGTCCAATGTTCAGCTGATTGCTGTGAGCAGAGGGAGAGAAGGGGCTGGTGGGCGGAGTCCAGAGGGAGAGTGAGGTGGAGAGGTGAGGGAAATCCTCAGCTTGGCCTGATGCCAGGCCGAAACAGTGACACTGGTTAGAAACTCCACTGCTGTCTCTCCTAAGCACTTCCACACCTCCACAGGTACGTCATCCGAACTAACAGCCTTTCCACTCTTCATCCTTTTCAGAGCCTTCCTAACCTCATCCTTTCCAATCTCTGCTATTTCCTGCTCCACAACATCCACATCTTCCTCCCTTCTTTCCCTTCAATTTTCCTCGTTCATCAGCTCCTCAAAATACTCCTTCCATCTTTTCTGCACACTCTCCTGGGTTATTAGCACCTTTCCCTCTCTGTCCTTAATCACCCTTATCTGTTGCACATCCTTCCCATCTCTATCTCTCTGTCTGGCTAGCCTGTACAAGTCCTTCTCTCCTTCCTTTGTGTCTAACCTGTCATACAGCTCATTGTAAGCTATCTGTTTGGCCTTTGCCACCTCCCTCTCCCACTCTTACTGCACTTCCTTGTACTCCTGTCTACTTTCCTCAGTCCTTTCTACATCCCACTTCCTTTGAGCCACCCTCTTCCTCTGGATGCATTCCTGTACTTCCTCATTCCACCACCAAGTGTCTTTACCTTCTTTCCTCTTTCCAGATGACACCCCTAGCACCTTTCTACCTGTTTCCCTGATAACCTCTGCTGTAGTTTCCCAGTCATCTGGAAGCTCATCCTGACCACCCAGAACCTGTCTCAACTTCTGCCTGAATTCCTCACAAGTTTCTTCATTTTTTAACTTCCACCACTTGGTCTTCTTTTCTGTCTTCCCTCTCTTCTTCTTCCTGACCTCCAGAGTCATCTTGCACACCACCATGCGGTGCTGTCTGACTACACTCTCTCCTACCACCACTTTGCAGTCACTAACCTCTCTCAAATGACCTCGTCTACATAGGATGTAGTCCACCTGTGTACTCCTACCTCCACTTCTGTATGTCACTCTGTGTTCTTCTCTCTTCTGGAAGTAAGTGTTGACTACAGCCATTTCCATCCTCTTAGCAAAGTCCACCACCATCTGTCCTTCCAGGTTCCTTTCCTTTACACCAAACCTGCCCATCACCTCCTCATCACCTCTGTTGCCCTCACCAACATGCCCATTAAAGTCTGCTCCCCCAACTAGTCTCTCTCCTCTGGGGATTCTCTCTAGGACCTCATCAAACTCCAGAATCTCTCCTTCTCTTCCAACTCACAGCCAACTTGTGGAGCATACCCACTGACTACATTCACCATCACCCCTTTAATTTCTAGCTTTAGGCTCATCACCTTGTCTGAGACTCTTTTCACCTCTAGAACATTGTTTACAAACTCCCCCTTCAGGATCACTGCTACCCCGTTTCTCTTCCTATCCACACCGTGGTAGAACAGTTTGTATCCTCCTCCTTGTCTCCATCATATCTGCCAGCTCTCTGCCTTTCCCTGTCATTGTGCCAACGTTAAGAGTCCCTATTCTCAAACCTATGCTCCTGCCTTTTCCCTTATCTCTCTGACCATGAACCCCTCTGTTTATTGTCAGGATTTGACTAAAGTAAATCCCTCTCTGACTTTCTCCTTTGGACTCTTCTTTACTCCTACAGGTTAAGTGATGGAGATCGGGTCAATTACTTATAATAACTGGTTGACCATTATTTCAGCAATAACCTCAACCAAACATTTTCTGTAGTTGCAGATCAGACTTTTAATTTTGGACCACTCCTCTTCTTCTTGTCTGGTGTGAATTACACTCTTAAGGTCATGACACAGCATTTCAATCAGGTTGAGGTCAGGACTATGACTGGGCCACTCCAGAAGGTGTATTTTGTTCTGTTGAAGCCATTCTTTTGTTGAATTACTTGTATGCTTTGTGTCATTGTCCTGTTGGATCACCCATCCTCTGCGGAGCTTCAGTTGGGGACAGGTGGTGCTACGTTTTCATGCAAAATGTGTTGATAAACTCTGGAATTCATTAATGACAACAATCTGTCAGCAAAGCAGCCAAACCATGATGCTCCCTCTGCCATTTTTTACAGTAGAGATGATGTTTTGATGTTGGTGTGCTGTGCTTTTTTTTCTGTGTTTTTTCCAAACAACAACAATTCCAAAGAATATTTTGCCAGTAGTGCTGTGGAACATCCAGGTGCTCTTTTGCAAACTTTAAACGTGCTGAATTATTTTCTTTTGGACAGGAATGGCTTCCTCTGTGGTGTCCTCCCATGTACTCCATTCTTGTTTAATGTTTTCCTTGTAGATTTGTCAACAATAATGTTAGCATGTGCCAGAGATTTCTGTAATTCTTTAGCTGACACTTTAGGATGCTTCTTTACCTCATTCAGCATTCTGCGCTGTGCTCTTGCAGTCATCTTTACAGGACGACCACGCCTAGGGAGAGTAGCAAGAGTGCTGCACTTTCTCCATTTGTAGACAGTCTGTCTGACCGTGGACACAGGAACATTAAGGCTTTTGGAGATACTTTTGTAACCCTTTCCAGCTTCATGCAAGTCAACAATTCTTGATCGTAGGTCTTCTGAGAGCCTCTTACTGCAAGGCATGGTTCACATCAGGCAGTGCTTCTTGAAACCAGTAAACCCAAAAGTGGTGTGTATTTTTTAACACTTACCTCCAGAAGAGAGAGGACCACAGAGTGACATACAGAAGTGGAGGTAGGAGTACGCAGGTGGATTACATCCTATGTAGACGAGGTCATTTGAGAGAGGTTAGTGACTGCAAAGTGGTGGTAGGAGAGAGTGTAGCCAGACAGCACTGCATGGTGGTGTGTAAGATGACTCTGGAGGTCAGGAAGAAGAAGAGAGGGAAGACAGAAAAGTAGACCAGGTGGTGGAAGCTAAAGAATGAAGAAACTTGTGAGGAATTCAGGCAGAAGTTGAGACAGGTTCTTGGTGGTCAGGATGAGCTTCCAGATGACTGGGAAACTACAGCAGAGATTATCAGGGAAACAGGTAGGAAGGTGCTAGGTGTGTCATCTGGAAAGAGGAAAGAAGGTAAAGACACTTGGTGGTGGAATGAGGAAGTACAGGAATACATCCAGAGGAAGAGGTTGGCTAAAAGGAAGTGGGATGTAGAAAGGACTGAGGAACGTAGACAGGAGTACAAGGAAGCGCAGCGTAGAGTAAAGAGAGAGGTGGCAAAGGCCAAACAGAAAGCTTACGATAAGCTGTACGACAGGTTAGACACAAAGGAAGGAGAGAAGGACAGAGAGATAGAGATGGTAAGGACGTGCAGGTTGTCGGGAGTGGCGGAGAAGTATGTCAGAGTTGTCCAGGACATGTATGAGAGAAGCATGACAGCGGTGAGATGTGCTGTAGGTCAAACAGACGAATTGAAGGTGAAGGTGGGACTACACCAAGGATCAGCTTTGAGTCCATTCTTGTTCGCTATGCTGATGAAAAGGCTGACAGATGAGGTCAGACAGGAATCTCCCTGGACAATGATGTTTGCGGATGACATTGTGATTTGCAATGAGAGTAGAGAGCAGGTGGAGGAACAGCTGGAGAGGTGGAGGTTTGCTCTGGAAAGAAGAGGCATGAAAGTCAGTCGTAGTAAGACAGAATACATGTGTCTAAACGAGAGGGATCAAGGTAGAAGCGTTAGGTTACAGAGGGCTGAGGTGAAGAAGGTGCAGGAGTTTAAGTACTTGGGGTCAACAGTTCAGTGTGATGGGGAGTGTGGAAAAGGAGGAGATATATCTATGTTATAACAGAGGACATGAGGTTGGCTGGTGTGAGGGTAGAAGATGCCCACGATAGAATGAGGTGGAAAAGGATTATTTGCTTTGGGAAAAGCTGAAAGAGAATAAGATATTTGATTCAAAACAATTATGAATTAGTACATTGATACTCTTTTTGCTTCTAATGTTCATGAACACTTTATATTCTTTGAGTGGTTTTACGCTCTTGGAGGAGACTTTGAGTTAATGTGCAGCTGTTGTTGTTTCACTGGACAACAAAAGTAACAAGTGATCAGTTTAAGTATCACGCTAAAATTAGCCTACCTGTCTGACACTCCTTCTGGCTAAGTGATCATACGACTGTAGCAGTGCGCAATGTTGGACAACAAGATCTACCTCTGGTCTACACTCATCTGGACTCTACTGTCTTTTTTCCACCAACCCACAACTGGTTTACTCCAATATTCAGTCGCTGACCTCCTCCGGCTTCGCTGCCTGTCTTAACCTCCGGCCGCTTTGCACCTCCACCTGGACATCGCCCTCCTGCCCCACCGGAGACACATTCATCATGGCTCCCGCAGGAATTTCCAACAGGACTAAATCCTTTTTAGTCCACCGTTTGTTGCCCTGTGAGAAAAAGTGATCGGGCTGTTGATCACAGTGTGCTGGCTGGACTAGCTCGGTCGGCTAACCCCACTGCTAAACATGACAACACTGCCGTCAACTTCGGGCTGCTTATCATCTGCTCACTCACGAGCAAGGGACACCTCATCCGTGATCTCCTCACTGATCGTAAGTTGGATTTTCTCTGTTTGACTGAAACATGGCAACAGCCTAATGACTTCTCTCAACTTAATGATTCTACTCCTCCGGGATTTGTTTACATCTGCAAATCCCGTGGCTCCCGTGGTGGAGGTCTCGTGATAATCCATTGCGAGAAATGGAAGGTCCTCCCAGTGTCTTTGCCAGCCTGAAGTTCATTTGAATGTATTGTTTTTAAACTCTTGGGACCCACTCCGACCATTGTTGCCGCTATTTACCGCTCCCCCAAGCCTCACAGTGACTTTTTAAACGATATGGCTTCCTTATTCACCCACCTTTCCACTCTTTCACCTAATGTAATACTATTAGCGGATTTCAATATACATATGGACAATTAGACTCTCTCTCTTACTTGAGACTTTTCATCTTGCCTTGAAAGTTTTGGATTCCAGCAATACATTGACTTTCCCACTCACACAAAAGGACATATCCTGGACTTAATCTGCTGTTCTGGTCTTACCCCATCCAACTGCTCAGCTGACGACCTCCATGTAACGGATCATCTCCTAATTTCATTCAATGTCACCTGCTGTCTCTCTGCCATTAAGCCACCACGCCTCATCTCGTTCCGCAATATTAAGGACATTAATACCAATACTCTATGTTCCTGCATTGACAATATTCCTATTCCAGATTCTTTTCCTACTCCTGACAAACTTGTTTCTCAGTACAACAACTGTCTAACCGACATCCTTAACCCTCTTGCCCCAGTGAAAACACGGTTTGTTTCCTTTTCTCATTCCGCCCTCTGGTTCACACCTGAACTCCGGTCAATGAAAGCCAAAGGTCGACAACTCTAGCGACTATATAAGAAATCTTGCCTGTACATTCACAAAGAAATGTACAAAACCCATATTCTACATTACAAGGACTTGCTTGCCAAAACCAAAACTAACTATTATTCCACTGTATTCTGTTCCAATTAAGGTAATCCAAAGACACTGTTCGCCCTGCTAAACAAATCTCTTCAGCCTCCAGACTCCCTACCCTCTCATTTGTATTCTACTGACATCTGCAACGACCTAATGATGTTTTTCAATGACAAAATCAACAAAATCCACCAATACTTATCTTCAAATGCTACATCTCTCCCCTTATCTGATCTCTTTCCACATTGCCAGCCATTCTCAAGCTTCCGGCTGCCTGATGCTAACCCTAACCCTAACCCTGATGACACCCAGCTTTACCTCTCCAGCAAGCCAAATTCAACACTCTCTCCCATTGCCCTTATCGACTGTTTAACTGACATTAAAATCTGGTTAACCTCAAACTTCTTGAAATTAAACAGTGATAAAACGGAACTCCTCCTTGTCGGCACAAAATCTACACTTGCCAAAGTTGACATTTTCCATGTATATTGACAGTTTTCCTGTTTCCCCCACCCCCCAGGTTAAGAGTCTTGGTGTCATCCTTTATAGCTCATTATCATTCCAATCCCACATCAACAACATCACCAGGTCTGCTTATTATCATCTACGGAACATTAATCGTCTCTGTCCCTCCCTCACCTCCCATATGACTGCCATCCTTGTTCATAGCCTTGTCACCTCTCGTATCGACTACTGCAACTCTCTTCTCTTTGGCCTCCCCAAAAAATCACTTCATAAGTTCCAACTGGTCCAGAACTGAGCCGCTCGCATCATCACAAAAACCTCCACATCTGAACACATCACTCCTGTTCTACAACAACTCCACTGGCTTCCTGTCAAATATAGAATTGACTTTAAAATCCTTCTGTATGCGTTTAAGGTTATTCCCAATCTAGCCACCCCATATCTCTAAACATTTCCACCTCCTCTCGTTCACTCAGATCTTCCTCCGTCATCCACCTCAATGTCACTCCTGCCCGTCAAAGCACCATGGGGAGCAGAGCATTTGGCCGTTCTGCTCCTACTCTTTGGAATTCATTACCACAGGACATCCGTAACACTGACTCTCTTCCTATCTTTAAATCCAAACTCAAAACCTACCTGTTCAAGATTGCCTACTCACTTTAATCCACCTTTGTACTTGTATAGTTTGTTTGATTTTATTGTGTTTATTTACTTGTATAGTCTGTTTTTGATTTATTGTGTTGATTTATTGTTGATTGTACAGTGTCCTTGAGTGTTTTGAAAGGCGCTTTAAATAAAAATTTATTAACAATATACAGTAGTTTATGTTTAGTTAAGTTTAGACACAAACTCAACCTTGATAGGTTTAGAAAATGAAAGAATGTCACCATGGTTTAACAGTTTATTCATGTTCAACACTCACAAATCACTGTGACCATCAAAGACATTGACTTTACATAATAAAACCATAACACCATCACCAGATCTTAACCAACACTTAGGAAATACAAACATGTTCCGCTAATGTATGACAGCACAATCACAGAAGTTTACTGTAGATAAAAATTTATAATCTATATTATATAACTGGATAAATGAGATTAATTCACACTATTGGAAAATAACTGGTCACAGTCATCTGACATTTAAGAATAATTCAGGTTAAACCTCTTCTAATGAAGGACCATAAACAAAATGACGTGTAATTAAAATCTCCTGTGTTTTAATGAGTGTTTTAAATCTCAGAACAGATGAAATTAAATGTCTCATTATCAGGTTTTTTGAACCACTGATTTCTTCCTTCTCTCTCCATGACTGCAGACATGTCACAGTCATCACACTGTACACCTGAAGCCCAGTTAGTGTAGCTGACGACCTCATCACTGACCCAGAACCAGAAATCCAGAGTGCAGGTGTAGCGCAGTCCCAGCCAAACAAATTCAGTGGAGGCCTCCTTGATTCTCTCTTGGACCCATCTCTGCTGGTGAAGATTAGTGATGGAGACCAGGTCATAGTGTTTCTCTCTGCAGTAATTCAAGGCCTCCACCCAGGTCTTACTCTCATTGATCAGGATCAATTTATCTGTCGGACATGTTTTAGTTACAACTGTATGAATATGAGATGTTGAAATGACTGCATTCAATCCTTCGTCAATAAGGAAAATATATTAATTAGCGTTATTTGAACAATGCCCTTTTTTTATATCAAATATTACTTTAATAATTGCCACAAATTCTAAACCATTAAGAGAAAAGAAAATCATTTGAAATAAAAGTAGCTTTACTCATACAGAGAGTCAATCAAGTGATATTCAAATCAACTTTGATTTCTTTAGCACATTTAAAACAACTGAGTTGAACATTTTTTCAACAACACATTAAAGCCAGATAAATAAACTGTCTTATAATTTTGGTCCAACTCAGTTTTTTAAAGAGAAATATTTAAAATAAGAAAATTTATATTTGTAAATAAATATATAAAAGTATGAACACGAGTCAGTTAGTTGTCCTGATGCTTCAGTGAATCTCATAAAGAAGAAAATTGTTTAGTTAGATCTTTATCAAACTCACCATCATAGCAGAAGAAGGGTTTTTCTTCATTACAATAATCAGAGCTCCATTTTCCTGCTCTGTTTAACACAGTTGTACCACATGTCTTGTCACTTTGTCCATCAACCAAATCTTCAACATATTCCCAGTTTCTGAAAGAGAAGTTTCTCCCATCTGACCACCTCCAGGTGTCTCTGAACACACCGATCCACACATCACTTCCAGACTTCAAACTGTTATCATCCAACTGATCAAGTCCACTGACCAGGTCTGTGTGATTTACTCTGCAGTATCTCTGAGCCTGAGGCCAGGTCAATGTATAGATGATCAAATGAAATGATTCGTTGGATTGTTTTGTTTCCACTGCTAACAAAAATACACAAGCAAACAAAATAAAGTAAGACCTGTAATTTCTTTAATATATTATTATTCAGTCATATTCAACCAAGTTTGTGATTCCACAAAGACATAATTTATATGTCCAAATAGAAAACAACTGTTTAACAGGATGATCTACTAAAAACAAACAGCATTATTAGTCACATATTCTTACCACTGTAGCAGATAAATTGATGTTTATCATTACAGGGGAAATCACTCCATTTTTGATTGTTCATCACCAGACAGTTCTCTTTTCCTCCAACATCATTCGGCTCTCCAGAATCCCATCTTGTCTGAGTTTCTTTGAACTCCAGTCCTGGCAGAGACCAGTACCACCTCCTGTTGTTGTTTTCTGGGTAGCTGTGCAGACCAATCCAGGCTTCAGTCAGAGTCTCTGTAGACTTACGGAGTCTCTCCATGTCTGTCATGTTAGACACTGTGGCCAGGTCTGTATACTTCTCTCTACAGTATTTCTGAGCTTCATCCCAGGTCTTATTCTCTCCAATAAAGTGGTACACATACAGGTGACATGTGCAGAAGAAACTCTGACCTAAAAAGAGAGGAAACACTGCAGTGATGGAGCTGATAATAAAATCTCAACCAGAAGAACAGAAATGATACTTTTCACGCGGACTAATTTTAACAATAAGAGTTTGTTGTTGTTGTGTTTTTTAAATGTTTTATCAATCTGTATTAATGTTGTAGGTTTTTGTTCTAGAAAAGAAGGGTGATATCAGGACATGATGTACTGTACAACACAACATGTGAATGAAAACAGTTCAAAGGTCAGAAATTTTCAAGACATTTTCATTTATTGTTGTCATTAAAACATCTTACCTGGCGCCGCCTCAGGTGGCTGCCTGTTGCAGTATCTCCCATTAGATTTGTAGTTTTGTAGTTATTTTGGCCGTTTTTTTTTCTTTCCTTACTTTTCTCTTTAAACTCTCCTTCGAAACAACTTACTTCACGTTGGAATATGATTTTTTTCCGCATTTTTCGTGAATTTTCAAACACTTTATGTACTGATGGGGAATAACAATGGACGAGACCAGGAGCGGACGCATTGTTTACACCAGGCATCAGCTGATCGCTCTCTCCCAACACTCACTGGGAGAAAGGCCTCTGATCCCCGTGGAGCTAAGGAGAAGGCGCCGGGGATGCAGAGCTGGACTAAAAAAGAAAGAGTGGAAGAGAAGGTTTAAACCTTCTCTACCTTCTGTGGTCACGGGAAATGTGAGGTCCCTGGTGAATAAGATGGACGAGCTCGGTGACTTCAAGCCAGCGGGAATATCGTGAGTGCAGCATCATGTGTTTTACTGAGACCTGGCTGCAGGAACATATTCCTGACTCCAACTGCACCATCAGCGGCTTCAGGACTGTGCGGGCGGACAGAGACTGTAGGAGGAGTGGTAAGAGGAGAGGAGGGGGGATTGCAGTGCTTGTGAGTAACAGGTGGTTATGTTATTGTAAAGAAACGTCTCTGTAGCCCGGACATTGAACTGTTAGCTGTAAGTCTGCGTCCATATTATCTACCGAGGGAGTTTAGCTGTGTTATTGTCATCACGACTTACATTCCCCCGTCAGCCGCTCCTGAAGTAGCGTGTGACGTCATCAACTCAGTCACCGCTAACCTACAGAACCAGCATCCAAACACCTTCATAGTAATAACAGGAGACTTCAACCACACGTCTCTGGACACAACTCTTCCCACTTTTTCCCAGTTTGTCAACTGCTCCACCAGAGACAATAAGATCTTAGATTTACTGTATGCAAATGTTAAGGATGTATACACCTCCACTGCTCTCCCTCCCTTAGGCAGATCTGACCACAACCTGGTGCTCCTCACCCTCGTCTACACTCCTATTGTTCAGAAGCAGACAGTGACCATGAGAACTGTAAGGAAGTGGTCTCAGGAAGCTATTAAGACTCTGCAGGGGTGCTTTGAAGCCACAGACTGGAATGTTTTCTGTGACCAACATGGAGACGACATCAACTCCATGACAGACAGCGTCACAGAGTACATTAACTTCTGTGTGGACAACATCATCCCAACCAGGACAGTGAGGTGCTTCTCTAACAACAAGCCCTGGATCACCAGCAACTTAAAGGAGCTGCTGAACAGGAAGAAGAAGGCCTTTTTGGAGGGAGACAAGGAAAAGGTGAAGTCTGTGCAGAAAGAGCTGAGGGTGAGTCTGAGGCAGAGTAAGGACGCGTACAGTAGGAAGCTGGAGAACCAACTCCAGCAGAACAACATGAAGCATGTGTGGTCTGGAATGAAGAAGATCACTGGCTTCAAGGAGAAGGGGAACCAGGTAGAAGGGAACCTGGACAAGGCCAATGAGCTGAACCATTTTTTCAACAGGTTTACAGCACTACCGCCCTCCCTCTCCCCCTCCTCCACCTCCAGACACTCTGCTGCACCCTCCTCCTCCACCCCCTCCTCTGCCAGACTCACAGACAGAACAGCGTCTCCACTGCTGCCCCCCCACACCCATCCTACAAGGAACATCAGAGACGGTGAAAAAATCACACCCGTCACTGGAACTCTTACAGAAGAAATTATCCCACCGTCACCCCCCTCCCCTTCCTCTACCATACCCACCTCCCCTACCCATCTGTCAGTGACCAGCAGCCAGGTGAAGAGGCAGCTGGAGAAGCTGAACCAGAATAAGGCAGCAGGACCTGATGGTGTCAGCCCCAGAGTCCTGAAGGCCTGTTCTGAGCAGCTCTCTGGGATTCTACAGCACCTCTTCAACCTGAGCCTGAGAATGGAGCAGGTGCCAAAGGACTGGAAGACATCATGTCTGACGCCACTTCCAAAAACCTCACCTCACACATCATGAAGGTCCTGGAGAGACTGGTTCTGACTCATTTGACACCTCAGGTCAAGACATCATTAGACCCACTGCAGTTCGCCTATCGTCCCCGGGTTGGAGTAGATGATGGTATTGTCTACCTGCTTCAGCGAGCGCTCTCACACCTGGACAAGGCAAACAGCACTGTGAGGATCAAGTTCTTTGATTTCTCTAGTGCCTTTAACACCATCCAGCCTGTCCTGCTGAGAGAGAAGCTCCTGAAGATGCAGGTAGACTCCTCCACAGCCTCCTGGATCACTGACTACCTGACAGACAGATAGTTTGTCCGACTGCAGGGATGTGAGTCTGAGCGGGTGGTCAGTAGCACAGCAGCACCTCAGGGGACTGTCCTCTCACCTTTCCTCTTCACCCTGTACACCTCAGACTTTCAGTACAACACTGAGTCCTGCCATCTGCAGAAGTTTTCAGATGACTCTGCAGTGGTTGGGTGTATCAGCGGTGGGGAGGAGACCGAGTACAGAGGTCTGGTGGACAGCTTTGTGAAGTGGTGTGGGAACAACCATCTCACCCTGAATGTAAGCAAGACCAAGGAGATGGTTGTGGACCTCAGGAGGAAGAAAACTGGCTTTGACACTGTGTCCATTCTGGGTGAGAAGGTGGAGGTGGTGGAGAGGTACAAATACCTGGGAGTTCACCTGGACAACAGACTGGACTGGAAGTTCAACACAGAGGCTGTATACAGGAAGGGACAGAGTAGACTCTACTTCCTGAGGAAGCTCAGGTCCTTTAATGTGTGCAACAAGATGCTGCAGATCTTTTACCAGTCTGTTGTAGCCAGTGCGATATTCTTTGCTGTCATCTGCTGGGGCAGCAGCATCAGAGCCAGCGACACTAAGAAACTGAACAAGCTGACCAGGAAAGCTGGCTCTGTGCTGGGGGCTCCTCTGGAACCTTTAGAGCAGGTGGTGGAGAGGAGGATGCTGCACAAACTGAGGAGCATCATGGAGAACAGCTCACATCCTCTCCACAGCACACTTGTCAAAAACAGCGTAGCAGCTTTAGTCAGAGACTTCTCCAGCTCCGCTGTGACAAGGAACGGTTCAGGAAGTCATTTGTGCCAACAGCCATCAGCCTGTACAACGACTCCCTGACAGAGAGTCAGTGTCCACGCTGATGGTTTAATCAGCGTACATTCAAGTCCTACAGTGTGTTTAGTTGTTATTACTGTCTATTCTGTGTGTTATTCTTGTACTGTGTTACGTGTATTGTTGTGTAGATCATGTTACTCAATGTTCAAATGTTTTTGTGTGTAATGGCTTCTGCAACACCAAAATTTCCCCTTGGGGATCAATAAAGTATCTATCTATCTATCTATCTATCTACTTTGTTTAGAGTGATGGAAAAATCAGACATATTCTTATCAACAGTCAGATACTTTGGTATATTTTAGGGATTGTCATGATTCTACCTCCTCCTGCCTGTCTGCCCCTGATTTCCTTGTTTTCTACCTCTGTCAGGTGACCTGTAAATTGCATATTCTCTCCCCGGTCCCTTTATTAGCAGGTCTGTCAGTCTCCTGTTTGCCAGATAGTCTCACATCGACCTGAGAAAACATACTGTCCAACATTTATCTCAAGACTGCTTATCTGAAATGAACCCTGCCTGATCTGAAACCTGTCTCTGCCTGACCCCCCCTAACCAGACCTGTCTTATTCTGTTCTGAGCTGCGTCTGTTTAAACCACCAGTACCACCTGACTTGTTCCCTTCTTCTCTGTATCAGACCTGCTCCTACTTCCAGTCCTTCCTTTACCCTACTCTGTCTCTGTGTCTCAATGTGTATGACCCCGGACCGTCTCTAGACCGTGCTAACAGCCAATTGAACTTCTGTGCATAGTTCTGCCTATCTGTTCTCGACCTGGATTGTTCTTTTGAACAAGCCATCATTATTTCCCGTTCAACACTCCAGACGACCCCTCATTGTCTTCTATCAGGTTCACTCCTCTCTGCCACTGGACCACCATTCACCTAGCCTTCTGTCTTCAATCACTTCTCAAACATTACCCAAAATCCAGCCAGACTCGCTCTAACTCTGTCTCCTCTCATAGACCGCCACCCACATCCGAAGTCTCCCCTCTTCAGCTGTGACATCACCGAACCTCCTCTAATTATATTGTATTCTCTTTTGTAATAAACCCTTATTGTTGTCTCTTGTATCATCTCTGGTCATGGAGTCGTGACAGGGTTAATCAGCTTGTTGGAATATTTCACTCAGTATTTGACTTGTTGTTTCTGTTTTCAGATGTTTTATTTAAAATGGTAGTAGAGCTGCTGTAGATGACATTTAATCCACTTACCCATCAGAATGAACAGAAACAGACTCCACTGCATCTTTTCCTGCTTTCAACTGAAAACAAAGTAAATAAATCACTTGCTTCAGTGTGATTCATTCATTTAACTTTGTTAGAATATTGTTCTAAACTCTATCTTGCACCTCAAGACACATATTACAAAACAAAACATTTAATGATTCATATTCAGGAATGAATTTCAGCTCTTGAACTTGTCTGTAAGTTAAATACACATAACTCTCTGCACCAGGTCTAAACTAAAAACACACACAAATTTATATAATATAAATATATATAGTTTGTTACAATAACATTTACAATATATATTGTTGAGATCCCTATTCATCACAAACTGTTAACTTACATCTGGTCTTTTCTTCTATCTTCTCCTTCACTCTGATGCTTCTCCTTGTTGTGCTGATCTAAACTGTACATAACTAACATCTCTACAAATATAGGTTGGTGCTCTCTTCCTGGATACAAACATTTGAATAATATTAGAATATGGTGATTTCAGATCTCAGTCAGGTAATAATACATTTAAAAGAACAGGAACATATTAGTTTTTTTCAAATTATGTGAGGTATTAAGTATATTTAACACCAAAATGGAAATTAGTCACTAACTGTTTATTTGAAGTGAATCTAACACCTGGCTATTGTCCACATTTTGTATTTCTCTCCTGTCAAAGCTCGACTGGCATCTGTAGCTTTGTGTGAATGAAATGATGTTATGCAATTATAGTGTATAGGTTAGATGTGTGTCAGTGTTTTAATTATGCATTGTTTATGTAATGTAATATTATGTAATACTGGGCAAATATCTCATTGTTTTTTGTACATGTACATGTGTTGGTTCTTCCAGGACCCTTCTTGTGCCACAGGATGTCCCAGATCTTGCTGAATGCTCTAACATGTGTCTTCAACTGCCCTGAAGTGTTAATGTGAGTCAACCAGGAGGACACTCAACATTAGGTAGTTTTGAATGGATCTCATACAGTGCAAACAGTATTTACTGTATTACAGTTCTTTTTTCCCGAATGTTAGTATTTGAATATTAAAATATTGAGGTTTCATGTGTCACCAATGAATAGTCGCACATTTATCAAAAGACGAAAGATGTAAGAGATACGTGAAAAGTAAAAAACTGTTCTCATGGATGAAGTGAAGAACTGGATCCAGGCAGTCACATCTGTGCTGCTTGGCCCAGTTCATGACCTGGTACCTGAAGTATTCAAAGTATTTGCTTTAAAATAATTTATAATAATCTATATTCAACAGGTGATGCTGAACCTGGGTAGAGGTAACTCATCCAAAATTCAGCAGCTACAAAAATCAGCTTCCTGATCTGATTTTTTTTTAAAACAACATATTAAAACTTAGTGAATGTGTTGACATGATGTTTTTTGTTATGTTGTATTATTTATTGGACATACTGGTTTTGAATGGATGAATGCATGAATGTTGTTTTTCATCTATTTACTTAAGCTTGATTCTGTATTTGCTTTCTGTGATGGCCTTTTGCTGAACAGTACCTAAAATCATACTACAAATACTGTCAGCTCACGCGAATACAGAAATACATTGGAAACTCAAATCCAAAGTGAACCCTCAAACTACTTAAATATTATTTTACCCAAAATACTAAAAAATTAAGCTTCAAAAGTACCAAAAAGTAATTTTGCAGTTCTTTTCAAAACACAATTTTTCAGTGTTTGGGTGTATGGAGCATGCTGGCATGGTGTTGACACCTCAGGCCTCTTGCTACTTCTGCAGACGGCTGACCTTGGAGCAGTGCTGGCAGCGAGTTTTTCACTGTGTGCAGGGAAGACATCTGGCACCTTGTCAATGATAATTCCCCCGCTGCTGCCTCCTCCTGTCTCTGGTCAATCCAGTCTGCGCCTGGGTTCCAGCACTTGGACGGGTACGGCTCCTCTGCTGGCCCCTCTCTGGCCAGCTCACTCCTCTCTCTGCCAAGTCTGGAGGAGCTCCCTATGCGAGAATAACCTTTTCAGGCCTTTCCACCCCTTTTGGTCAAATGTTGAAGGAGCTGCCAGAGATCATATGCTCGGCAGCCAAACGGTGTGGTCTACTGTTTCTCCTGTGCTGACTCAGGATCCTCAGAAGAGCATTGCTTTTGGTTGAAATGGTCCGCAGCAGACACCTCACCGTGTGCCATCTGGCCCTGCTCTCACAGCTCCAAACAGTTTCATTGAAAATCTAGCGGGACACCTTAATTTTTACTGGCACAGCAATTGTGACCTTTAGAATAGTTATTTAGTTTCAATGCGAGTTAAGCCATCCCACGTGACTTCACTTAGCGAATAGATTCTGTGGATCATAGACGGTAAAAATTGCGACTCAACAGTAGATGAGAGAAAGTTCGAGGTTCGAAATAAATTAATTAAAAAAAAAACAGTGATAACAGAGAGACAGAGAGGAGAGGGGCAGACGACAGAGAGGGAAACGTTAATAAAGGTAAAGGTGAGACTGAAAAAGCAAGAAATAAATAAAAATGTCCAAAAAGAGAAAAGTGGACAGTGAAAATCGAGTTTTGAATCCAAAATGGACAGATTCCTTCCTGTTCATTCCTTCCTGAGGACTAAACCAGTGTGTCTGATATATTCAGAAAGTGTGGCTCTTATTAGAAGAGTCAATGTCAAACAGCATTATGAGACAAAACACAAAGGTTTTGAACACACATACCCACTGAAATGTGAAGTGCGATCACAGAAAGTTTCTAGTCTCAGAGCCCAATATGACCAGTCCACCAGGATCTTAAACCACATGCTCAGTTTTAATAATAAATATGTCAAAATGTTTTTGAATTGTACTGAAGTAATTTGATTTGACAGTCAAGTATTGATTACATGCAGGCTACTTGATAATATATTGTGGGCAATTGTTATAGTATATTATAACCTTCTGGACCTTTGCTTCCAAAAATATTTTGTAACAAGACCTCTTTAAATTTTTGTTGAATACCCCTGATGTATCGGTTTTGGCTCACGCTCCCTCAGGACTTGCTGCTGAACCAGATGCCCTTACTGCACGGTGGTGCTGCACCTTAATCCTGCTTCTATCATCAGACTGGTTGTGTGATGCTAATCGTCACGCTTATCTGGTGTCTGGGAGGACATTCATGCACACGCCACCAGGGGCATGTCTGCTTCCGGAGCTTTGTGTAATATGTGGCTTCTCCGGGCCTGGGAACTGTGATCCACCTTGTTTGTTAATTGTTTTGTGTTGATGCCCATTTGGAGGTTTTACCATGGCTTTGCTGTGGTTGCAGCACTGCACTTTTGGGTTTAACAGCCCAGTGGGGTGTAGATTATTTCCTGCTTTTGTTCGGACCCAATGGAACGAAAGCCAAGAGGGCAGCTTCCAAGTGAGACGGAAAGTCTGTTACTATAATTAAATAATGTGCACTGTAACTCAGGTTACAGTAGCAACAGACACAGCTGAGCTGCACTCAGCTATAATGGTGTCAATTTATTTTACTACTTTATCACTATCCCATCAACTACTACCATGAAAATAGTTTTAAAACTTTCACACATCTCTAGGACATCCTGACTAACCCAATGTGTAATTAGCCTGAAAATTTGTCCTGCTTCAGATTCTAAGAGAAGCTAACATTAGCCACATTTAGCATTACTGTGCAACTAATGTGGCTACGTTCAACAAGTTAACCTGGCAAACAAACAAGAAAAACTTTAAAATGGTAACAGCTTCAAACTGTGAATAAATGAATGAGACTCACAGACAGTGAAAATCAATCAATCAATCAATCAATCAATTAATGAATCAATTGTTGAGTTGCAATCCTGAAATTAATATGTTATAGATATCAATGAGGGGATGCACAGATCTCTACAGGCTAGAGAATGCACCTTGAGTGCCATTAGGTATCGGGTACAACAATGCCTCATGTGATGAGACTATGCAGGCAGTTCCTGGAGGATGAAGCAATTGGCACGGACTGGCCCTTGTGTTTGGCTAAAGAGAAGAACAAGAGAGGCGGGTGAAGTAATTCACCCATCATGTCTAGAGCCTATTGTACAAGCCTGTAGGGGCAGTTCTATGATCTGGGGTTGCTGCAGTTGGTCAGGTCTAGGTTCAAAGTGAAAAGTCGCATCTGTCCTGTGATGGACTGGTGATCTATCCAGGGTGTACCTCTTGCCCGATGACAGCTGTGATATGCTGCAGTACCCCTGTGACTGTTGAGTAGACAAGTGGTTAAGAGAAAGCATGGATGGATGTTGAATGAATTAGTTTGTGTGTTTTGTTTATTTGCATTTATTTGCTTGAGCGTTTCTCTGTATTTGCCTTATGCTGTAACAGTAAATAAAAACACAATACACATATAGAAATACATTAAAAACTAAAATCTAACATAAATACTAAACTTAAATTAAATTAAATATTGTTTTGCCCAATTGCAAAAATACACTGCTCAAAAAAATAAAGGGAACACTGAAATAACACAACCTAGATCTGACTAAATGAAATATTTAAATTTTAAATTAAATTCTTTATTGCTTTCATATTTGAATGTGCTGACAACAAAATCACACAAAAATTATCAATGGAAACCCAATTATTTAACCCATGGAGGTCTGGATTTGGAGTCACACTCAAAATTGAAGTGGAAAAACACATTAAAGGCTGATCCAACTTTGATGTAATTTCCTTAAAACAAGTCAAAATGGGTGTGGCCTCCACGTGCCTGTATGATCTCCCTACAGTGATGGGCATGCTCTTGATGTCCAACTCCTGGACAGTCTGTGTCTGCAGTCTGCAACGTGGTGTTGGTGGATGGAGCGAGACATGATGTCCCAGATGTGCTCGACTGGATTCAGGTCTGGGAAACGGGCGGGCCAGTCCAAAGCATCAATGCCTTCGTCTTGCAGGAACTGCTGACACACTCCAGCCACGTGAGGTCTAGCATTGTCTTGCATTAGGAGGAACCCAAGGCAAACTGCACCGGCATGTGGTCTCACAAGGGGTCTGAGGATCTCATCTCCCTACCTAATGGCAGTCAGGCTACCTCTGGTGAGCCCATGGAGGGCTGTGCGGCCCTCCAAAGAAATGCCACCCCACACCATTACTGACCCACTGCCAAACCAGTCATGCTGGAGGACTTTGCAGGCAGCAGAACGTTCTCCACGGCTTCTCCAGACTCTGTCACGTCTGTCACAAGCTCAGTGTGAACCTGCTTTCATCTGTAAAGAGCACAGGGCACCAGTGGCAAATTTGCCAATCTTGGGGTTCTTTGGCAAATGCCAAACGTCCTGCACGGTGTTGGGTTGTAAACACAACCCCCATCTGTGGACGTCGGGCCCTCATACCACCCTCATGGAGTCTGGTTCTGACCGTTTGAGCAGACACATGCACATTTGTGGCCTGCTGGAGGTCATTTTGCAGGGCTCTGGCAGTGCTCCTCCTGTTCCTCCTTGAACAAAGGCAGAGGTTGTGGTCCTGCTGCTGGGTTGTTGCTCTCCTGCGGCCTCCTCCACGTCTTCTGATGTACTGGCCTGTCTCCTGGTAGCGCCTCCATGCTCTGGACACTACGCAGAGAGACACAGCAAACCTTCTTGCCACAGCTTGCATTAATGTGCCATCCTGGATGAGCTGCACTACCTGAGCCACTTGTGTGGGTTGTAGACTCCGTCTCATGCTACCACTAGAGTGAAAGCACCGCTAACATTCAAAAGTGACCAAAACAGCAGCCAGAAAGCAAAGGAGCTGAGAAGTGGTCTGTGGTCACTACCTGCAGAACCACTCCTTTATTGGGGGTGTCTTGCTAATTGCCTATAATTTCCTCCTGTTGTCTTTTTCATTTGCACGACAGCATGTGAAATTGATTGTCAATCAGTGTGGCTTCCTAAGCGGGCAGATCTGATTATTATTAATTATTATTATTATTAGTGTGATTGACTTAGAGTTACATTGTGTTGTTTAAGTGTTCCCTCTCAGCTCTTTAGTTTTCTCAGTAGAAGAATTAAATCAAATTCAATGGGTAAATTTGTCAGGAATACACTGGTTTTAAATGTAACATGACTGCTGTTTGAGGAGCAGATTGCAGCAATTTCCAGTTGAGTAAACATGAGATGTGAGGAGTGGTCGTAAAGATAAGAGGTAATACAGCTGACTCATGGTTGCCCTGTATTGTTGATGGAGTTCACTTAAAGTGGCCATATTATGCCTTTTTCTGGGCTTAAAGGCCCTAAAATGCCCCTGTGCACCTGAAATTGATCCAGTATCCACAAACTGGAACTTTTTAGAAACCCATATATACTGGACCTCTCCATCAAAAAACGAATCCACAGTTTGTTCAGATCCTGAGAGGATGGAGGAAAAGGAGAGATATGAATGACGTAGCAACCTTTTGTCCCTAAGGCAGTACCCAGTGCATCAGTATTAGCGATGTTTCGTTCGTGAACGATTCATTCAATATGAACTAATCTTTTATATGACTTGGGAATAATGAGTCCTCTCAGTGAGTGATTTCATTGCTGTACCTTCTCTCGCCACGTGGCGGCAGCTGTATAAGTGTAGTAGATGGAAATTATAGAGTAACAGATGATGAAGCTTAGGACAGTATTGTTAAAGTTTGAGTAAGTTTGGAATTGAGAGAATAGTGTACAGGATGCAGAGTTTATTTGTGGAGTTTGTCTTCTTTTAAAATAGTTGAAATATGTTAAATATGTATTATAAACAGTGTTAATGTTCCAGACAGAAATGCAATTCCGTATATAGAAAATAGCAGTGTAGTCTGTGATAAAGCAGGGAATTTGCTGACTCGGCTGGGTGAGTTCACATTGTAATTAATTAGTTATACCTGAGTATCCAGTAGAGGGAGTATCGCCGCGGTAGCTTCATTCTGGATAAAGACGCCATAGAGTGAAGTCCGTGTGCGTCATCTTTCCTGATTTTCTCCCTTTTCAGGTATTTGAAACCTTTCTAAGTTTTGTATAAATGTCCAGTAAGTAAGTAAATGTTGATTTAAGTTTGTTTTATAACGTTAATAACTGTTCGAATAACTGTGTGCATGACATAGTTTGTTTATGTAACGATGGAAGTAGCTAGTAAGCTAGCAAGTGTGGCACAATGTACGTTCGGTAATAACGAGTGAAAATGCGCTGTGTTGTGTGTGTAATGTGTAATAAATATAGGTGTAAAACGTTATGGATAGGCCATAAAGAATGTATACATGTATAGTAAAGTAGAAGAAATTGAGTTTATTGCATATTCGGGTTAATGGAACTTATTACAAACGTAATGGAGGTATTAGCACCCAGGTTGTAGACGGTGTCAACAGGCATGGTTAGCTAAATGTGCGCCGTTAGCTCTACACGTGGTGGAATGTTGAAATGCAAATGTTGTATGTGTGTATTAAAACATATTTATGTTATGGTTACTATATGTACTGACAGTGTTTAAGGAAAATGTTGTAGTAAGTAATTTAGCAGCTAAATTTGTCAGGATAAGGGGAAATTTAACAGGATGATGTAAATGTGAATTCACATGATATTCTGTGTATTTCTTTTTTGGTTGCTACTGTACAAAAGACATAATGAGAGTTAGTGGATTGATCATATGCACATTTTGTGTATAAGGGACAGAATTTGAGGAACTGAGACAGATGTATTCTGATGTATAATGTAATGTCAATAGACATATTGTGTAAAATGCTTGCTTCCATGTTTGTTATGTTTTGTAAAATCATTCTGGATAAAGACGCCATAGAGTGAAGTCCGTGTGCGTCATCTTTCCTGATTTTCTCCCTTTTCAGGGTGTAACATTTGGAGGCACCGCTGGGATGAAATGTGATTAGGGACAGTTTCTAGACGGCAGACATCCCTCTCACTATTCATCCCGAACCCCTTTTGTCAACGGCAGCGCGTGGCGGCCTGGTAGCAGTGTGCAGTGGTCTGTTCCTGGTTTTGCAGCGGTCCATTGAGAGTGTACATCGGTGTGTCAGCAGTCCACAACGGTCCACTAGCAGTGTGCAGTAGACTAGGAGCAGCAGTGACAACCGGCATCAGCTCTCAGCGACCAAAGGCAGTTTGAGGTACAGCACTAGCACGTGGAAATTCAGCGAGAAACGGCGTGGCTTTCCACCTCAGGCTTGCAGACGGCTGGCTACAACAAGCAGAGATCAGCAGGTGCTTAAAGTGACAACAGCAGCTATTGAGGATTGTTCAGGAATGAAGATGGATTCAACAACACTTGAGGACTTCAAACTTGAGGTGATAGGAACATTGTACACGTTAACAAGAGAAACTCTCATTGAAATCTGTAATTTTCTTGACATTGAGTGTTTGATACAGATAGATTTAACTGGCAAGAGCCGTTCCTTCCTCATTTCAGTTATTGTAAAACATTTGAACAGGGATGAAGTGGAAGATTTAGAAGATGAGGGCATGGCCGAGCTGTTAATGTTAAGGGATAAAATCAGTGAATCACGTGGATCTATTGAGAATAGAGCATTAGATGAAGCAGGGTTTGGGGTAGCACAGAAACAGTCTGTTGTGCCTTCAGAGCAAGAAAGGTTGATGAAAGAACTAGAAGCAATGAAGTTAGCATTAAAGTTATCTCTTCAAGAAAACCCTACTGCAGCTCAGGAGTCAGTTAACACTAGTGGTAGCAGCACGAGACAAGCTGAAGTTCCAGCTCAGCAGCAGACTCTGCAGACACGTTTCCCATTTCAGTGGAGCAGAGAATTCAAAATATCTGGTCAGATTGGTGAGCCAGGGCAAAAAGAGAAGCTTAGTTTTTCAAGTCTAGCCCACCAAATTGAACAAGGCATCAGTAAAGGGTTTCCTGAAACAGAGATAGTTGATGCTGTGATCAGGGCCATAGCACCAGGTTTACAACTCCGCAGTTACCTTGAGGGAAAGCCACATTTGACTTTACCCACCTTGAGGCGTATTCTCCGCTTTCACTATCAGGAAAAAGGTGCAACAGAACTGTACAAACAGCTAACCTCAGAAGTACAGAGTAGCAAGGAAAGCCCACAGAATTTTGTGATTAGGGCTCTTGATTTGAGACAGAAAATTCTTTTTGCTTCACAGGAAGCTGACTCAGCCTTGAAATATGACCCTATCCTTGTGCAGAGCATGTTCCTCCATACCGTTCTCACAGGCTTGCAGAATGATAGTATCAGAAGCGACCTCCTCCCGTACTTACAACAGCAGACATGTTGTGATGAACTGCTCCTTGAAAAGCTAAACATCGCATGTGCAAATGAGGCGGAGAGGCAGAACAAACGGAGGCAAATGATGCTACAGCGGCCAGCTATTGTGCACTCAGGTCAGGCGAGTGATGAATCAGCTGAAAAAAGAAAGAAAGACTCAAATAAAGACACTTCAAATAAGATAGAGCCAACTGTACTGAATGAACTGAGAGAGGTGCGCTCAGACATGGCTGTGCTAAAAACTCTTGCTGCTGAAGTTGCTCAGATAAAAGAGTCAATCCGACAATCTCCTCCAGTACTACCTCAACATCCACCCCCACCAGTAGTTCAAGAGTACGTCCCTGCCACTCAGTCCCAACAGCAACAATGGCAAAATCTTTGGCCTCCCCCAGGACCAGGAGTAAGGGGTGATGTGGCCCAGTACCAACAACGGTTCGCCAGACAACACTACCACTATCCTTCACACCGTGCACGGCAGCGAAGATGTTTCAGCTGTTATCAAAATAATGTTGAGTACTGTACCCACTGTTACAGATGTGGTAGTGGGGAGCATTTCCTTGCTGGGTGCAGAGTCGGTGTGTCAAAACCAGAGAATCATTTAAACGAGAGAGGGTTACCCCCACGGGACAGGGAGTAACCAGGAGCAATACGAAGTCCCAACAGAGGTGTCTGCATTGTGGTTTTATTCCAGTAGGCCGAAAGATTAAAGTGTGTTCATCTTGTAAGAGGGGTACTTACTGCACAAAAAGTTGTCAAGTGGCACATTGGGCTGAGCACAGAAAACAGTGTAAGCCAGATAACTGCAATAAAGTACATAGTAGAGATACTGCAACAGGAAACAGCCAGCCTCAGCTCGTGGATTTAGTGGGAAAACAGTGTGTCATTGATTGTTACATCCAAGGCAGTAAGACCCAGGCATTATGGGATACTGGTTCTCAAGTATCCATAGTGAGTGAAAACTGGAAAAAAAGACATTTGCCCCATGAAAAATTGAGAGATGTGTCAGACTTAGTTGATGGACCAGATGACTTGAAAATAACAGCTGCAAATGGACAGAGCATGCCATATATGGGCTGGATAGAGACTACCTTTAGGCTAGCTGCAGATTGTGCTGCTGCAGGGGAACTTATTGTCCCTATACTAGTTATGAAGGGCAGAAGCCTGTCTCAACCCATAATAGGCTATAATGTCATTGAACAGATAGTCAAAAAGGCTGTTGAAGACTCAGATGAGACATGCAAAGAACAGTTACATGCAATCCTCAGAGCTACCTTTCCCAGTTTAGAGAACAACAGTGTTCCTGCTTTCATTGACCTTGTGAGTGTTGGAACATCATGCGAATATGTAGCACGCACTGCAAAAGAAAAAGTGAACATCCCAAAACACACCTCTGTTCAGATTGAATGTAAAGTGAACATCCAGTCACCAAAAAGAGACGTCACACTTCTCTTTGAGCCAGATGTAAACCCCCAATGGCCTGAAGGGCTTGAATTTTGTGAGACGCTGGTGACGCTGAGAGGTGGAGCCCCTCCTTACATGGTAGTTGATGTCCAAAACCCCACTGATCATGATATCACACTGTTTGGAAAGACTGTAGTGGGCACATTGAACCAAGTGCAAGCTGTGTACCCAGCTAGTGCCTTTGAGAAACCCATTCCTCTCCCACAGCGTCAGTGAATGATATTGAGGTAGGCAGTGAGGAACGTGATGATAGTGTGTGGGATCCACCTGTTGACTTAAACCATCTCAGCCAGCCAGAAAAGGTGGAGGTGCAAAAAATGCTGCGAGAAGAGAGTGCATCATTTTCAAAGTCCGACAATGATATTGGGAACATTCCAACCCTGAAACTGAGCATATCTCTGAAGGATATAGAGCCAGTAGCACGCACTTACCTCTCAGTGCCAAAGCCACTTTACAAAGAGATAAAAGACTATCTCCACAACCTCATTGCCCAGGGGTGGATACAAGCGTCTAAGTCACCCTACTCCGCGCCAGTTGTGTGTGTGAGAAAAAAGATGGTAGTCTCCGCCTTTGTATAGACTACAGAGAACTGAATCGAAAAACACATCCTGATCGACAACCAATCCCACGAGTACAGGACATCCTTGACAGCCTTGGAGGCAATAGTTGGTTTTCGGTGTTGGACCAAGGCAAGGCCTACCATCAGGGTTTCATGGATGAAGCCAGCCGGCCCTTGACTGCATTTGTGACTCCATGGGGTCTCTTTGAATGGATCAGGATTCCATTTGGATTGATGAACGCCCCTGCAGCATTTCAACGCTGCATGGAGGAATGTCTGGAGGATTTGCGGGACAATATCTGCGTTCCTTACCTGGATGACACTTTGGTTTACAGCCAGTCCTTTGAAGATCATGTGGCTCATGTGAGGCGTGTACTCCAGCAGCTAAGAAAGTATGGGATAAAGCTGAAACCAAGCAAATGCCAGGTGTTTAAGCGCAAGGTTCGCTATCTAGGAAGGATTGTCTCAGCGGAAGGTAGCAAAATAGATCCAGCTGATACCCTAGCTGTGAAGGCATTAAAGGACAAGAGACCAAGTACGGTGGGGAAACTGAGAGCAGTAATGGGTCTATTGGGTTACTATAGGCAATACATAAAAGATTTCTCTCGGATCGCAGGACCACTTTACAATCTGTTGAAAGGGACAGCAGACAGTCACAAAGAAAAACAGACCAGGACAAATCTAAATAATGGACATCTGAAGAGGAGAGACAAGGGCGTGCCTTCACATACCCCAATTGTGTGGACCGAAGAACATCAGATCATACTTGAGAGGCTAATAGATTGTCTTGTTGAGCCCCAGTGCTTGGGTTCCCAGACTTCTCACAGCCCTTCATATTGCACACAGATGCCTCCAATCAGGGGCTCGGGGCCGTACTGTACCAACAACAAGAGGGAAAACTTCGTGTGATAGCCTACAGGTCAAGAACACTGACTGCACCAGAACGAAATTACCATCTACACTCTGGTAAATTAGAATTTCTGGCGTTAAAGTGGGCAGTCACAGAGAAATTTAGGGATTATTTATACTATGCTCCCACATTCACTGTGTTTAGTGACAACAATCCCCTGACGTACATATTGTCAAGTGCCAAGCTAAACGCCACCGGATTCAGGTGGGTGGCAGAACTTGCAGACTTTCACTTCACCATCCGATACCGCCCAGGCAGAGAGAACGTGGATGCAGACAGCTTGTCCAGAATGCCTGTGGACATAGAAGTCATGATGAGTCACTGCACAGAAGAGCTTTCATCTGACTGTGTGGCGGCAGCAACCCAAGCTATTCAGGCCCAAGACTCTTCACCTTGGGCGTGTGCAATGTTATCATCACCCTTGCAGTGTGACATTGAGAGTAAGAGCGGACTAAGGCCTCTGTCTGCACCAGATCTCAGACAAGCACAACGGAACGACCAACACATAAGCCCAGTGATACAACTGAAACTCACGAACACAAAACCATCTGAATCTAAGATGAAAACCCTCAGCAGTCAGAGTAGATGCCTTCTACGTTGGTGGGAGAAACTTTACGTGAATGAGGATGGCACCCTCTTTCGAAAGGCAGGAAAATACAATCAGTTGGTATTACCTGAAAAGTATAAAGCTACAGTTTTAAAGGAGCTGCACGATGAGATGGGCCACCAAGGCATTGATCGAACAACATCACTGATCAGAGAGAGATTCTTTTGGCCCTATATGCAAAAGGAAATAGAACACTATGTGGCTAGAACCTGCACATGCCTGAAACAAAAGATACCCTGCAGAGAGACAAGAGCCCCACTGGTTAATGTTGTAACCACGCAGCCCTTTGAGTTGGTGTCCATCGATTTCCTCCACCTGGACAAATGCCAAGGCGGATATGAATACATATTGGTCATTGTTGACCACTTCACCCGCTTCGCCCAGGCATATCCCACCACCTCGAAGTCTGCCAAAACTGTTGCAGATCGGATTTTTAATGACTATGCTTTAAAGTTTGGACTTCCAGCTCGAATCCACCATGATCAGGGAGGTGAGTTTGAGAATCAACTCTTTGCCCAACTGAAGAGGAACTGCGGTGTGTTAGGGTCAAGAACGACACCATACCACCCCCAAGGGAATGGGCAGGTGGAGCGTTTTAACCGTACCCTCCTGCAGATGCTCAAGACACTTACTGAAAAAGAAAAAACAAATTGGAAAGGGTCGCTAAATAAACTCATATATGCATATAACTGCACCAAGTCAGAAGTAACAGGGTTTTCACCTTTCTATCTACTGTTTGGAAGGTCACCACGACTACCAATTGACCTCATGTTCGGCCTCATCTCTGGGAGCGGGAACGCTAACCAACAGGCATACATGGAGAGATGGAAACAGGAAATGCGACAAGCCTACGACATAGTACGAGAGAACACAAGCAAAGCAGCAGGAAGGAGTAAGCGGAATTACGATGGGAAGGTGCGAAGTTCCATATTGCATCCAGGTGATCGTGTCCTCGTCAGGAATCTGTCACCCAGAGGTGGGACTGGGAAACTCCGCAACCACTGGGAAGATGATGTTCATGTTGTTGTTCGGCAGATGGGCGAAGGAATCCCAATATATGAAGTGAAACCCGAGCACGGAAGAGGAAGATCAAGAGTGTTACATCGAAACCTGTTGTTACCGTGTGACCATTTGCCTTTGGAACTGAATCCCATGACAAAACCAAAGGAAAGGAAAACCACACCAATACTCCCCTCTAGGAGCCCAGATGGGGAGGAAGAGGATGAAGAGGATGAATATGGGTATTTCCTGGAACCTGTGATACATCCTCCCACAAGGTCAACCGATCCACCAGAGGCATTGAGAGATACCGTGCATGTCACCATACCAGAGGACCATGAGCTTGGGATGCAGGTAACAAATGCAGAATCTGGATCTGAGGAAACAAATGAGCAGAGCAATCCTGACATGCAGAAAAATGCTGAGGTTGAAGATAATGACAACAGCCATTCTGAGGAACAGTTGGTTGAGGTAACTGAGGGAGGGGATGTGCCATACTCTCCACACTCAACCTCCAGTGAGACTGTCGATGAAGAGGAGCCAAGTTACCATAGGCCAAAAAGGGAAAGGAGAGCCCCTAAACTCTTTACATATGACCGATTAGGGACTCCGATGTGTTACAAAACAAGCAGTTCTTTTGTAACGCCCTGCCAGTACCACTCAATAGTAAGCCAAGACTATGGACCAGTAACTATGTGGGGAGAGCACATCCGGGGCTACCAACCAGTCTTCATGTATAGGTGTTAGAATGTAAATTGAGTCCCCTTTCAAGTAATTGGATGTCGGGACGACATCTATTTTGCAGGGGAGAGTGTAGTAGATGGAAATTATAGAGTAACAGATGATGAAGCTTAGGACAGTATTGTTAAAGTTTGAGTAAGTTTGGAATTGAGAGAATAGTGTACAGGATGCAGAGTTTATTTGTGGAGTTTGTCTTCTTTTAAAATAGTTGAAATATGTTAAATATGTATTATAAACAGTGTTAATGTTCCAGACAGAAATGCAATTCCGTATATAGAAAATAGCAGTGTAGTCTGTGTTAAAGCAGGGAATTTGCTGAATCGGCTGGGTGAGTTCACATTGTAATTAATTAGTTATACCTGAGTATCCAGTAGAGGGAGTATCGCCGCGGTAGCTTCATTCTGGATAAAGACGCCATAGAGTGAAGTCCGTGTGCGTCATCTTTCCTGATTTTCTCTCTTTTCAGGTATTTGAAACCTTTCTAAGTTTTGTATAAATGTCCAGTAAGTAAGTAAATGTTGATTTAAGTTTGTTTTATAACGTTAATAACTGTTCGAATAACTGTGTGCATGACATAGTTTGTTTATGTAACGATGGAAGTAGCTAGTAAGCTAGCAAGTGTGGCACAATGTACGTTCGGTAATAACGAGTGAAAATGCGCTGTGTTGTGTGTGTAATGTGTAATAAATATAGGTGTAAAACGTTATGGATAGGCCATAAAGAATGTATACATGTATAGTAAAGTAGAAGAAATTGAGTTTATTGCATATTCGGGTTAATGGAACTTATTACAAACGTAATGGAGGTATTAGCACCCAGGTTGTAGACGGTGTCAACAGGCATGGTTAGCTAAATGTGCGCCGTTAGCTCTACACGTGGTGGAATGTTGAAATGCAAATGTATGTGTGTATTAAAACATATTTATGTTATTGTTACTATATGTACTGACAGTGTTTAAGGAAAATGTTGTAGTAAGTAATTTAGCAGCTAAATTTGTCAGGATAAGGGGAAATTTAACAGGATGATGTAAATGTGAATTCACATGATATTCTGTGTATTTCTTTTTTGGTTGCTACTGTACAAAAGACATAATGAGAGTTAGTGGATTGATCATATGCACATTTTGTGTATAAGGGACAGAATTTGAGGAACTGAGACAGATGTATTCTGATGTATAATGTAATGTCAATAGACATATTGTGTAAAATGCTTGCTTCCATGTTTGTTATGTTTTGTAAAATCATTCTGGATAAAGACGCCATAGAGTGAAGTCCGTGTGCGTCATCTTTCCTGATTTTCTCCCTTTTCAGGGTGTAACATAAGCTCAGTCAGCAGGGCTGAGAAACAAGGAAATTAATGATGTCTGATATCTGACGTTCATTTATTTGTCACCTGACGCCCGACATACATTATTTCTTCATGGATTCATAATTAATTAGTGGTCTTTGATTCTTGTAGATGTGTGTAGTGATATAATGTAAATTAAATTTGTGCATAAGTACTTACGAAAATGATATCAACATGTTAAGTATGTTATTCTCCTCCATAAAATAATAAAATAAACCATTATTAATAACAACAATGACAACAACAATAATAATAATAATATCACGTTTTGGACACAATAACTGCAACTGCAACATTTTCGGGAACTTATTGTTACCTTTTGCTTTAAAAGTCTCACTAATTGTCAAAAGAAGTTTTACTTTCACTCGTCCCCTACCACGTGAAAGGCAGCTCAGGCTGTGGCAGCAGTAACTCGTTCGCGTATCTGTCTCTCGTGCATTTGTCCCGTGACAGCTACAAAGTCACTGCTGCACTGTTAAACGATATCAGGCAGGATGCAGGACACAAGTCACTTTATTGTGGTGTGCATTTGCTTTCCTATGTTTTCACAAGGTTTGATTTGCTTCTGGCATTTTGTGTTTTGTAATTTTTCAGCTGAAGCAAACCATGTTGTCTTCAGTATATAGTGTCTGAGAACCGCGGCCATTTTTACGACACCCACTAGAGGGCTGGTGTAAAATGAACAAAATGAACGAAATGACTCAAAATGATTCATTCACTTTACTGTACGACAGTCACAGATCTGAGTCAGTGAAATGAATCAAATTTCCCATGTCTAATCAGTATTGCTAGCCAACAGGTGGTGTTAGTGAGTGGATCAATGTAAAATGCAATTTGTGACAGAAAACCTGAAAAGAAAACAAAACAAAATGCATGGGGAAAGAGTCATCTAGCAAACTGAAGTAGCAGGTTTTATGGTGACTAGAGACATTAGGTCCAGGTTCTCCCAGTCATCCCAAGTAGACAGTTCTGCCTACCTATTAAATATACCTGCAAAAGAGGAAATAATAACAAGATACAACCAGAAAAGCAAGATGGAAGGCCTCACATGTGTGCTGAGTAAAACTGTTCAATTATTCAATAGGTAGGTGCTGCCGTCTAACCACTGTATCATATATGTATATACCTGTAAAACCATTCTTCTTTTTTTGGGAACATCTCCTTGTTGCCACTCTAGTTCACCTGTTGTTACAACATGAGTACATTTTCTCCTCTTTGAACCAGTTTTCTCTTAGAGAAATAAATGTTATACTTTATACACATTCAGGTAGACAGACGCCCGCACACCATTACATTTAAGCCTGGATCCTTTTTGTCCTATTATTAAAGACCTGATTTGTTTCTATATGGCCACATGCACATGCTGCGACTGGTAGGAAAGTAGTGATCCTTTTATAATTGTGAAAAATGTTGTTAAAATGTGTGTATCTTAGTTCAGAATTTTCTCGTTGATCTTTTCCATTTTACTTTAAGATGATGCGGCACAACATCTTCCTGAGTAAAAAGGTTTCGTCTGCATTCCTGATGCTGCTGCTGGTGTGTTACCTGGCTCAGGTACGGTGTGCTTGATCATTTCCTAGCAAGGGCAGAATGTATGGGATGAGATTGCATTCTTTTTGAGAGCATAGTTTAATGATTTCCTTTTCAGATTTTGTTAGGTTTTCTCTTAAAACCCTTCCCTTGAGATGTCTCTTGTGCTCACATTTGCTCTGCACATGTTTAAATCTGTTTGTGCTCTCAGATTTCCAGTGTTCCTGCTCCGACCTTTCTCCACGTTCTCAAAACATTTGATTTGTGCAGGCTAACTGTTAGCATCAAGTGCTGCAGCATTGTGCTGTTTATCTACAACATATGGACACAGACGAGAAGCTGCTGTTTTGACCTTCCAGGACTTACTTACAACCTGCTATTAAGGAGTAGAAATGTAAATCATCATCTACATGTCAGTAACTCAGGTTAGTATTGTAATGCTCCATTAATTTTTACTTAGCGTCAAGGCTAGGTGCTAACCAAAACACAACACAACAGAGACAATTGTAACGTTGTCTAACAACGTTTTACCAGTATCTTATCTCAAACGTGGCATTTGAACACAGCTAAATATACACTGTCAAACACACAGATGGGTTTGACCACCAGGGTCAGGTGGTTTTGGCTTAGAGAGAGAGAGAGACACAGACACACACACAGACATCAGAGGCTAATTGGGCTTTCTTGTTTCTTTATGAAGAGAGAGCCTCGTCTCTCCTATTGAATGTGTGGTAAACACAACCATGCACTTGCATAAACATGCAGGGACAATAGTTTGCAGCCTTGTCTGGCTGGTCATTTATCCAGGAGACAGCCATCAGGGAAAGTATGAAACTAAAGGAGGCTCCTGCTGCAGACTTGCACTCCTCTGAGGAGAGTGAGGAGCATGATACCAGCAGTGAAGAGTCACTCGAGAGTCAGGTGGGATGAGAGGTGGAACTCCTGCTAGGCACAGAGGGGACCTGCAACTTGGAGGAGGAAGAGAAAGTGGGAACGTCTCAATAGAGATCAAAAAATGGGGAAATCCCGTGGTCTGCCACACATGAAGAGCCCCTGCCATTCTTTCCCCCTTCCATCTTTATCCCAGGACAGACTTACACTCCCATGGTCATGAGGAGAAAGAAGAGGAGGAGGAGGAGGAGGAGGAGGAGCTACAGCCAGGGACCTCCAGAGAGCAGAAGCAGTGTGTGGAACCAGTGCACCAAATGTGGAGTGCATGCATGCTAAATTCACCTCCCAGGGATCTGTGGTTTGTGCATTAACATGCATTGTAAACACACAGACACACATGACAAAACAAGACATCTTATGACACACAAATTGGAAAATATTGCATATGTTGAGTTTTTCTCTACTGTTCTTATGGCAAAAAGGGCATAAAAACTATAATTTTATTTCACTTGTATGAGAGGGCCCGCTTAGCCCCCAAAGGTAAAAAGTATAAGTTTTGTATATAAACTCTTATTGCTTCAAAAATAATAATCAAGTTGTTATCAATTACTGACGTAGTCAAGGCTCTAATACCCTCGTCCCGAATATTTCACTTTGCATCTTATTTTTGGTAAATACGGCATGTTTTTGTACACTGCTCAAAAAAATAAAGGGAACACCTAAACAACACAATGTAACTCTAAGTCAATCACACTTCTGAATAATCAAACTGCCCACTTAGGAAGCCACACTGACTGACAATCAATTTCACATGCTGTTGTGCAAATGAAAAGACAACAGGAGGAAATTATAGGCAATTAGCAAGACACCCCCAATAAAGGAGTGGCTCTGCAGGTAGTGACCACAGACCACTTCTCAGTTCCGATGCTTTCTGGCTGATGGTTTGGTCACTTTTGAATGTTAGCGGTGCTTTCACTCTAGTGGTAGCATGAGACGGAGTCTGCAACCCACACAAGTGGTTCAGGTAGTGCAGCTCATCCAGGATGGCACATTAATGGGAGCTGTGGCAAGAAGGTTTGCTGTGTCTGTCAGCGTTGTGTCCAGAGCATGGAGGCGCTACCAGGAGACAGGGCAGTACATCAGAAGACGTGGAGGAGGCGGTAGGAGAGCAACAACCCACCAGCAGGACCACTATCTCCGCCTAGTGGTCCTGCTGGTAACAAGGGATAGGAGGAGCACTGCCAGAGCGCTACAAAATGACCTCCAGCAGGCCACAAATGTAGAAAAATAATGAAAATAATAATGCATCAAAATCAAAGTTGTTATCAAATTTTGAATTACACTGGAACATAAACTCAGCACAAACAGCTTGGGATCTGCCTGGGATAGAAGGAGGACCATGGTTGGAAGAAATAACAAGAGTAAGAAGAAAGTGGCTCTAGAAGTGTTGTCATCTGACCTAGAACTGGCCGAAGAGCCTAATAAATGTTATTCCAGATTTGTTGTGCATGGCTTCAGCAAGGAAACAACTGCTTTGAAAAGTAATCTGAGCACTTCTTATGGTATAAGCCCTGTCTTTTCCCTTGCGGTTTCTTATAGAATTAATAGGGGAGTGCAGGATAAAGTTAGTAATAAAATCATTGGAACTATATTAAACAGCCTGTCTGACCTCTATAAGATAAAGCTTGATGATTTTACACCATATGACCATGATTTTAACATCAGATCTGAACCAAATCCTGAGACATTTACATTTATACATGAAACAAAATTTAACAAAATTACATTAACAGATCACAAAATTGAAACTTGAAACTTAAACTTGAAACTTTAAACAGATTAAATAAATCTTCATCGGTGGTTCATCTTTTGAACCACCAATGTTATCCCTCTGTGTCCATGACTACAAACATGTCATTTATTTTTCTATCTGAGGCCCAGGTCTTAAAGCTGACTAACCTGTCAGTGTCCACTCAGGTATAATGTCAATAAAAAAAGGTTAAAGCAAAGAAATTTTTAAAATTGACTACACCTGACTGTTGAAAAGCTGTGAAACAATAAAGGTATTATTTAACTAAATGACGTGTTAATTATGGAGCACACTGCTCTTCTCTTTGTGCTTCTTTGGTGTTGTTTTGTATCTCAGGTAACTTCCTCCAGCTCAGTTTTACAGAAAAACCTTCATCTCTAAACTTTTTTTCCAGCTGTGTAACAGAAAAGAGATGGTACAGTGTGAATTTAGATATAATTGCATGAACTTGTAAATAAACATAACTAGAAGGTTGATGTCACTATTATTAATAGTAAAATGTGAGATCTACCTGTTTCAAGATGATATTGATCACAGCAGGGTCTTTCATGTTCACAGAGGGGTTCTCAGCAGACAGAGTCAATCTCACCAAGTGTTTCTTCAGTGGAACTGGTTCAGAAGGTAGATAATAATCTACAGTTAAATGCTGACAAAATACATATTATATTCCTACAACATTTGACTTTGACCTGAACATGATAAGTACAGGCCATTTCTTGTGTTTGTCCAAGACAAATAAATTGATGCTGATAAATAAGAGTAAAACCTAGATTTAGGCCTTTTGTTTTTGTTGTTATTTGTTTTTGTTTTTTTATTGGATCCTTGTATTAAAAATATCTTGAATTAAATATATTGGGGCTTGTTTCACTTGTTACAATCTCTCTTTTAACTGAATAACACATTCACAACTGGAAGTCACTCAGTAAAACCATAGTGTGAGCTGCTGACCACTGAGTGTTCGATTGGATCCAAAATTTGTACGTTGAACTCACGGCTTTAGATTTTATCCGAAAAATCTACTTTGTTTTAATTAACGCTAACTCTACCATTAAATAATAATTTATTAGAGGAAAAGAGTTGCTTTAGGACATATACAACCTTAGTTCTCAAATTGTTTGGACATTTGGACACTGGTTCTAAAATCTATATAAAAACAAATCTCATGAACTCACATTTGATTCACAATACAACATAGAAAACTTATCAAATGTTAAAACTGATAAAATGGACCATTTTAAATACAAAAAAGTTTTTTAAATAATGGTAGCAACATGTCTCAAAAAAAAAGACCAGTGTCTGACTGCAGTTGTCTGAATACAAACATATGCTGCTGTAACACTTAGATATAGCTTTCAGCATAGATGGTGTCACGGTTCCTGTCTCATCTCCGTTCCCTTGGTGTTTTTGTCTCCCCCTGGTGTTCACCTTCTCACTTACATCTACAGCCACTTCCTAATGCCCTCATATGGACCACCTGCACTCTTCACTCTCCTGGACTTTGATTATGAGTTGTTTCACCCGTGTCTTTAAAAGATCCCTCAGTCATCATACTCGTTGCCAGTTTCTTTCCAATACACACACGTCCTCCTGGTTGGTTTGTATATTGATTGTTTGTATGTTGCTTGTTGCACAGTTTGTTTATACATGGACTTGAGTTCACCCCTTTATTTAACCCAGGACGTTACATTTTTGTTTCCTTTTTGTATTTTCCTACTTGTGAGTTTGCTGCCATTTGCAGCACTTTTCAGTTGTTGCTTTTTATGTCTAGTTAAGTGAGTTAGTGTGTATTTTGTCTGCCTTAGTGCTTTTGATTTGCATTGTTACTTTGTGTTTCTGGTTAGTGTGTGTCTTGTCTGCAGTTCTGCATTTCTGTCAGTGTGTGTGTAAATTATTATATATATATATATATATATGTATATATATATATATATATATATATATGTATGTATATATATATATATGTATGTATATATATATATATATATATATATATATATATATATATATATATATATATATATATATATATATATATATATATATGTATATATATATATATATATATATATATATATATATATATATATATATATGTATATATATATATATATATATATATATATATATATATATATATGTATGTATGTGTGTGTATATACACATACATTGGAAACTCAAATCCAAAATAAACACTGAAACTACTCGAATATTATTTTACCCAAATGCAAAAAACTACAACATACAAAAAAATTAAGCTTCAAAAGGTACCAAAAATGTAGTTTTACAGTTCTTTTCAAAACACCATTTTTAAGTTTTTTGGTGTCATCCTGCTACTTCTGCAGACGGCTGTCCTTGGAGCAGTGCTGGCAGTGAGCAGAGTTTTTCACTGTGGTGTAGGGAAGACATCTGGCAGCTTGTCAATGATAATTACCCCTCTTTGCGACTCAACAGTAGATGAGAGAAAGTTCGAGGTTGGGAAGGAATTAATAAACAAAGACAACGATAACAGAGAGACAGAGAGGAGAGGAGAGCAGAGGAGGAGAGATACAGACGACAGAGAGGAGAGGAGAGAGACAGAACTCCTTCAGACTCCTTTCTGTTCATATTACCCACTGGGAGCACTGATATGTTCAGAAATTGTCTTGTCAAACAGCATTATGAGACAAAACACGCTTCACGCTTATCTGGTGTCTGGGAGGACATTCATGCACATGCCACCAGGGGCGTGTCTGCTTCTGGAGCTTTGCTCTGGGGGACCTCAGTGGAGCACATATGCTCGGCCTCCGCGTGCTCATTTTTTCTGTTTTATTTGAGGGACGTGGCTTGTTCCTCTATGACTCACACAGTGTTGAGTGAGTCACTGGTGTAATGCGTGGCTTCTCCGGGCCTGGGAACTGCGATCCACTTTGTTTGTTAATTGTTTGGTGTTGTGTTGATGCCCTTTTGGAGGGTTTTCCATGGCTTTGCTATGGTTGCAGGACTGTGCCCAGTGGGGTATAGAGTATTTCCTGCTTTCGTTTAGACACAATGGAGCGAAAGCCCAGGGGGCAGCTCCCAAGTGACACAGAAAGTTGTTCCTGTGAATTGGATGCCTAATTCACAGTAGTTGGGGTTACAGTTCTTACAGTTCTTAACCAAGAGACATCCTATGTATCTTAAATTTTAAATGTTAATATAAATAAAATCATAAAGTGCTGTAGCTGATAGGTCAAATATTAATGGTCATAAAAAATATTACTAAATTCCACTTGTGCTGTACACTGCTGTCAAAACAAAGCAAGCAAATCCAAACTGTGCTTAACACAGTGTGCTTTACAACAGTAAACAACTTAAAGCAGTATAATAAACTCAATCAAAATGATGTGCATGTTAACGCATGTTACAGTAACAACAGACACAGCTCAGCTGCACTCAGGTATAATGGTGTCAGTTAATTTTACTACTTTATCACTATCCCATCAACTACTATCATGAAACTATACTTTCACACATCTCTAGGACATCCTGACTAACCCAATGTGTAATTAGCCTGAAAATTTGTTCTGCTTTAGAGTCTGACAGAAGCTAACATTTGCTACATTAACTTTTGGCCATGGAGGCATATCCATGAGGGGATGCACATATCTCTACAGGCTAGAGAATGGCATCTTGCGTCACAAGTAAGGGAAGGGGACGAGGCAGGTATGAACTTAAAACTAGATTTATTCACAGAAAAAACACACAAAACAGGGAACTAAGGGGGGTGTCAATGGACACTACAAAAACAGGCAAAAACACGAGGACAAAGTAACAGCATAGAACTACCAATATGGCAGAGAACAAAGTAACAAACAAGAAACCAAAGTACTAAAGAAAACCACTGCTTACACAACTCACAGAAAACAGGTGATTAGTGTCCAAAGAGGGGCAAAGTCTAGAGGGTCTAGGTTCAATAACTTTATGTGTCCAGAGAATGAGGTTAGCTGACTACCTGAATATACTGAATGACCAGGTTATTATATCAATGGAATTTTTCTTTCCTGATGACACGGCCCTATTCCAAGATGGCAAAACCAGGATTCATTAGGCTCAAATTGTGAAAGAGTGATTCAGAAAGCATGGCACATCATGTGGATTGTCACCACAGAGTCCAGACCTAAACCCCATTTAGAATCTTTGGGATGTGCTGGAAACGACTTTGTGCAGCGGTCCGACTCTTCCACCATCAACATAAGATCTTGGCAAAAAACTCAACTCTGGATGGAAATAAATGGTGCGACACTGCAGAAGCTTATCGAAACAATGCCACAGTGAATGTGTGCTGTAATCAAAGCTAAAGATGGTCCAATGAAATATTAGTATGTGACTTTTTTTGCGGGGATGGGCAGTGTAGATATTCAGCAAATATTATTTCCCCCTTGAGATCTGGTTTGTTTTTAAAACATTCTTTTTTTTTAATTATTTTGAACAGTGGATATTAAAGAAAATCCTCATAATCGTTCAACATACACAGTAACTGAAATATCAGTTTGTCTCTTCTCTTAACAGCTGTTGCTCCTTTGTGACATGATAAATACAGGAGATGCACCAAACATTCTCTTAAAAACCCTAATTTATTCATAAAACATAAACTACAAAAGAGGAAGAGATGTTATAATCAGTAAAGTCAGTAGAAGTGTATAAGTGTAAAATGCAACGTTTGACAGAAAAACCATGAAGAAACCAAACAAAAGGAATGGACTAGGTCTACTACACCACTGTGATGCCCCCAGTTCAATTGAATTCAATTGAAATATAGCTCTAAATGTCCTTTTTGTCCTTTTATTAATAAATAGGTTCCATTGTTATTCATTTCTCAATCTTTCACCATTAATACCTATAACATGCTACCTTCTTCTTCTTCTTCTATTTCCCTCTTTACTTTATCATCGTTTACGTTAACATCTTCACAGACAAAGACACAAGATACATATAGATTAAAGGATTTACTACCTTTGACTACAAACATGTCAAAGTCATTTATCGTTCTATCTGAGGTCCAGGTCTTAAAACTGAGTACCCTGTCACTGACCCAGACCCACCAATCCAGAAATCCAGTCCCAGACAGTGTAGGAAAGAAATTGGGGAAAATGGTGTAAAGGTTACTTGTGACTGTAAGATTATGAGCCCACATCCCAGACCACTGGGAATTTTCTATTTAGATTTAACAGCTATTAAGCTTCTTTTATACAGATATCAAAGCAGCTTACAGGTATTATTTAACTAAATGACGTGTTAACTAAGGAGGACACTTCTCTTCTCTTTGTGCTTCTTTGGTGTTGTTTTGTATCTCAGGTAACTTCCTCCAGCTCAGTTTTACAGAAACACCTTCATCTCTAAACTTTTTTTCCAGCTGTGCAACAGAAAAGAGATGGTACAGTGTGAATTTAGATATAATTGCATGAACTTGCAGATAAAGGTGTATTAGAAAGATGAAATAAGGACTGTCCATAGAACAGAAACTGTGTCCAGTTAACATAAATAGCAGAAGGTTGATGTTAGTATTATTTACATTTACATTTAGTCATTTAGCAGACGCTTTTATCCAAAGCGACTTACAAGTGAGGTACAAGGCAAGCAAACAAAATCTAAGTCAAGAAGAAACAACATCAAAGCAAAGTGCAATCAAAAAAGTGTTTCTGTTTCAAGAGATGTGAGAACGAAAGAGTAGAAACGTTTTTTTAAGTGCAAAGGAAGATGCGGAAGAGTTCTGTTTTCAGCAGTTTTTTAAAGATTGCTAGTGAGGTGGCTGAGCGTGCAGAGATAAGCAGCTCATTCCACCATCGTGGGATCTCTGAGCTGAACCAGACGACGTTCTATTACTATTAATAATAGTAAAATGTGAGATTTACCTGTTTCAACATGATATTGATCACAGCAGGGTCTTTCAAGTTCACAGAGGGGTTCTCAGCAGACAGCGTCAATCTCACCAAGTGTTTCCTCAGTGGAACTGGTTCAGATGGAGGGTAGATAATATTCAATGCAGACAAAACAGAACTTTTAACACCTACCCCATCTGACTTTGTCCTACAGACAATAAGTACAGGCATTTGAAAATCCTTACTGGTGGATTTTGTTGTCCAAATTACACTAAAAGTTGTTGTTTGTTATTGACAGACTAATTGATCCTGACCAATGACAGTAAACCTTGTTGTTGTTTTTTTTTTATAACATTTGTTTATCCAGAATATACCCTGGATCAGGGACACTGAGAGTACTTTCAATTATTACAGTCAATCATTTGCATGAACACTCAGACCACATTCACAAGTTAAACACAGTCACACCTGGAGGTGTCATGATTCCTGTCTGATCTTGGTCCAGGTGGTTTAGTTTTTCCCCTTTTTACCTCTGCTCACAGCCACTTCCTGCCATGACCAAACATGGATTGATTCACTCTCTCCTTCCTCTGCTCTAAATACTCAGTCTGCTTCACCTGTGCTCCTCCTCTCCATCATTAGCTCCTCTCTGCTCTCACTTCTCTGCTAGATTGTCGTGTCATGTTATGAACTCTCCAGTCATTTCACAGCTTTGTTTCCAGCTTTGTATCTAGCTCTGCTTCCAGCCGTGTCGTCCTGCCTATACTACACCCTGGACCTTGTCCCTGTATCCCGAACCTTAGTTCCCTGTCTATGTGAGTTGTTGGTCTTCCTCTTGCAGTGATCTTTTGTTGTTACTCTGTGTTCAGGTTGTTTTATGTTGTCACTTTGTTTTTTATGTTTTTCCAGTTTTCTTGTTGTATCTTTTTGACACCTTCCTTAGTTTTCCAGTCCTTCTATTCTGAGTTTGTGTGTTAATAAACCTTTTTCCCGGTTTTACTCCTGCCTCCATTTTTCTTGACAGGGGGTTGCCCTCCTTTCTTTCAGCTTGCCGTCATTAGTAAAAGGTAAACAGTCTGCACTTATATAGCGCTTTTCTACCTAGCCGGTACTCAAAGCGCTTTACACTGCGTCTCATTCACCCATTCACACACACATTCACGCACCGATGGCTGACCTGACTCACCGGGGGCAACTAGGGGTTCAGTATCTTGCCCTGTGATTGGCAGTCAACTGCTCTACCTATTGAGCCACAGCCACCACTTAGTCTTCAAGCCTTTTGTTGCCTCTTTCCAACTTCTTTGAGCTGTGTCACTGTCATGTTGTAAAATATTTCAAATTTTTGGGAACTGGAGTAATAGTTTGAATTTGTACTCATTATATTTAAGCTGTCATAACCTTTTGTTACAACTAGGAGCCGAATTCTGTTACTAATATTCATCATACTTACAAACATTAGTATATTTGGCAAAATGTATTTAATACCAGTTTTGTAGGATTAAACAGTTGATCTAGATTTGATCAAACTCACCATCATAGCAGAAGAAGGGTTTTTCTTCATTACAATCAGCAGAGCTCCATTTTCCTGCTCTGTTTAACATAGTTGTAGCACATGTCTTGTTACTTTGTCCATCAACCAAATCTTCAACATATTCCCAGTTTCTGAAAGAGAAGTTTCTCCCATCTGACCACCTCCAGGTGTCTCTGAACACACCGATCCACACATAACTTCCAGACTTCACACTGTTATCATCCAACTGATCAAGTCCACTGACCAGGTCTGTGTGATTTTCTCTGCAGTATCTCTGAGCCTGAGGCCAGGTCAATGTATAGTTGATCAAATGAAATGATTTGTTGAATTGTTTTGTTTCTGCAGGAAAAAAGTTGGATACCAAAAACAAAAACAAACTAAATAAAAAAGATGTTATAACTGTCTAATTTCTAATTTATTATTATCCCAAAAAATTGTTCAAGTTCTTAAACCCACAAATAAATATTTTACATGTCCAAATAAAAAACAACTCTTAAAAAGTATGATCTAGTAAAAACACTTATAACAGCATTATTAGTCACATATTCTTACCATTGTAGCAGATAAATCGAAATTTATAACCACAGGGGTAATCACTCCATTTTTGATTGTTCATCAACAAACAGTTCTCTTGTCCTCCATTATCATTCGGCTCTCCAGATTCCCATCTTGTCTGATTTTCATTGAACTTCAGTCCTGGTAGAGACCAGTACCACCTCCTGTTGTCCTTTCCTGGGTAGCTGTGCAGACCAATCCAGGCTTCAGTCAGAGTCTCTGTAGACTTACGGAGCCTCTCCATGTCTGTCATGTTAGACACTATGGCCAGGTCTGTATAGTTCTCTCTACAGTATTTCTGAGCTTCATCCCAGGTCTTATTCTCTCCAATAAAGTGGTAAACATACAGGTGACATGTGAAGAAGAAACTCTGACCTAAAAACAGAGGAAACACCGTTTTTAGTCTAGTACATTATTATTTTACTGCTAACAAAAACAGACTTTGTTTGTGTTTTTTAATCCAGATTTATCTTTAGCTGTTTTCTTCCAGAAGAGGAGGGTGATATCAGGACATGATGTACAGTACAACACAACACATGAATGAGAACAGTTCACAGGTCAAAGACATTTTTATTTATTGTTCTCATTAAAACTACTTTGTTTAAAGTGATGGGAAAATCAGACATATTCTTATCAACAGTCAGATACTTTAGTAAATTTCAGGGTTAATCAGCTTGTTGGAATATTTCACTCACTATTTGACTTGTTCTTTCTGTTTTCAGTTGTTTTATTTAAAATGGTAGTAGAGCTGCTGTAGATGACATTTAATCCACTTACCCATCAGAATGAACAGAAACAGACTCCACTGCATCTTTTCCTGCTTTCAACTGAAAACAAAGTAGAACAAGTACAAAGAACCCAAACTCTGATTCACCAGTTTGAATTGTTTGCAGACATTTGATGAACTCTTACATATTTTTACACAGATTTGACTAATGATTCACATCCAGGAATGCATTTCAGCTCTTCAACATATCTTCAATACAACTCTCTGCACCAGGTCTAAACTAAAAACACACACAAATGTATATAATAGAAATAAATATAGTTTGTTTCAATAACATTTACAATATATATTGTTAAGATCACTATTCACCACAAGCTGTTAACTTACATCTGGTCTTTTCTTCTATCTTCTCCTTCACTCTGATGCTTCTCCTTGTTGTGCTGATCTAAACTGTACATAACTAACATCTCTACAAATATAGGTTTGTGCTCTCTTTCTGGATGAAAACATTTGAATAATATTAGAATATGGAGATTTCAGATCTCTCTCAGATAATGATTCATTTGCAAGAACAACAACAACATATCACATGAAAACATATGGAAACAAATTGAGACAGGGTCCTTTCCAAAATGGTACAGCCATTTATTTACTTGTTTTTTGTGCTTTAGGTATTAAGTATCCTTAACACCAAAAGTTAAATAAATCACTAACTGATTAATTATAGGGAATCGTACAATCACGTTTATTCCCCACTACTTGTATTTACCTCCTCTCATATGTGTATTGGTCATGTTGAGCCAGTACCAAATTTGAGACCTTAACCTGAACCAAATCTTTCAATATATCTTTTTATATTTCTAACTTTTGCTGACCATTAGCTTGTCAGCTGATGCTAAATACCTGTATTATTTATCCTCTTCCTGTTTACATACATTCTTATATTTATTTTCAACAGATGCGTGACGTGCTGTGTGCACAGGTGCACTGAGAAAAGAATAAAGCCAGTTTTTAGTATCAACTGGTACTTCCTTAACTTTGTTTCCTGGGAAAAACCCAGAGGGGCCTGTGTATCAATCATATCTCTGTTGTCTTCATCAGATTCTGACTTCAATTACCTTGTATGCATCTATGGGATGATAGATGGGATGGACATCTTTAACTAGTTTGTGAAGATTTGAAAACTTACAATAATGAGGAATTCCTGTGCTCTTCTGTGAAATAGGACAGATTTGTGTAATAAACTTGGTAATGTATGTTTAATAAACCAGAGCTTGAGCGTGATGAAGCCATTACAGGAGGCAACACTGATTAATCAATGTTGTGGTGCATACCAACAAATTTAAAATATGTTGGTTATTTCTCAGTAAAAGCTATTTTTGTCATTGATTATCATAGGTTTGTAAGTTCTTCTTGGGTCTGTCCTGGGTGTATCCTGCCTCTCACACAATGAGGGCTGCGATTGGCTCCAGCACTCCTGCAACCCATGAAAAGTCAAGTGGTTACAAGATGGATATAAATGTACAATGCTGAAAATAATACAAATAAAGCAAAACGATTGAATGAGGACATGTGTCCAAACCTTTGGATCATAGTGTAGAAAACTACACCTGCTTTATATTTTTACTGTCCTCAGTGAGTCATTAATTTACACTTTAATACTCAAACACGTCATCAGCTCTGTCAGTGAGCATGACACTAGCTTAAAGAGGATTATTCTCAAACACTGGGAGACGCCAACTCCACTGTGCTTCAGACACATGTTGCTTGAACTTGCTTTAGTTAGTCACATATGTCCTTGGTCAAATGATTCTTTTTGTTTTTTAGATCAACTCTTTTTTTGTTTTTTATATCTGGTTAAGATCAACTACTCACTATCATTTATTAATATATGTTTATATGTTGTTCAAGTTAGGTTTACAGCAAAGATCTTGAACAGCCTTCAGTATACTTTCTAAATAACCTGGCAATAGAAAATAATTAACCAAGTAATGGTTAATGTTGCTATAATGGAAATTCAGCCAATATTTAAGTCAGAGAATGTGTTGTGGAACAAGGGATAGCACTTAAAGAAGCAATATTAGATTTAATTTTGGATTCATATTTTAATTGTGAAGCTCTACTGAACTACATTTGGATGTGTTAAAATTCCAAATACTGACAGTTTTTCTTATAATTGATCTTTATTCTCATCCTCTGTCGTAAATGGTTCCTTTTAGCTCTTGATTGTCCTGATGGTAGGATGAGCTATAGTAGAAACATGCAGTGACTTAGCAGCACCCCATTCTTCTGCTAGATCAAGAGACAACTTAAACAAACTGCAACAAACTGTATGTGGTACATATACATGTGAAATGTGAAGAAGAAACTCTGACCTAAAAACAGAGAAAACACTGCAGTGATGAAGCTGATATCAAACCAAAACAGTCACTACTTAGACTTTGCTGCCTAATGAACCGGGTTCTGCCCTCAGGTCACTTACTAAATTATTTTACTTTGTATTGATACTAAATGTGGGCTTTTCTGTTGATTTATTAAACCAGATCAACACTTACCTAAAAATGGTTTATGGGCCTGTTGAGTTGTTTGATTATATAATTATTCACTTCAGAAACCATAAATGAGTGAAAACTCATGTGGATCTCAGCTAACTCACTTTCTGTTGATGACACGTCGCTGTCAGCAGCCAACACTGTACAGAAAACATTTTAATGAGAGGCTGGTTACATATAATTGTACTATATGTTTGTTTTTTCAATATCTAAATATTAGACATATTAATAGAGCATCTTTTAAAATTAAAACTACTAAATGTTTTACAGTATAAAAGCAAATAATATTAAACCCACACCAGTGCTTTCAAATTGTTTTTCAAATCTTTCTCCATCTTCTCAATCTTTTCTTATTTGCCTTGATTAGATTCATATTTACTTTAATAACCATATTAAGTTTATACATTTGGAAAATAAAGAAAGGAAACAGCCTTTGTTTAATTTATCTACTTATACACTAATACATTAGTTCCTATTTGTAGCAGGCACATTTAGGTATCTTTTGTTCTGTCATACTTAATATACGTACGTAACAAATGTTTGTTTAATAATTCTTGTGTTAATGTGTGTTCATATTTAATTTTTTGGGATTGGCTGCTCATGCTGCTGGTCATTTCTTGAGGCCCTGAAAACAGACCTGTTTTATACAGGAAGAGGCTCATCAGACTGTACCATTGCCTACCACCTCTAAGGGGGAATCTGGATTGGGATGTTGTGGACTATGTTAATTTATATAAACATTAATTCTTTGGATGGAGTATTTCTTGATTAATTGTTTAATTATTTAGAATTGAAAAGACTGACTGTTATTTTTTGCTTTTTTGAAGTTTTGTTAGTAGTGTTTGTTTTTAGCTATCCCCTGTGTGTCATATATGGTCTGATCAAGTCAAGTCCCATTAACCTGTGTGTTCACTTCTTCAGGTCAGTTGCTTTAGTCTATTCAGTTGAAGTTAAATTTGCTTAGTTAACTTTGTCTGAGTTTAGTTTAGTTTGTTTTTCTCTTTTATGGGCCAAAGAACTCTTAAATATGTTTTGTGAATTATCTTTCACATTTGTTGGATAATTAAACCCCTGTTTTGAAAATCCACTTGTGTTTGGTTTGTTTACTTGGTCCCTCACAGTTATAAATATTGAAGCAGAGTGAAGGACTTAGCTTAAGTGTCAACGTAAGTGATTTCACTTACACTCTGATGTTGATCCTTGATGTGTTAATGTAGACTGTGAATAATAAAATATGAAATACTATAAATTATACTATAAATATAAGTGAGGTTCTCTTTAGCTTCCTGAATATCAACATCTGAATAAATAAATATGATGGTTTCAGGTGGATATCTGTAAAAGATAAAGATTAATTTATAACATGAGGAAATTTATTTCAGTTAATTTGAATGCTAATGAAAAGAAAAGTGCATTTCAAAAATAAATAAAGAGTCATAAGCCACTCATACACTGTCTCTACAAGCCAATATGCTGCCTTGCTGTGCCAGTATGGTGGGGGTCCATGTTGACCTTCGAGAGGTTGCATCAGGGGCATGGAGAGTTTGCTGCACTGTCTGTGAGACAGATCAGAGCTGACATCAAATGTGAAATAGGTGTGAAATGTTAGTGAAACTTTGTTTTGAGACCACCTGCTGCAGTTATTCCTACGTACACTGGAGGAAACAAACAGAATTCACAACACGATTCAGCTGAAATACACTGTGTTCAGTATGTTAATGATTACAGTTACGTTTGGCCTCATGGTTAAATGATCACACTCACAGTAAATATACACAGGAGAAGACTTGCAAAGGAACACTATGATGTACAAGTGGTTGGATAAAGTCCGCAGAGTAAGGTGATAAGATAAGATAAGATAAGATATTCTTTATTGATCCCACATTGGGGAAATTCAATTGCTACAGCAGGTCAGTGCAAAAAGAACAACAGCAATGTGCAAAAAGAATGAGAGGGTGTGCAAAAATACAAAAGTAATAAACATTTTACGAGAATCTACAACTATATACACTATTACGACTTAACATATATAATATGTTATACGTAATAAAAAATAAATAAAATAAAGTAAAAACAATACAGTCAGATGGGCTATGGACCGGTTTTGTACATGTATATTTAAACTGGCATTGTACAGTCTAACAGCTGTGGGAGTGAATGACCTGCGGAACCGCTCCTTCCTACATGGAGGGTGTAACAGTCTGCAACTGAAGGAGCTGCTCAGTGCCTCCACTGTCTGATGTAGTGGGTGAGAGGTGTTGTCCATGATGGATGTTAGCTTGGCCAACATCCTCCTTTCACTCACTTCCTCCACAGAGTCCAGTGGACAGCCCAGGACAGAACTGGCCCTCCTGACCAGCTTGTTGAGCCTCTTTCTGTCCCGGTCTGTGCTGCCTGCTCCCCAGCAGACCACGGCGTAGTGGATAGCAGAGGCTACCACAGAGTCATAAAATGTCCTTAAGAGAGGCCTGCACACTCCAAAGGACCTCAGTCTCCTCAGAAGGTGGAGGCGACTTTGGCCCTTCTTGTACAGGGCATCGGTGTTGTGAGTCCAGTCCAATTTCTTGTTGAGGTGAACACCCAGGTACTTAAAACTGTCCACCACCTCAATGTCCAAACCCTGGATGCTCACCGGTGTGTGTTGTGGTGTTCTCCTCCTGAAGTCAATCACCATCTCCTTTGTCTTACTGGTGTTCAAGCACAAGTGGTTGCGCTCATACCAGTCCACAAAGTCCACAATGACTGACCTGTACTCCAGCTCGTTCCCCCCCGACACACAGCCAACAATGGCCGAGTCGTCAGAGAACTTCTGGAGGTGACAACTGCTGGTGTCGTACGTGAAGTCCGATGTGTAAAGGATGAAAAGGAACGGTGAGAGCACCGTCCCCTGAGGAGCCCCAGTGCTGGAAACCACCACCTCTGACACACAGTTGTGTAGCCTCACATACTGTGGCCTGTTGGTGAGGTAGTCGGTTGTCCATGCAGCCAGTTGTCCTTCCACTCCTGCCCCTTCCAGCTTCTCTCTCAGCAGAGCTGGCCGGATGGTGTTGAAGGCGCTGGAGAAGTCAAAGAACATGACCCTCACAGCGGTTCCAGCATTCTCCAGGTGAGTCAGCGCCCGGTGCAGCAGGTAGATGACAGCGTCATCCACCCCGATGTTCGGCCTGTAGGCAAACTGCAGCGGGTCCATCGCGGTGCTGACCACTGAGCGAAGGTGGCTGAGGATGAGCCTCTCCATGGTCTTCATCAAGTGGGAGGTCAAGGCTACTGGTCTGTAGTGATTTGGCTCCTTAGCGTGCGCCATCTTAGGAACCGGAACCACACAGGAGGTCTTCCACAGGATCAGGACCGTCTCCAGACTCAGGCTCAGGTTGAAGATGTAAGTGACCACCTTACAGAGCTGGTCAGCACAGTCCCTGAGCAGTCCGGGTCCGATGCCGTCTGGACCTGCAGCTTTCCTGGTCTTAAGTCGCCTCAGTTCTCTCCTTACCTGATTAGAAGTGAGGCAAAGGGGGGTGGAGGTGGGGGGCAGAGATGGGATGGTTGTGGATGGGGGTGGCGTGCAATGGTGAGAGTGCGTGGGGGTGGGTGTAGCTGCTGTACTGGAGATGTGTGAAGTGGGAGGGGGAGGGCTGGAATCAAACCTGTTGAAGAACAGATTTAACTCGTTGGCCAAGCCCTGATCTTCATCAGATGCCACCGTGCCTGCTCTCTGTCCGTGGCCAGTGATGGTCTTTAGGCCTCTCCACACATCTCGAGTGTTGTTGTTCTCCAGCCGCTCCTCCAGCTTCCTCCTGTAGCTGTTCTTGGCCTGTCTGATTTTCCATTTGAGTTCATGCTGAACTCTCTTCTGCTCCTCTCTGTCCCCTGAAATAAAAACCCTCCTCTTCTCCTTCAGTAGGGCTCTCAGCTCAGGGGTCACCCAGGGCTTGCTGTTAGAGAAACACCGCACCCTCCGAGTTGGTACAGTGTTCTCTACACAGAAGTTGATGTAGTCAGTGATGCAGTGGGTCAGGCTGTCGATGTCATCTCCATGAGAGCTGCAGAGTGTCTCCCAGTCCGTGGTCTGGAAACAGTCTCTCAATCTCTCACTGGCCTCATCAGTCCACACTCTCACTGACTTCTTCTGGGGTGGTTCTCTTCTCGCCCTGGGTTTGTATTCAGGAAGCAGATGCACCAGGTTGTGATCAGAGCGGCCGAGTGGGGGGAAGGGGGTTGGAGTCGTATGCGTCCTTAACGTTCGCATACAGTAAGTCCAGCGTCTTGTTCTCCCTGGTGTGGCACTTAACGTACTGAGTGAAAGTGGGGAGAATGGAGGAGAGCGAGGCGTGGTTGAAGTCTCCGCTGATGAGAAGCAGCGCCTGCGGGTGCCGGGTCTGCATGCGCGTCACCGCTCCGTGGAGTCGCTCGCAGGCTGCCGCTGCGTCGGCCGATGGAGGGATGTACACGTTAAACACTATAACATGAGAAAACTCCCTCGGGATGTAAAACGGCCGAATGCCCACAGCGAGAACCTCGATGTCACGGGTGCAAAGCTGTTCCTTAACAGAGACGTGCGCCGGGTTGCACCATCTCTCGTTAATAAACACCGCCAGTCCTCCTCCTTTCTTCTTACCACTGTCTCCTGAACTCCTGTCCGCCCGAACCAGTTTGAATCCATCCAGGGCGACCACAGAGTCCGGTGTCGATTCGTTCAGCCACGTCTCAGTGAAACACATGAGGCTACACTCCCTGTACTCCTGCTGTAGCCGGGTCAGCGCCGTCAGCTCGTCCATCTTGTTGGAGAGGGAACGGACGTTTCCCATAATGATGGATGGAACGTATGGTTTGTACCTCCATCTCCTCTCCCGAAGCCTTCGTCCTGCTCTGCAGCCTCTCCGTTTCCTCCGTATTTCAGGTGGAACCTCAGGTCTTTCGTTGTAGAGAGGTGCAGGGCCGCGCAGAGTTAACAGCTGATCCCTGGAGTAAACAATGGAGCCATGTGCGAAGCTGAGGGGATCCGCCGACGCACTCCCAAAAAAGTTAAAAAAACAATGAAAAACAGAACACAAAAGTAATAAAATTGGTCTCCCTATGTGCAGACTTGCAAAAGGCAGTGACCACATAAAAGAAAACCCGTAAGGCAGGCCAAGAAACAATAGAAAAGAATAGAAAAGGAAAAAGAGAAGAGAGAGCTGCCGTAACTAGCTGCGGCTCCTGCAGCGCCATCTTTCAGGTGGTCAGTTTTTTGATGAAATAACACAACTAGTCGTTCAGACCACTGGAAAACATAATGTGTAAATAAGACAATATCTAACTCTGGACTTGAAACTGCTCAGCAGCCATTTAACTGAGCTGCCTGTCGTCTCTCCACAAAGACAAATAAAATCTGGCTGTGGCCTCAAGGGGGATCACAACATCTGCTCATTTACCCTTTCCAAAAGATCCAAACAAGTTCAGAACATAAGGCTGAAAACAAAATTACTGACACAGATATTTAGTTGTTCATCTTCATAAAAGGAGAAGATCAAATAGGTACAGTAATGATTCATTTACAAGAACAAGAAGAACATGTGATGAAAACAACTGAGGACAGGATATTTTTTAATGTTGTATGTATATGTATGTTTTTACATTTCCAACTGATCCTATTTCTGACCAATAGCTTGTGAGCTGATGCTGATACTTCATTTACTCAGAGAGGCATGTGTATCTTTTGTCTTCATGACTCTTACTAGTGTACTATATATCTGGTAGATGATAGTTGGCTTGAACATCTAACCAATTAGATTGTGAAGATTTGATGGTAAACTCCTGCATTTCATCTTAACCAGTTTGATTTTGATTTTGTGTAACCTATATCACTAAATAGCCGGCAATAAAAAAAAAAAATATTGTTACTTATTGATATTGTTCTTACAATAGAATTGCAGCCAAAGGTGGTGTGGGACTGAGGACAGCACACACAGAGGCCATACAATGCAGACGGTTGGGTTATTTTTGAATCTTGAGCTCTGCTGAACTAGTTCTGGAGATGAACTAAATACACCTTTACAGGTCATGTAGTTTGACTTGTTTATCATTCAAAATACATCACAGTATAGCATCAATACTGCATCATCTACAAGTCTACTGAGGAAGACACACTGTAGTAAAACTTCATGTGTGAACTATTTTTGAGCAGAGACAGAGAAAGTCTCGGGACAGTCTTCGCTCGCTCCTAAATTAATAATTTCTTTAAACTATATAAACTAAATTAAACTAAACTAAAACAGGAAGTTAAAGAGTGGAATCCTGACTGTGACAGAACAAAACAAATAAAACAGTTTGTTCTGTCTGAGAACAGGATCTGGACTTATTCACATATAGATTTACAAGAATTTACATGTGATAATCTCAACACGTCATGTCTGGTGGGAACTGATCTGTTTATGTAAAAACAGTAACAACAGCAGTTTGTTCAGAATTTAAAACAGGACCACTTCATGGTTTAGTTGGTTTATTCAGTTTCAGAAAAAAACAACTCAGGTTACATAAAACTTTGATCAGGAATTATATGTATACAAACATATGAACATAGGAAACTAAATAAAAACTTCCACACTTCAAGACAAAATCAAATATAAAAACTTCAGGAAATAACTAATAGTCACAGAAACATCTGTGATAGGATCAAATCTAAAGTTACTATAGTCAATTTAAATCATTTTACATTGCATAAATATCTTTCAATAAACCATATGTAACCCTAATATTTTCACTCGTTGTGATGCATCTGTATAGAGAATTAACTTCTTCAAAAGTTAATTGGATCCTGCCAATGCTGCGTCCTCTCTCCTCTGTTATTCTCCCTGTACACAAACAACTGCACATCTGGACACCAGTCCGTCAAACTCCTAAAGTTCGCAGACTACACCACCCTCATTGGCGTCATCTCTGATGGAGATGAGTCAGCCTACAGAAGCGAGATGGACCGTCTGGTGTCATGGTGCAGCTTGAACAACCTGGAGCTTAACGCTCTCAAGACAGTGGAGATGATAGTGGATTTCAGAAGAGACCCAGCTCCACTCCAGCCTGTCATCCTCTGTAACACCCCGGTCACCTCTGCTGAGTCCTTCCGTTTCCTGGGCACCACCATCACCCAGGAGCTCAACTGGGAGAAGATCATCAGCTCCCTCACCAAGAAGGCTCAGCAGAGGCTACACTTCCTGCGGCTGCCTAAGCAGATGTTGACCAACTTCTACACCGCCATCATCGAATCCATCCTCACCTCCTCCATCACAGTGTGGTTTGCTGCAGCCACTGCCAGGGACAAGGCCAGGCTGCAGAGAATCATACGCTCTGCTGAGAAGGTGATTGGCTGCAGCTTTCCATCACTCCAGGACCTGTACCTCTCCAGGACCTAGAGACGTGCATTTAAGATTGTAGCTGATCCCTCTCATCCCGGCCTTGCACTTTTTCAGCCTCTCCCCTCTGGCAAGAGACTCCGGTCCATCAGGACCAGGACCTCACGCCACAAGAATAGTTTCTTCCCTGCTGCTGTCAGCCTGCTGAACTGTTCCCCAATTACCCCCAGATAACTCTGCACAAACCCACCCCTCCCAACCGACTGCGAATATGCATATTTCTGTTCATATACATATCTACATTAATATTTATGCTCATGCTCAATTTCACACCCACAACCATATTTATCTCATAATTACTATTGTGCCTTCTGACTCTGTATGTCCCTCTTTTCTTTTTTTGTTTTTCTTCTTCCTCCACAGAGCTGTAACAGACTCATTGCAAGTTATTGAAAACGCTTGATTGCAGTTGTTGCTGCTAACGGTGTCCCAACCAGTTATTAGGTTTAGGGGGCAAACACTTTTTCACACAGGGCAATGTAGTTTTTGATTTTTGATTTTTTTTGCCCTTAATAATAAAAGCCTTCTTTTAAAAACTGCATGATGTGTTTACTTGTGTTCTTTGACTAATAATTAAATTTGTTTGATGATCAGACACAGTGGCGGAAACACTTTTTCACCCCACTGTACATGTATATGTGTTGGTTCCTCCAGGACCCTTCTTGTGCCCCAGGTCTTGCTGGATGCTCTAACATGTGGCCTCAAGTGCTCTGAAGTGTTAATATGAGTCAACAAGGAGGACACACAACATTATGTTGTTTTTTATGGATCTAATATATCAAACAGTATTTACAGATTTACAAATGTCATTTAAACACATCACACATTCATACATTTTAGTGCACAAAGTCACTCAAGTATAAAACTTGTTTCTAGTATGTATGAAAAGTATGAAAGTATGAAAAAGCATTTCCACATTTGTAGATCATTTTTGTTGACCTCATTCTGTATAGATAGAAATATTTTGACACACACAGATCTGTTTTTCCTGTAATTTAATATGTTTCATGTGTCACCAATGAATAGTGATACTGTTACAGTTCCTCCCTCTGCCCCTGTCTGCGGCTTTGGTTTTGTTTTGTTCTGGTCTCACCCTCCTGTCTCACACCAGATATGGACTTCCTCCACTTTCCACCCTCCACTCACTGCTGGACTAATTGACTCATTTCACCTGTTACTCCCTCCATTTTATAAGCACCCCTCAGTCCTCAGTCCGGTGCTGCTTTGTTGTCCTCATGCTGTGCACACTTGGATCTCCTCAACTCTCGTTTGTTTGTTGGTCTTCGTCACTCTGTTGTTTTTGGATTACTTTGGACTCTGTTTGTTTTCACTCTGGACTGCATTACAGTTTGTTGGCCATTGGTTTCATTAGTGAGTTTCTGTTTGTGAGTTTGTGAGTTGCCTGCCTTTGCAGTGTATGTTCTGTTGTTACTTTGCTGTTAGTTTCTAGTTCATGTCTTTCATGCTCACTGATGTTCATTCATGCTCATGGTTTGCACCATGTCTTGTTCGCACCGTATGCTCCAGAAATCTGGTTAGTCTGTTTGTTAGTCTGTTAGGCAGCTCTTGGTTTTGTTTGTACGTTTGATTTGTTTGGTCTGCGTTTATGCAACATTTTTAGTTGATACTTTGTCCTGTTCGTCTTGCATGTTTTGTTCTCGTTTTCCTGCCTTCGGCAGTGATTTTCGTTCGTTACTTTGTATTTCTATTAGTGAGTCGTAGTTTGTATTTTTGTCTAGTGGTTTATTAGTTGGTACTTTGCATGTTTTGTTGTTTTAGTAGTTTATCTTTTGCCTGCGTCGCTGCAGTGCTTTTGTTTGTCACTTTGTAGTTACCACCGTGTGTTCGGGTCTCTTTCGTTTGAGACTTTGTTCATGTTTGTTAGCTCCCCGTGTCCCTGCCCTTTTTTTTAATAAATATAGCTTTTTGTCCTTACCTGTTTGGTCCCCGTCCGTCCCTGTTTGTAACAGATACATTAATAAAAAGAAAAAGAGGTATAAGATAAGTCACTGAATGCAATACAAAACAAGCAGAAACAAACAGGGGAAAAAATAAATATTTCAAAAGTGATCACTATGTGAGCCATAAATTATTTCTTCCCTGTTGGAGAATCAGTACATCAGTACATTGTGTGGGAGTGTATCTCTGGTGAATATCTTAGTTACTAAGATTTATCGTGCTAGTGCATGTACATTTTCTTCTCTTTGAACCCGTTTTCTCTTCATATAGTTCCAAGGTACTTTATACAATACATTTTACACAGACTGTATCTTTCTCACTCTCAATTGATATTATGAGTTTTCTAATATAACAACTTTTACCTTGACAAAAATAGTTAGAAATAAACAAAAAGGCAGCTCTTCTCCTGGAGCTTTACACTATTTACAGTGCTACCTACAGTATTACATCACTGTGATACCCCCAGTTCAATTGAATTCAATTGAAATATAGCTTAATTTTTTTATAGCATAGAAATATACCTTTTTGTCCTGTTATTAATACATAGATTTCATTGTTATTAATAGATTTCATTGTTATTAATAGATTTCATTGTTATTTAGTTCTTAATCTTTCTCAGACGATATCTATAGCAATTCAATTCAATTTAGTTTTATTTGTAAAGCGCCAATTCACAATAACAGAAGTTATCTCAAGGCACTTTACAGTGTAAGGTTTAAGACCTTACAGAGTATCATTATACAAAAAAGATATAGAAAACCCAACAATCCCATTTGAGCAAGCTTTAGGCAACAGTGGAGAGGAAAAACTCCCTTTAGAGAAAGAAACCTCCAGCAGAACCAGGCTCATAGTGGGCGGCCATCTGCCTCGACCGGTTGGGGTGAGTAGCAAGAGGAGAGAGAAAAGAACAGCAGGCAATAAAGACAACAACAAGCATCAAGAACATTGGACAGGTCAACTAGATTCTGGAGATGTACAGCTGTACATGTCCAGGCCGAGGATACCTGCAGAAAAGTACAGAGAGAGGGAGACAAAGAGGAGGAAACACAACTACAGGAGAGAGAAGACACAAAGTTAAATAGTGGTATTTGCATTGATATAGGAGAAAGGAGAGAGGAGAGGAGCTCAGTTTGTCAATATGTTAATATATAATAACATGCTACCTTCTTCTTCTTCTCTTTCCCTCTTTACTTTATGTGCATACCCCAGTTGAATACATCTTTACAGACACACATTTATTTGCTTATTGTTTTTTTTTTTTATATTTCTTGTCCTGTGTTATAATATTTCAATAAAATAAATTCAGAATAGATTAAATGATCTACAGATGACAAGAATATGATATCTGTACAAATAAACAAGAAATAAGGCATTTGGTAAAATGACGAAACATAGTTTCAAAACTTTAATCATCACAAGAACTGTGAACATCCACAGCATCAATTTTACAAAATATAACCATTATATCATCAGATCTGAACCAAGACACCAAAAAAAAAAAAAACCCTATACATTTAAATTCTTCAAAAAGAGACTAAAATTATGAAGAAGAAAAGGGAATCTTTAAACGGAATAAATTAAATGTCTCATCAAGTCTATTGAACCACTTGTTCCCCTCTGTCCATGACTACAAACGTATCAAAGTCATTTATTTTTCTATGTGAGGTCCAGGTCTTAAAGCTGAGTACCCTGTCACTGACGCAGACCCAGAAATCCAGTCACAGACAGATGTAGGGAAGAAATTAGGGAAAATTGTGTAAAGGTTACTTGTGACTAGAAAATTGTTAGCCCACATCCCAGACCACTGGGAATTTTCTATTTAGATTTAAGATTTTTGTAGCATCTGAATACATCTTTGCACAAACAAAAGACTTTGGATTGAGTCTACCAATAAATTTTAGAGCAACAGTAAAGAATCTATTTGTGGCTAGTGTGAATAAAATGAATGGTTACAGCAAACAAAACTGTTTCAGTATTTAAATGGACACCAGACTATTGAAAACATGTGAAACTATTCATTAAGCTTCTTTTATACATATATCAAAACTTACAGGTGTTATTTAACTAAATGACTTGAATTATGGAGCACACTGCTCTTCTCTTTGTGCTTCTATGTTGTTTTGTATCTCAGGGAACTTCCTCCAGCTCAGTTTTACAGAAACACCTTCATCTCTAAACTTATTTTCCAGCTGTGCAACAGAAAAGAGATGGTACAGTGTGAATTTAGATATAATTGCATGAACTTGCTGATAAAGGTGTGTGTATTAGAAAGATGAAATAAGGACTGTCCATAGAACAGAAACTGTGTAAACAGAAATAGTAATGTTGTGAATACAAGTAAATAAACATAACTAGAAGGTTGATGTCAGTAATATTAATAGTAAAATGTGATATTTACCTGTTTCAACATGATATTGATCACAGCAGGGTCGTTCATGTTCACAGAGGGGTTCTCAGCAGACAGAGTCAATCGCACCAAGTGTTTCCTCAGTGGAACTGGTTCACATGGATGATAATAATCTACAGTTAAATGCTGACAAAATACAATTTTGCATTCCTACAACATCTGACTTTGACCTGAACATGATAAGTAGAAGAAAAAGTAATGGCCTGCCATTTTCTTGTGTTTGTCCATGACAAATAAATTTATGCTAATAAACCTAGATTTAGGCCTTGTGTGTTTCTTTTTTTAACTTTTAGTTTTTTTATTTGACCCTTGTATTAAAAATAACTAGGATATAATACATTGAGGCTTGTTTCACTTGTTACAATCTCTCTTTTACCTGAACAACACATTCACACCTGGAAATTGCTCAGTACAAACACAGTGTGAGCTGTTGACCACTGAGTGTTGACGAGGGATTTGCAAGTGCTGTATTTTTCAGTTGTCCTTTCCAATTTTAATGACTATCTTGCCCTATATCTTCAATTTACTCCTCACTTCCAAAGAGAATTGGGACACCCATAGAGGATTTGGACTAAGTAGTAGGTGTAAGACAGTTAAATTGGATTGGAATCAAAACTTGTATGTTGAACTCATGGCTTGTTGTTTGAATCTAAACTAATTTTACTAGTTTTAATTAACACTAAGTCTACCATTAAATAATAATTTATTAGAAAGAAAGTGTTGCTTTGGGACATATACAACCTTAGTTCTCAAAATGTTTGGACATTTGGACATTGGGTCTAAAATCTATAGAAAAACATGATGCAATGTTTTGCAAATCTCATGAACTCACGTTTGATTTACAATACAACATAGAAAACTTATCAAATGTTTAAACTGAGAAAATGGACCATTTTAAATGAAAAACAAAGTTTTTAAAATAATGCCAACAACAAGTCTCAAAAAAAAAAAAAAAAAAAATTGGACAGGACCATGTTTACCTATGTGTAGCATCCCCTCTTTTTTTTAATAACATGTGGTTTATAATTTTTCTGCTTAAATATTAAAGTTTTCCTGAAAACTATGAATACAAACATATGCTGCTGTACAACCTGGATATAGCTTTCAGAGTTGATAGTGTCACGGTTCCTGTCTCATCTCCGTTCCCTTGGTGTTTTTGTCTCCCCCTGGTGTTCACCTTCTCACTTCCATCTACATCTTTGTGTTTCTTGTTAGTGTGTTACTTTGAGTAGCTTGCCTGCATCCGTTCAGTGCTCTCTGTTGTTACCTTGTATTCGGGTTTGCTACTTAATATCTTGTTTGTCGCTTTCAGTTGTCACTTTGTTCCATCGAGCCTGTGTTTTTGTTTAATATTATGTACTGTACATGAGATGTTCAAAGACAACAATTTATAGACACAGCTTTATAAAGATTGGTGAACCTTTGACCATCTTTACATCTGAGAAGCAATTAGACAAATTGGTTGCAAAATGTTCTTCCAGTTCTCCCTTGGTTCTACTACTGTCCTTTTCAGCTCTTTGTTGCTGCCCCAACTTTTATGGGAATTGCGCTCATTAAATTTTTAATGACCTTATTGTTGTAGATTTGATCAAACTCACCATCATAGCAGAAGAAGGGTTTTTCTTCATTACAATCAGCAGAGCTCCATTTTCCTGCTCTGTTTAACACAGTTGTAGCACATGTCTTGTTACTTTGTCCATCAACCAAATCTTCAACATATTCCCAGTTTCTGAAAGAGAAGTTTCTCCCATCTGACCACCTCCAGGTGTCTCTGAACACACCGATCCACATCCAGTTTTCATTCTTCACACTGTCATCATCCAACTGATCAAGTCCACTGACCAGGTCTGTGTAATTATCTCTGCAGTATCTCTGAGCCTGAGGCCAGGTCAATGTATAGTTGATCAAATGAAATGTTTTGTTGGATTGTTTTGTTTCTGCAGGAAGAAAGTTGGATTTTATCACCACAGTTACAAAGACACAGGCTTAAAAAAAGAATTATTATTTAACCATATTCAAGTATTTAAGTACTCAAAGAAATTATGTAATAATGGAACTATATGCTGAAGACGTATTACAGCATTATTAGTCACACATTCTTACCATCGTAGCAGATGAATTTCAATTTACCATAGCAGCAGTAGTCATTCCATTTTTGATTTTTCATCACACAGTTTTCAAGATGATTGTTTTCACCCTTATCATTCGGCTCTCCAGAATCCCATCTTGTCTGAGTTTCACTGAACTCCAGTCCTGGCAGAGACCAGTACCACGTCCTGTTGTCCTTTCCTGGGTAGCTGTGCAGACCAATCCAGGCGTCAGTCAGAGTCTCTGTAGACTTACGGAGTCTCTCCATGTCTGTCATGTTAGACACTGTGGCCAGGTCTGTATACTTCTCTCTACAGTATTGCTGAGCTTCATCCCACGTCTTATTCTCTCCAATAAAGTGGTAAACATACAGTTGACATGTGAAGAAGAAACTCTGACCTACAAACAAAGTAAACACTTGAGTGATGGAGCTGAAAAACATTCAAATCAAGAGAACAGATATTAATCATTGCTTAGACTTCACTGTTTCTATTCTCATTCTACTTTTTATTGATTAAAAATGTGTTATTAAATGTATAAATGAATACAGATTCATCTTTAGCTGTTTTCTTCCAGAAGAGGAGGGTGATGTCAGGACATGATGTACAGTATAACACAACACGTGAATGAGAACAGTTCACAGGTCAAAGACATTTTCATTTATTGTTCTCATTAAAACTACTTTGTTTAGAGTGATGGAAAAATCAGACATATTCTTATCAACAGTCAGATACTTTAGTAAATTTCAGGGTTAATCAGCTTGTTGGAATATTTCACTCACTATTTAACTTGTTTTTTCTGTTTTCAGTTGTTTTATTTAAAATGGTAGTAGAGCTGCTGTAGATGACATTTAAGCCACTTACCCATCAGAATGAACAGAAACAGACTCCGCTGCATCTTTTCCTGCTTTCAACTGAAAACAAAGTAAAATTAATCACTTGCTTCAGTGAGATTCATTCATTTCACTTTGTTAGAATATTGTTCTAAACTTTATCTTGCATCCCAAGACACATATTACAAAACTAAACATTTAATGATTCACATACAGGAATGAATTTCAGCTCTTCAACATGTCTGTAAGTAAAATACACATAACTCTCTGCAGCAGGTCTGAACTAAAAACACACACAAATGTATATAATAGAAATATATATAGTTAGTTACAATAACATTTACAATATATATTGTTGAGATCACTATTCACCACAAACTGTTAACTTACATCTGGTCTTTTCTTCTATCTTCACCTTCACTCCGATGCTTCTCCTTTCTAAGCTTCACAGAACTAATACTTCTCTTCCTGGATGTAAACATTTGACTATTATTATCAAGAGGTCAGAGTTTTGCATGTTATTCTATTAATTATTAACACAGATCAGTTACTTGGATACTCCATATTAGATAGTATTTACATGTGTGTCTTTACATCTACAAATTTAAACAAGCGATTCAAACTTGTACGTTCCTAGTCATAAGGTAAAGCTTTCATAAACAAAACTTGTTTTTTAAGTATGAGTTTTCCACACATATTATGGATCCAAATCCTCACACACACACACACATATGGATCTCTTTTTCCTGAATGTCAACATTTGAATATTAAACTATTGAGGTTTTATGTATCACCACAAATAATGATCCATTTACACAAAGAAGAAAGTCATATTTGATATGTTAGATGCCACTGAGTGCAATGCAATACAAACAGAAACAAGAGGAAATAAAGGGTTTATTTTTATATGTGATAAAAATAATCAAAAACACGAAGTAATCAGTGTATGAGCCGTACATATTTTTCATCAAAATGAATATAGCTTTTAACCTGTTCCCATGGATGAAGTAAAGAACTGCCTTGACTGGCAACATGTATACGCTTGGCCCAGTTAGTGACCTGGTACCTGAAGTATCCAAAGTGCTTTGATCTATGTTCATCATATGAGGCTCAACTTGGGTAGAGGTGAGCACACATTCAAAGTTAAGTAACTCTAAAATCAGCTTCCTGTCCTGGAGAAATTATGAAACAACATGTTTCTTTTCTTTTCGTTTTTTGAATCAGTGAATGTGTAGGGGTGGCACAGGGGTGTAGTGACTAGAACTGGCACCTCACAGCAAGAAGGACCTATGTTTGGACTATGAGTGGTTGAATTGGTTTTCAGTTTTCAGTATCCAGTATGCATATAGTTATAATAATAAAACAATGTCAGACTGCAAGTGTTCGATCGGGATTGTTTGGACAGAGTGCATACTTGATGTGTGTCTGCACAATAGTCATATAAATGTACCAAAATGATCAATAAGTGGATTTCACATAATAATATGGGCACTTTAACTACTCCGCAGATATTTGTCAAACTCTCTTGTTAAAGGATATATTTTAAACTGTTAAAGCACCAGGATCCTGCAGGTAGCCTGAGAGCCTATGGTGGAGGTGTATCTCTGATGTTAGAATTAAAACTAAAGGTGACAGAGCTTCTGCAGGTAGAGCCCCCAAACTCTGGAACAAGTTATGTGATCAAATAAGATCAGCTGACTCAGTAACAACTTTAAACTGGTTCAGATGGATGGTAGATAATAATCTACAGTTAAATGCTGACAAAATACAACTTTATATTCCTACAACATCTGTCTTTGACCTGAACATGTACTCACATTTGAAAATCCTTATTGATGTTTTCTGTTGTCAAAATGTATCTGAAACTTCTGTGTTTGTCAGACAGTCAAACAGATAAATTGATCCAGATAAATGACCAGGATGTATGCCTTGTAATTTTTCTTATTTTAATTTTAGGCCAACATGTTTTGATAACTTTTATTTATCAAGAAAATTACCTGGATCCGATATATTGAGGATAGTTTCACTTATTACAGTCTCTCTTTTGCATGAACACTCAAACAAAGTTAAACAAATTCAGACCATTTTAAATGTGCTTCGGACCAAAGAGGACAGCGATGTTTCTAGACCATGTACATATATGAGTTATTCTTTGCATTTATGGACGGCTGGGCAAACGGTTATGGTTATAATATTAGAATATGGAGGTTTCAGATCTCTGTCAGATAATTATTCAGGAGCAGCAGGACAGGAGCCTTTCCAAAATGTTTCAGACACTTAAGTAAGAGACGACAGAGTTTACTCATTTTGTGCTTTGAGTATTAAGTGTCCTTAACACCAAAGAAGAAATTAATCACTAACCATTTGATTTTAGTAAATCTAACAAACTTACTACTGGTATTCTCCATTAGACCTACCCAATTTGAGACCGAAAACATGAACCAAACCAGTCCCTCCTGGCTACTTGCTGAGGTGTCCTTGGACAAGACACCAAAACCCCGTAGTGTAGCGCTGACATACCCTCTAGCAGCTGTCCACCCACAATTTCCCCAAGGGGATCAATAAAGTATTCATTATATAATCTGTGTATGTTTTTATATTTTTGATTTCATATTGGTATTCTGTTTATATGAAGGTTTTACTTTGTATTTTAATCATGTGTTTTTTTTATTATTATTCATATTTTAACCACATGTTTTAGTGTTTTATTGCATGTTTTGTTAATTTCTGTTGTGCATAGTTTTATTGATGTTTACCTGCATGAACTATGCATTAACCTCCTTCCTGCATAGAGTAAGTTGAGCACACCTGTCAGAGCAGAGTGAGCAGACAGGTATTTAAGGACTGGACAGACGGGATGAGGTGTCGCTATGGTGCACCTTATCCCAACAGTTGTTCACTCTGAGGCTCGTCACATTGGTGTCAGAAGTGGGATAATTAACCTGTCTTGTTAGACTGGGAAAGGTTGGGTTCAACGGGCTGACTCCCCTGGAGCCCTACCTCGTTCAGGTCCAGCTCGCTGCAAAGACACGGCGACACAGCTGGTCCTGGCTCTGGAGGGTCCCGCTCTGCAGGTGCTAATTGATGTCGCACCGGAGCAACGGCAGGAGCTACAGGTGATCACCGTGGCGCTGGAGAGACGCTTCGGACAGCAGACCTTACTGAAGGACCCTAGCCGAATGCAAATCTGTCAGAAAACATAAGGAGAGGGAAAAAATGTCTTCTCATTGTTGCCCCTCTAGCTCACCTGTTGTTAATTTCATTATCACCCAAGCAGCTGAAGCTGATTAAGAACCGTCTCTGCTACTTACAGTGCCCATTCACCCCCTTGGATATTTTATTGACATTATAAATCAACCTTGGCCAATAGAAGTTGACAAGACTTTGAAAACATTTTTTTTTAAATATCTCATTAATGTCAAAGTAAAAACAGGATTCTACAAAGTAATGTCAATTAAATAAAAATATGAGGTGAAATCAGTGTTATTCAATAATATTCACCCCTTTCAGGTCTTGTTTTTCTCCTTCTGTTAATAAAGTCAGTAGATACATTATTAGGAACATTTTTAGATACTTTGAAGTGTGTTTTTATATCTAAACATTAGACATTCAACAGCTCTATAGGGCATCTTTTAAAATAAACAAAATGATTTACAGTTTAAAAAAATATTAGCCTACACGAATCCAATCTTCTCTTATTTGTCCGACAAATACAAAAAATTCACAAAATTAATTTAATATTAAAGTACTTTAATATTACTTACTGTTATAAATAATCAAGTTAACTGAAGATATCAGCTCTCAGTATTAACACAACAGAGATTTAACTTACACTCTGATGTTGCTCCATGTGGTAATGTACTGCAAATAATAAAATATTGAATACTACATATTAGGCTATAAAAATAGGTGAGGTTCTTTTTAGCTTCCTGAATATCAAGATTTAAATATTAAAATGTGGTGATTTCAGATGGATGTCCCTAATGGGTAATGATTCATTTATAAGATGAGGAAATTCATATCAAAAATTTTAAATATCACTGAAAAGAACGGTACATTAAAAAAATCTTTTTAGTATTCAGTGTGTTAGAAAAATTATACAGAGAGTTATACTTTTACATTTGTTTCTCTCATTAAACTGCCATTTGATATAACTAAAAGTGACCCTTGTGAAACTTGCCTTTGCTCTTGGGCACCAGACTTTTATCTCAGGGAGTCAGATAGGATGCTCCAGCGTAGAATTCACCTCGAGACAATAATCAACTGCGACATCACAACTGCAATTGTTACGTCTTTAGTTACAAACAGAAAAAACATCTGCAATCTATAAAAATAACTGTATGTGTTAGATTCTTTGAGTATGTTTGTCAGTTCTGTGCTAATGTATACATGTTCCCTTGCACAAGAGACAATAAACTACTGCCTTATTGTCATGAGTGTTCCTGAGAAGTTTGTTACAGAAATTTCTGATCAACTTGGGAGCCAGATCCCATTATCCAGACTACAGGACCTGAGACTCTTGGGACTCCTTACTAAGTCCTCTGGTGCACTTCTCCTACATTGGTGTTTTGCCCTTTAGAGAGGCCAGGTTCCTCTGAAAGAGGAAGAAGTGACATGATCGATGCATATCCAGGACACCGGATTAATAAGTTAGATCTATTTTGTAATAAAAGGAAAAAGACAAAAAACCTATCATAAAATCAATAAAATAAAAAAAAGTGGAAAAAGGTATGTGGTTTTCAGTCGATTATTGTGAGACTAGTGGTAAAAAGTGGGTGATAGTAGATAGAGTAACACATAGTCTCTAAATTGTTTGATAGGCCAAGGCAACTGTGAGCTGATCATGTTCTGTAACTTAATGAAACATAAGTTAAAGGGTAGATTGAGAGAAACTTATATTATAAAGTTTTGAACTTCTACTTAGGGTTGGGAACCCTAATTGTTGCCATTACCGTGTTCACACCAGACAAAACGAACCGCACCAAGAGAGAAAACAAACTTGAGTCTGTTTTAATCAAACAAAATCCTGTCGGTGTGAAAGCAGCCTTAGATTTATTAATCCATTGAACAAGTCTTAAACAAGACTTAAAGATCTTATTTTATTTGGACAATCTGTTGTATAGATATCAGTCAGTTTGATCTAATATTTAAAATAACTTGCACAACATCTAAAATTTTGTAGAGTAAATTTTAAAATTTACTCTGAAGTAACTCTTCAAATCTGTAGACAAACCATGGTACTGCATCTAACTTAATATACTGACTTTTGCTTGGGCCAAAATGTACAATAATGAAAACATGACAATCATGTTATGCTGTGCCAAGCACTCTCAAAAAATTATAAGTGTACTGGGGTAGGGACTGAATTTAACACCCACCTCTATCATGGTTCTTATATTTTTTACTGGTGTGAAAGTAAACAACTGTGATCTAATATATGTGCGTATTAAAGACAAATAGAAACAGTGACTATTTTCTTTAAATACCTAAGATGATTTTGAGAGCATTTACTTGACCAATGCATGCTGAGAAATCTACTAATATTCCTATTAGATTTGTATTTTATCAAATCAATTCACTGAACTAATTGAACCCTAAGAAATTAATTCATTTACCACACACTTTTAAGTAAGAATAACTTAGTTTATAAGTTCTGTCAAAAACATCCGTTGAACTGTTAAAAAGTTGAACTACCTTGGAAATATAAATCATGAATATGTTAGACAGATTAAATTAATATAAAATAAGCAAGATAATTTGTCCAAGACTGAACAAGAATACTGGTTTAAACAATATGCAAAGAAAAAAAACTATGTGTGAAATATGTAATCACAAAACAAAAACCCATCATTCTCCAAAATCTTTTTGCTATGCTACAATTTGTAGCCATGTCTCAACAGGAGTTATGGTTCATATGATCAATCAGGTATTTTACTAAATTACAAAACATTTTTGTTTACTAAAACACCTTCTCTAATTAAATTGTATATATTATTTATAAATAAATGTGAAGGGAAGAAATTTTGTCTGAGAATATTAGACCAATTCTCAAAATATATAGAAATATTTCTATGCTAATATGCTAATGCTCAAGATAATAAAACCACAACAATACTCCTGAGATTTTAGAAACTCAGACACATCTCAGGGCACTCTACCAACATGGCACTGATTTAAGAGACCACCTTGCTGTGGCATACGGTAAAATTACTGATGCTCATTGTCGTGACTTTGTGGCTTTTTAAAGTCATATCGTGGCAAAATATAACTCCAAGAAAACAGACTAATAGTACTGATAAACAACACATTATGAAGAGTGCGATTGTTGTCCCATAGTATACTGTTCGAGACGCAAATGTATTCACTTGTGTTGCATGTACAGCAACAAGACTGTTCTTTGTCACCTCCCCCTTCAGTCTCACCCCTGCCAGTCACCTGACCTATTTACAACCTGCTAATTACACCTGTTTCAAAATAGCGTCTTTATAGTAAAACCATTAACATCACCTCAAGCCATAACACCATCACCAGATCTTAACCAACACTTAGAAAATACAAACATGTTCCACTAATGTATGACAGCACAATCACAGCAGTGTGCTTTACATAGCTGAATCAGAAACATAAAATGATGTCACAAAGTCACAACCCTCACATCTTAGGTGTAGCCCCCTGCCCTTTTAAAAAAAAAAACGGTACCTGTTTAGTCAGTTATTTTAATTTCTCGTTTCTTAAGTTGTGATTACTACATATAATTTGCTTCATAATGAGTTTAAATCTTCTAATAAAGAACCAAAAACAAAACGACATGTAATTAAAATCTCCTGTGTTTTAATGAGTGTTTTAAATCTCAGAACAGATGAAATTAAATGTCTCATTATCAGGTTTTTTGAACCACTGATTTCTTCCTCCTCTCTCCATCACTGCAGACATGTCACAGTCATCACTCTCTACACCTGAAGCCCAGTTAGTGTAACAGACTAACTCATCACTGACCCAGAACCAGAAATCCAGAGTGCAGGTGTAGCGCAGTCCCAGCCAAACAAATGCAGTTGAGGCCTTCTTGACTCTCTCTTGGACCCATCTCTGCTCGTCCAGGTTAGTGATGGAGACCAGGTCATAGTGTTTCTCTCTGCAGTAATTCAAGGCCTCCACCCAGGTTTTACTCTCACTGATCAGGATCAATTTATCTGTCAGACATAAATACAGGAGGTTTAGATACAACTGTACAAATATGATATTTGATATGTTGAAATGTGTCATTCTATCCTTTGTTAATAAAGGAAATACTACACTTAGCTTCATTTGAACAACGCCCTACTTTGATACCAATTACTAATTTAGAGAATTACCACAAACTCCAAACCATTAAGAGAAAAAAAAATGATTTACTGACGTACGGCTTGATAGTGTAGTGGCTAAAATGGTGAACGTAAATTAATTGATCTAATACAAACTTTTCAAACTGTATTTCAATACTGTTTTCAAACAATATTTTCATCCAACTCTTTGTTTTTGTATACTAATTATTCAAAATAAGAACATTAATCTCTGAAATTAATTCAACAGGCATCACTAAATAAATATAAACACATGAATAAGTTGGTTGTTCTGATGTTTCAGTGAACTCCGCAAAGAAACAAAATTGTTCAGTTAGATCTTTATCAAACTCACCATCATAGCAGATGAAGGGTTTTTCTTCATTACAATCAGCAGAGCTCCATTTTCCTGCTCTGTTTAACATAGTTGTAGCACATGTCTTGTCACTTTTTCTATCAACCAAACCTTCAACATATTCCCAGTTTCTGAAAGAGAAGTTTGTCCCATCTGACCACCTCCAGGTGTCTCTGAACAGACCGATCCACACATTACTTTCATTCTTCACACTGTCATCATCCAACTGATCAAGTCCACTGACCAGGTCTGTGTGATTTACTCTGCAGTATCTCTGAGCCTGAGGCCAGGTCAATTTAAAGTTGATCAAATGAAATGATTTGTTGGATTGTTTTGTTTCTGCAGGAAAAAGTTGGATTTTATCACCACAGTTACCAGAAATACACAAGCAAACAGAAGAAAATGTTATATTTTTACCTTTTTTACATTCATTATTCAACCATGTTGTTTAAGTTTGTAAGTACACAAAGAAATAATTTACATGTCCAAATAGAAAAGAACTGTTAAACAGGATGATGTACTAAAAACACATGACAGCATTATTAGTCACATATTCTTACCACTGTAGCAGATAAATTGATGTTTAACATCACAGGTGTAATCACTCCATTTTTGTTCGTTCATAATCACACAGTTCTCTTGTCCTCCATAATCATCTGGCTCTCGAGAATTCCATCTTGTCTGATTGTCATTGAACTCCAGTCCTGGCAGAGACCAGTACCACGTCTTGTCCTTTCCTGGGTAGCTGTGCAGACCAATCCAGGCTTCAGTCAGAGTCTCTGTAGACTTACGGAGTCTCTCCATGTCTGTCATGTTAGACACTGTGGCCAGGTCTGTATACTTCTCTCTACAGTATTTCTGAGCTTCATCCCAGGTCTTATTCTCTCCAATAAAGTGGTACACATACAGGTGACATGTGCAGAAGAAACTCTGATCTAAAACAGAGGAAACACTGCAGTGATGGAGCTGAACAAACCAAAACAGTCACTACTTAGACTTTGCTAACTTGACAAAATGTTTTTATTGTGTTTGTCATTAAACAATGATGTGCAACATGTGAATGTATTGGAAATGCAGTGCACCATTCAAAGAAATATCTGTTTGCTACTAATGAAGATGTTTTCTGTTAGTAAAAAAAACAAAATACAAAAAAACAATCAATTTTTATGAAGAATATTAGAGAAAATGTTCATAGGCCTGCTGAGCTGTTTGACTTTATAATTATTTTACTTCAAGACAGATAAATGAGTGAAAACTCAGCTTCTTCTGTTAGTTTGATATTAGTTTTGTTGTTAAAGTGACAACAGTAAATGTAGTCAGATGATTGACTTACCCATCAGAATGAGCAGAAACAGACCCGACTGCATCTTTTATCTGATTTGAAGTAAACTGTGGTTAATAAGTTGTCTTGGCTCTTGAAATACACACAGTACTGTTAACTAATCAGCCTCAACATTAACACAGTTTGGTGATTTTGTGGTGGACAGGGACCTGCATGGAAAAATGCTGACCATGATCAACATTGTAACGCAGCAGACTGGTCAGAGTGGCCATGCTGACCCCTAACACTACACCATAGTCAATGTCCAGGTAAATTACAGTCAACCTCAGTCTAAACAGATTTACTTCACTATTCTTATATCTAAATTAATGAACGTGACACACACACACACACACACACACACACACACACACACACACACACACACACACAAACGCTATAGGTGTGTGAACTAGAGTGTGTATTTATTAGAAGATACAAAGCTTTTTTTAAAGGACATCTGTATAAATGTACAGAGGCCTTACTACTGTCTTTCAACAGCATGCTATGTTTAAAATGTTCTAATTGAAGTTTATGTATTTAAAAGGATAACTGGCCAATTAAAAAACTCTTTTACAATGATGATGACACAGCCAGACATGTTTTCTGTATGAAAATTGCAATTACACAACAACAAGAACGATTAGAAGATACTGTGAAATATTTTATGTTTATAACACATCTTCTGCAACATAAATTCAAAATTAAAATACATAAATACAAAGTATTAAAGGAAAGGGAAAGAAACAGTATCGACACAATAGAGATATAACTTACACTGTAATGTTGCTCCTTGATGTGATGATGTAGACTGTAAATAATACAATAATGAATACTCTATAAATATAGGTGGGGTTATCGTTAGCTTCCTGAATATCAGCATTTGAATATTATTAAAATGTGAAGGCGTCTGAAGTCATAAATACTGCAGATACTGATGTGGAAATTATTGACAGCTTTTTATTATTATACAGCTTTGGCCATGTTTTTTATAATAATAAAAAAGATGTATGTATCTATTTTAATCTCTAGTCAAAAAGTGGAGACAAATCCAGCTTCACTTGAATACTGGAAGAAGTACCTAAATAATTACATGTTAATGCTAATATTGTTTTCTTTCTTTCTATTCTTTGTCTCATTCAAAAACACTCCTCTTGTTGTCCTGACTTCAGGAAGAATAGGCTCAAAATGTGTCTTCTCTTCACCTGAACCAACAATGAGTGCCATCTGGAAAAGCAGCACTGTCACAGATGAGGGGTTTATTTAGTAAAAAGCATAAACATAGAAAGTACACTCTTATTTTACAGTCTAAGATAATCACTTTGTACCATGTGCTCCTCATTTGCCGACTGAATCAATGCATATTGATAAACAAGTGGAGTCCGCCATGCCTGGTAATTACCAGCCGATAACAACAAGACAGGTGATCGTGCTGTTAGACAAAAATTCAGTGAAATGTTCTTTCTCATCACTGTCAAGTGCTGCTGTGAGCAAACCTTTACTGGTAAAATAATCAAATCTAATCCATTACTTTGATTAAGTAATTAAAAAAAAAAAAGTAATGCATTACCTTTTACATTTTAACAGGGTAACTAGTAATATGTAATCTATTACATGTCAAAAATGCATTTTAACAGACAAAAGACATCAAACTAAATTAGAACACAGCAAGTTCAACAGTCTCACTTTACAGAAGGACTGACAACACAGGACAACTTGAATTCAAAGACTATATTTATAGAACAGTCAGAAATATCATCTGTAATATATCCATCATTTAGGTTTGTTTGGGATTTCTGAAAGTGTCAAAATACAAAACATAAAGTGATAATAATAGCACTAGCTTTATTTAAAAAGCTAGTGCCGAGTGTCATATCAAGTTTTTAAGCAGTTTATTACAAAGTTTTAAGAAATAATAAATTATTCAGCTAATGAACAAAGAACTGACACACAGCTGTTTATCAGAATGAGTGAATGAAGAAACACTGCAACAACATAAAACTTTTACAAACAGCTGAACTTGTTTTACATTATGTATTAGCTTGTGCTTTGCTTGTTCGTGTTGTATTTTGCACTTTGTTTCACATTACATGTTGTTAAAAGGAAGTTGGTGTGAATACCATATGGAAGCTCTTTGTCTCTCTCTCCGTCTATTGTGAATTCCAGAAAAATCTACACTGGCACTTCCCGGTCCTCCCACACAAATTCGTATTAATTTATTTCACCACATTTTGAAAATAACAGACAAAAAGAGTTTGTTGTGATGTAATGTTGTTTGCATACAGCTAGGTCAGGAGAAGCAATAAACAGCAGTCGTGTGAGTAGGGTTATATTTGGGGCTGTCATAAAACACACAATGGACATAAGTTTCTTTCATCAGGTTTGGTTCCATCAACATCAGCATTTGTAAACTTGGACAACTTCTCAGTCTGACAATAGTGACGTGCTGCTGTAACTGATGTACAGTGGCACTCAACATTATTCCATGCATTGAACATTAACAAAGTCTCAGCTGTTCACAATAAACAAATTAAACAAGAATGATTTAAAAAGCTCAGCACAACTAATGTTGCATCCAATTAAGCATATAATGCAACTTTCAATGCTAACTGATAATAATTTTCAGTTATTTACTACATTTACTGCACTTTATTCACTTCTTAATACACGTATTTGGATGAAGTATACTCTATGATGCAATATAGTAAGTAGATACTAAGACTGTTCTTTAAACATCACTTTGCTGCTCTTATTGTGCCTCTCAGACCTACCATTTGCACATCTATCGTGCTTATCACCTTATTGTAAAGGCTAAGGATGTTTTCTTTTCCATTTGTGTTTTGTTTGCATGTGTTTGCATATACAGCCTGTTACTTATTTGCAAACTGAGGGCACAGCCAAACTGAAAACTTATATTCGAATACTATTATATTATTATATTATGTTTATTATAAAATATGCTCCAGGTGTAAAACAAAGTAACAGAAATACTACAAACACTGAAAATCAAAACAGAAATGTGATTCAAACAGAATGCACAGAATAAAACAAATCTTCTCTGCCCAGCTGTGTCCCCCGTTGTGTCTTCTGTCCCTGAATCCTTGACTGGTATGAAACTATGTACTGTTCACAGTACATAGGGTGATGTAACTAAATGTAAATATTTCTGAACATGTTTAGATGGAACTAGAGCAATTATCCATGTTACACTAAACTAAGAAGTGAGGATACATGAGACCGTCCTTTAAAACTTTTTAAAAAAATTATAAATCTGTCTTGGACCGCTGCAGTGGATCAGATGGTTTTGTAATAGCAGTACAATTTTATACCAAATGACCTTAATTTACTCTAAAATGTATTTATAAAATTACAGATCTACCATCTCATTGAAATCTTGAGGAGACAGAAGATTTAAATCATAATTTTCAGTCACTGTTTATCACATAGAAAAGCAGTTTGATCTATTTATGTAATTTACATTTGTTCAAAAATATTGGACAATGAACCACCAACCATTTTACATATGACACAAGTATAAAATGATCAGCAGGGCAATGAATCTTGGCTTCTGTATGTACACACCTCAAAAAACAAATGTCCCCATTTCTCTCCTTTGTTCCTTGTTTCTCGTCCTGCATCTTTAGTGGGAGGGACTAACAGGCTCAGTTGAGGAACAAAGGAGAAGAACTCATGTGTGCAAGTGAAAAACAGTCTGAGTTATTCAAGTGCAGCCAAATACAGTAAACACACAGGGAACAAGAAATGTTATGCTTTACCATGTATATATTTGCACAAAATAAATCTTCTTAAAACATATAACAAAATCTTTCAAGGCATACAGACATGTACCGTAGAGTTTTATCAAGTCTATAATCTGTAGGACATCTTTAACTTTAGCAGTGCAATAACAACTAAATATAAAATCAAATTAATATCATGCAATGTGCTACATAACGAGATTGTCAAAGTGCTATTCTTTCTTTGCAACTATATTTGCTTGGTTGCTGCCTAAAACATAATGAAAATACTTTGACGTTTCTTTTATTGTTTCTTCCTTCCACAGAGGTCCCTCGAGCACAACATAAACTCCTGTCCAGGTGATATTCAGTGCAACATATTGCTCCATAAGGAAAGTTGATTTTGTCATTGTGTCCCAAAAGATTTAAAATGCACACATGTGGTTGCATTTTAAATACATTTACTGGACTGAACCATGTAGTTCTTAACTTACATGTTCTGTTTACTTAGCTTCACTCTGCCCTGATGTCTCTTCTGTGCTGATGGACACTGATCATACCAGTATATTAACCTAGTGCTGTACAAATGATCTGGCTGCCACATTGATGTCAGCATTTGAATATTACACATGACTTTGCAGATCTTTATCACTGCCACAAAACTGTCTACTGTTGACAAGAATAACTCATTGTCCTTCAGAACAATGTATTATTGTATTAGACAGATTAAATCTATATTACACAAGATGGAGCATGTAAAAATAGCAGATTAATGGAGTTAGGAAGAGGCAGAGTCACATAATCTAGTCTACTAACACAATTAATTTAGTAATTGTCCTTTTTAACATCTTAAGCTCTGTGAATAAGATTAGAACCACTAAAAACTACTGCCTGAGTTCTAACAGAGACATCGTTATAAAAACATTTAAGGAATGTTTAGTCACTTAGTCACAACAAGAATAGTTGTTATAGTAAACTATGAAACACAGTATATACAAGTTAGTAAATAACACAAAGCTCATTTAAGTGCTATATTATGTATGTACAATATATATACAGTGGTGGGCAGAGATAAAGTACACCATCAATAAATGGGCAGAGAAGCAACTAATGCAGATATTTCCATAAGGCTATATCATCAAAATCACTTCCATCATCAAAAGACCAAATGAGGTAATATCCATCCAAATTATAGTACAGTAAATATAAAAAGGAACGATCAATGTAAATGGATTTGGGTATTTGTGGTATTGTGACTACTTACTAGGACACCTCCAGCCCTGGAGCACATAAGGCTGTGGCTGAGCACCATCATTAGTTGTCAACTATCTAAGAAGGAATTGACATTCAACCTGAAGGTTGTGCCGTTATTGGTACACTGGTACCAGTAACAGCACTGATGTTATCTTCCATCACTGCCTATAAAAGCTCTTACTGTGTACTGTCTGGTAATTGGCAGGCATCCTCTGACACCACTGACACACCCATTTTTCTTAGTTTGCTGATTCTACTCATTTTTTGTGGGGCTTCCATTTTGTTTCTAGTTTGTTAATAGTTTAATTCAATGTCTCAAATCATTCACTGGCAGTAGAAAGTGAGGACGTTCTGCTGGTTTCCTCGGATCAGCACCGCAGGGCAGTGGAGGCCGCAGGTCAGGGCATCCAGCCAGGCCATGTACAGTGCACTGGGGCAGTCGCTCTGAGGCACAGGAAGGCTCCTGAAAAAAAAACAACACATGTCCAGAGCAAAGAACAAAACAACATGACAAGAGTCAAATGAGTGCATGCTGTGGTTTGGACTGACAGACAATAAAAGCAAATCTCTCCTATTTCTTTTTCTATCAGTTTTGTAATGGTGGCTGGTGATGCCGTGTGTATAATCATTGTGATCATTAGACAGAAAGTTAGGTTTATCTTGTATTAGTGATAGAGATAAAGTACCTGCAGGACCACAAACATCTTAGAGTGTGTTTGTGGCTTTAGTACTTCCTACGTACTGTGCTTGTTAGTGACAGAGTAACAGTGGGGGTAGTAGGGGGAGTGGTTAGTAGTAGTAACCATAGTGGCAGTATTTCCTTGTTGGTACGTTTGATACCACCATGATATCACTGTTATTTTCTTTTCATTATCAATTGAACCCTGTTACATTCTTATTACTATAATATTACCCACAATTACCTTATTATTGTGATGTTACCTACATATCACCTCACTATTACATTTTTATTTTCCTAATATTACCCCACAGTTCCCCATTATTGTTGTCCATTAGTGCTACTGTAGCTAATACTTTATGTATTAAAATCTCCTAATAAATAATTGTTAGTCCAATCAAGATACCTGAACGATTGTGGCATCAAGAGAACTTTCGTAACATTTTAGTTTAAATTATTAATGATATTTGCCTCCTGACAGTATTATTTAGTAGTAAGCAAATACTTCTACAACTTTATAGTGATTGGATTACTTTGCTCTAAAACAAACTTGACAGAAGTCATCTAAGATAGTCAAGTCAGGAGCAGGGAGCATGACCTCAATGTGAAAATATAATCTGTCATATGCATCGGATTCACTCAAAGTCACAATATGACAAATTGAGTTAGTGCTTAATCAAAGCTCTAACTCAATTTGTCATATTGTGACTTTAACTATTAATGTAAACTTTACTCACACAAGCACGAGAGCAGCGTGTTGAGAATTCCTCCGGATGATTTCATTTAACCTCACTTTTCTCTCAGACTGTGAAAGGAGGAAATAAAAGAAACTGACACACAGCACACGTAACTCACTATTTCTCATACACAGATGAATTGGACACAGTGGATGACATTAAAAGTGACAGCATGGTGTTGCACATGTTGGGAATGTGTGGTGCTCACAAAACACACCTTAAGTCTGAAGGCCTCAAACTGTTTGTCAGATATTTTCCATGGGGCACTTTGTCTCATCGCCTGAACTGAGACACATTCCTGCTGTTCATCATGCAGCATGAAGGGGGCGACACTGTCCACAAACCTATTGAGGCTGAAATAAGAACAAGAAGAAGAAAACTATTGTTCAGACTAAACTGGAGTGTTCAGAATAAGTCACACTTAAAGAATTTGTAAGGTGGTAAATATAACAACTTGTCATCATAGACTGATCTCTTCCTGTGTCAGTACACCTGTTCTGTAACATGGAAAATGAATATTAGGGTTTTGTCAACATACTTTTTGGAGTGCGGATGTTTCTCGCTGTCTGTCATGACTATAACATCATTAAAATCCAGACGGAACCTCTTCAGCAGAGCTATCATCCTAAAACAAACAGTGAAAATTACAGACAGACTGTTGCAGCAGAACTTAAGTGACAATTTCAGACATGTATTAAAGAAAATACAGATTACATCAGTCAAACAGTTTACAGTCTGAAGAATTGATATGAATAATTGGCTATCTGCTTTTACATTACATTTGTTAAAAAAAGATGCAGATGTACTGTATAAATACTGATCATTATAGATGATGCACACTGCAGTTCATTGGGTAAAATACTTACATAATATCAAGATATACAATGTCATCTTGATTGTATGCACCATGACTGGATGTTAAATTGTTCTCATCAGAAACGTGTTAAAAAGCAGTTTGGGGGTTCCTAAATGTTTACATTTGTGGAGGTTCTGTGGATTTGAAATGTCACAGCTACAAACAACTCTTTGAGTAAAATAGAGAAAACCTACTCATTGCGACCTTCCACCATGTTTTGTTCATCTCCCACGATGAAGACCCTGACCTTACAGCTGTGCCAGCGTTTCCTCTTGGTGAGCAGGTAAGGCACCAGGAGTGTGAGACCTTAAGAGAGAACAAGGATATAAAGGCAGTTACTATGAAGGAGAAGGCAACTGAAATGTCAGCATCTCAGGAGGAAATGATAGAAGACTGTCTAGGTCACAAACCTAACATTGTATTTATTTATTTGTTGTTTTTAACTGACATGCTTACATCAGTTATCATCTCTCTTTTTTACATGTCAATATGCATTTACTGTATTTGCATACACATATGTTAAATTGACAAAACTGTGTTGTGTTATTTAGTCAAATCTAACATCTCTTTGGTGCTCACCTCCATCATCAGCTATCCAGTACACATCGATAGTCTTCTTCCCCTGGTCGTTCTGAAACACTGTTTTGATCTGATCACTGTCGCCTTTATCAGAGATGCCGTCAGCTGTGTCAACATGAAGAGGAGGCAATAGTTATATTCACTTTTGGGGATTTTAAAAGCAATGCTGCACTTTGAGGTAAACAGTACCATGATGGACCTTTAGGTGTCATGCTTTGTAGTTTTGCACTAATAACACACATAATACCAGAAGCTGTGCTTGCTCACCTGAAACCCTCTCAGGTGACGGCTGATCGTCATTTTCTACAGATTCATCTGACTCAAAGCCCTGGTTTACTAAAGGTCAGACATTACATCATCAACCACTGCCTTCTTATTATTTTAAGTCTTAGTGTAAGTTAATGTATGATTTCAAACCTTCAAAGTCAAACTGGTCAAAGACATCCAGCCCATCCATCATCCTCAGGATACACAAACAGTAGTTGGAGTCAAAAGTATCACTAGACAAAAAAAAAAAAAAAAAAAAAATCCTTTGAAGCACTAATCATCTTTGATTTCCTCTTTATTAATATTAATAATAACTAACTTACTATATGGTGTTGATATAGTCTTCAATGCTTTCTGGAGAACTGTCCCTCCAGTTCGACTTAAAGCCCAAGACCAGAGTGTTTGGCTTCAACTTGCCAAGACCAGAGGCCTTAAAAAATGGGAAACGATTGTTTTAGTCTCAAACTGAGGACAGATAAATTCCCAGTAGCTGTGTTTTGTACTAGTAAAGCTGTAATTTCACTCTCACAGATAAAACACACAGAATTAACTGTAACTGATGTTGTACCTGCAACAAGTGTTGAGCTCCAACCCTGAGAGTGTCTGCAGTGAAGGGAGTATAAAACGAGCGCACCTTCCTCTTGTTCATCCACTTCACCAACCAGTCTGTGGCTTCCTGTGGCCGAGTCTGCCTCTCCTTCTCCTAGACGAGTCAAGAATTCAGGTTTGTTTTTATTAGTTGAGTTAAAGATGTTCAACATGACCAGTAAAACATTTCTGATGGAAAGCTACAGTGAGGCTGTTGAGGTTGTCTGTAAATCTTTTCTTTTTGAAACATAATTGTTTCATGGTTAGTTATCTAACCTAACTAACCATGATGATGTCACCACAGATCATGAGGCTTATATGCTTAGTGAAGGAGCCAACGAAGTCCACCAGTGCAGGTCGCTGGTTTGGGGGCCCACTAAGGACAAGACACTGTGGTCTGAAAGAACACATTAGAGAAGACAGACAGACAACATTTAATGTTAAACACATAAAAGTTTATACAGCATTTTGTTGTTTTACACCACTTCTGGATTCAGTGTTTATAAGGTGACTCACAAGACTTAGACTTGTTCTCAGTCAACTGGAATTTAATTTGTGGATACTATAATTACTATGTGGTCACCTAAAATTCTTGACATGATCCTCCACGCCAGAGAGAGAGATAGTGTATGACAGAGCCATGTTGTATGTACCAGCCTGCACTGATGATCCCCAGTTTACCTCTGTGGATTTTAGAAACACAGATGAGGTGGGTATGAAAGTAATGAATAAAAGCAGGAGAGTGGGGAAAAGGTTGGTTATTGGGATCTTTTACTCACTTGGCTTGTTGTAGTTGACATATCCAAAAAGGAAGAAGATGATACTGAAGGTGACGAGAGCGGCCCACCAAGTCAACCGAAACATCAGAACTAATGAGATCACTGCTCCAAACAGAGCTGTCCATTTACTGTAGTAGTGAAATGAAGGTCTCCAACCTGAGGGTGGCAACAATGAGAAATAAAGAGCCTCTAATCTCACAACTCTGATTCATCAAGCTTATAAAGCAATAAGCAATAAAATCACCTGCAATTGGAAACAACAGCTGAGATTAGTTTTCTCCATCATATGCTCTGAATGTGTTAAAGGGGATCAAAATGTATATGCCACCAATCACTATATAATAGGTGGGGTACAACCTGTTGACTTGCATCTAGTATTTTGACCAGTATGTGATAAAGTAACTCACCAGGGGAGTTGGTGATTGAAGCGTGAAAGCAGCTGAAGTTTATGAGACAGTAGGAACACAAGAAGAAATTGGAGATCAAGGCTGCAATGGTGTTCAGCTTGCCTAGAATGAAACAGGAGGGAGAAGCAAAAGTTACATTACAACATATAAGAAGATAATCAAAGATCTCATGAACTCCCTGAACTGTTTCTCCTTATACAACATTAGATCACACTCACCAATAAGAATGAAGGCCACAGCAATCACATAGCAGAGGATATAGGCCCGGAGTGGTTCATCATTTTTCCCATAACCCTTTGCAAAGAATCCAATGTATGGGTATATTTTGTCTCTGCACAGACACTAAAAAAGAAAACAGAAAATATGAGTTTATTGAGTTTATTGACTACGCTACATGCATACATACAAGTATATTAGCATTTTTCAATAGCAGATACAGAAGAACATCTTTATAGTTTTGCTGTAGTTTGTCACCTGAAACACTTTGGGAGCAGAGACTAGGAAACCGAGAGCAGATGATAAACTGGCTGCAAACACACCAGCAGTGATGAGGTAGTAGAAACCTGAAATTTGGCCCAGTACCTGGTGAAAGGAGTCATCATAAAGAATGTGAGAACTGTCAACAATAAGAAACAAAAGATTATTGTATTACATGCAACAATTGTGAAAAATACAATATAAAAAAAAAAAGAAACCATTGATGAGCTGTGGCCAGCTCAGTAACTGTGACCTACTGGAATAAAGAAACTCTGTATTACCCTAGCCTAGCAAAGTCATGCTATTCTATTCTACTAAGCTGACTGGTGCAACAGGAACTCTGACACAATCCTATCCCTGCTGAAAACTATGTACAGAGCACAGAAAGCTACTCTCAACTGCCCTGCATATGCCATCGCCATGCAGGAGGAAGTACGAGTAGGAGGTACAAAAAACCCTACATACTCTATAAAATAAAGTACACCGTGTATGTAGTGGATGAACAGTGCTCCGGAAATCAAATCAGATACCACCAGAGAAGACGTACACAATTCTACAACTCCACAATAACCTTTCATATCATCTAGGAACTGTAAGGTCTCACAACCTTCAAAAAGAAAAAACAGATCTTGGCAAGGTGGTTCAGAGTCCTTCTCAACCAACACACCAAGTAATCTCTCTGTCCTGGAAGAGCCGCTTTATCAGCCACCATTTCAAGTTTCAATCATCATGACATGACTACCGCCAATCCAGATTAATTATGAACTATATGCAGTACAATTTGTGGATTGGGGATTAGAATTTGTGAATACATTTTCAGCTTTACCACTTAAGTGTTGCACTGTTGACCAGATTTTTTTTTCTCACTTTATGAAAGTAGTTTGTATTTTCTTCATAATGGCTGCAGCAAAGGGTCACTACTTATGTGTCATACATGAACATACATGAACTGGTGACTAATAGGTACAACGAGTCACTTTTGGGACACAAACGGAGTAACTGATGGTTTAATAGTGAGTAATGAATGAGTTGTTACTAGTTCGTGCCACCCAGTGGCTGACCTATGAGGTGTCTATTTCAATGATAATTGAACTAAATGTGACCTGGTGATTCATTATTACACTACTACCTAAACTATTCATTCTTTATTTATTAATGACACATGACTTCTGTGGTTGCTCCTGAATTGTTCCTCACTCTTTCTTCAGTAATATATTTTTGTGGTTTATGAACAGTAACTATAAACATCAACATTTACAGAATACTGCCTCATTGGAATAAGTGTAAAACATATTGGCAAAACGGATGTGTTTATTACGATACAGTACTATACAGTACTATAAAGTACGACACAGTACCTTTACATTGTTGGCCAGACCATATTTACAAGATTTTGACTGGATGCACTCTGTGAAGTTCCAGCCCAGAGTACACCCCAGATCCACACATCCATCTGTGACGTTGCCAGTCATAATATCACTTATATTTCCAGATGCGTCCCGTATGACACACGAGCCTACAATAGAAATAGGTTGCAAATATTATACTCATGATGTAATATGACGTTTCACACAGGAGGAACTGCAGTGCAAACAGCGTCACAATGTGGATTCGTAAAAGCTTTATGTAGAACTTTAGTGGTTGTTTTAATGTTTGTCTATTGGGTTTGAATTTCCTCATTTGCTTTTTAGTAGCTGGTTCTTCTTTTTCTGATGTTTCATTGTACAAACTCAAACATTCAAAGTTGAAATAAAAATAAATGCATGTATCTGCTTACCAACAGTCACAGAAATCACTAAATAGCTGACAGTAGTCCAGACAATGGCCATAAGGGTGCCTTTGGGTATAGCAGTAGCAGGGTCCTGCAAAAGGAAATCATACATAGTACAGTCACAGTCACAAGTCAACATTTATATCAATTCAATCAATTCTCCTGTCATCCTTGTCTCTTGTTCTTACCTTCAGGTCTCCAGAGATGTTGGCTCCAGACAGGATTCCAATGGCCGATGGAAAGAAAATGGCAAACATCTGGAAAAATGTGCCTTCAGGTTCTCGCCAGTCTGGTTTGAGGTTTGATATGAAGATGTCACCTGGAGTTGGGCAACAAAAGGCTGAATCAAGCAAATCAATCATGTGCTCCAGTCTTTTCTCTCTCAAGTTAGATGTCATCTCATCTGACAAACATCCAGTTCAACTGCATTTTGAAGAACGCGTTCTAATAAAACTATAAAATATGATTATTATTGTTTAAATTAAAATCTATGTAATGCTCCCTACACCAAATTGAAATTATCAAGAAGGTTGCTTTGTTAAAGGACTAAAATTTCTTAAACTCACTGCGATATCCAAAGATGCCCTGAGCCTCTTTCTCTGGTCCATGAGAGATAAATGTGCCCACAAGATAGTTGGAAAATGAGACCATGAGAACTATGAAGAACAAAATCTGGGTCTGATGGACAGATGAAAATGGAAAGAGGAGAAAGAAAAGGAAATATATATGACAATGACAAAAAGTTAGTTAAACATAACAGGATTTTTGTAACATTAAGGCACACACATAAAAGGCACAGGATGTGCTCACCTTGGACTCCCACTCCATTCCTGCCATTGATATCAGCAGAAGAATAGTCACTGTGATCACGCCCACAATGCGGACGTCACTGTCTTTATCAACCATGACGACACCGAACTCCTACAGTATATCAACCACATTATCACACATACTTGCTCAGTTGCATAACATGGCATGCAGGTTATTATATACAGCACCATAACTCATCTACCTTTTAAAAACCCTTCAGCATTAAAATGTGGAATCATTTAGGTCTTTGTCTAATATTGGAAATGTTTGTGAGTTCACAGTCACATTGATAAATGCCTGCTGGTTTGTTCAGTTTAGTTTGCCAGTTTCCTTTGTGAAGGTTCACAAAGGAAATGCCTTAGATTTTTTAAGTACAAGGCCAAATGTCATAAATGGAAATGAAAAATCCCAATAAGTAACATTAAGTATTGAATAGGTATTAACTCACCAGCATTAAATCACGGACTACCTCTGCAAAGCCAACTGTATTAAGCGCACAAGCCAGAGCATTGGCAAAGGAAAACACCATCCCGATTGGTCCACCAATTTCAGGACCCAGAGAGCGGGAAATCATGAAATAGGCCCCACCTGAAAATTATTTTAGACCACAGAAGTCGTAAAAGATGATGTTATAAAACACTGAGGTATAGTACATCTATGTTTTTAAAAATTACTGAACTACTAAATCATAAATGACTGTTGTCTTTAATCTCAGTTCATATACAAGCTTCTCTTCTTCCTCTTTCTCTCTTCTCTTCTGTCCAAATCTCTGTCTATACAGATAAACAGAATGCCTTAGTGAGCATCCTAGTGTATTTGTAATGTTTTTCAAACTTAACATGAACCTGACCTCATGGTATTAACAAGGAAGTGACTGACCTGAGATCACCCTCCCATTGGTGGCAATGGCAGAGATAGAGAGTGCAGTTACTGAGGTCACCGTCACAGACATCAGTATAATAAGGCAGGTCAACACTGAGATAAAGAGAAACAAGGTACGAGTCACAATACTACTGTTAATATGATTGACTTTTCATTTTTAAATCAGGGTTCACTTACACTTCTGATCTCAAAAGACACTCAAAAGTAATGGGAATGTGCTCTACATCTTCACAGCGCCTGCGTGTTAGATAGTCTGTGTGTGGGAGTACTAGGATTTAAGAGTCATTTCTCGCTGATCATGTTGGTCTTTTACTTCTTGTACATGTATCAGGCACTAATACTGTCACAACCCACTCTATTGTAAACCTAGTGTAGACTAGATTTTAAGTTTTAAGTAATTTTAAGTATTGTTGAAATTATTACACATGACAGAGTGACTTATTTGTCCAAGATTCAAGATTCAATACACTTCATTAATCCAAGAGGGAAATTGTTTCCCCTTGTTACTGTTGCTCTCAATCCAGACATAAGGAAAGAACCACAACCAGAAAAGATCCAACACCAACACAAATACAGAATAACATCACTGCAAAAACTCAATATATACAGAGAATATTGAAAGATGAATGCAATTGATCAATAAAAATATAATCCTCACTAAGGACACGGTGGTAGTAGTGGTTAGTACTGCCGCTGGTTCGATTTCACGGTTTGGCAGGGTACCTTTCTGTGTGGAGTTTGTACATTCATTCACAGTCACAGTCCCATCAGTCACCTGGCTGCTGGACTTGTAGCAGTCAGTCCATCAATATCCTCACCATGAGGCTCACAGAGTCTTCTGTTCTGTATCTTCAAAGCATCCTTGCAGGCCAACATTGGCCCACTCAGTGCATCTCTTTACAGTTTTAATGTTGACAGGCTGCCTCTGAACCAAAGGTGAGTATTGTGGAATGGAGGAATGTAAACAGAGGTTAATATTGAGTGAGAAAAGTCTCTGGGCAAATCATATGGATGGAGTCCCATAGCCAGCAGTTCAATATCAGGGCTGCATACACGCTCTTTCACAGTTACATGACCAGGTTGGCACCACCTGTTGTTAATGAGAACGGCGAGCCCCCCTCCTCTCCTCTTACCTCCTCTCCTCTCGCCTCCTGTCCCAGCGCATGGTGCTAAAACCGTCTATATTAACACTGGAGTCAGGAATACCATCATGCAGCCATGTCTCTGTGAAACACATCAAACTACACTCTCCAAATATGTCCTGCTTCCTCACCAGAGCTGTCAGTTCGTCCATCTTATTGTCCAGTGATCTCACATTACCCATAATCACAGAGGGGAGATGAGGTTTGAATCTTCTCACCTTCTCTCTGAACATCACTCTTCTCCTTTCTTTATTTCCTCCTTGCTGTTTTTTGCCTCCCCTACATCCCCTCGTTGTCCTTCTTCTGATCTCCTCTGGGATGTTTAAAGTCCCAGACAAAGTTTGATCTTTTACTCCAGTCAAACAACAGTCAACAAAGGAGCTGGCTCCATGATGATGAAGCAGCTGTTGCGCTCCAGTCTTTCAAGATGAGTGCAAGTATGAATCAAAGAGTAAAAACGGAGATAAAACTCTCTCGAACAACACGATCTGAGAGGGTAGAACTTAATTTCCTAAACTAGTTACTTATCTACACGAACAAATGAAAGAAAAGAAAATAAATGAAGGAAAAAGACATCACAAGGAAAGAAGAGAGCAGCTGCAACAGGCTGCTGCACTGCTCGTGCCTGCGCACTTTTTTAGCATTCAGCAACAAAGGACTGAAGTGATAACTTACAGATGCCTGCCTGAGAAATAATCCATGACAGCCGCAGAAACAGGATGACTCCCCAAATATTCAGCATGCAACGAATCTGTGATTAAATTCAATCAAACAGTTTTGTGAGAATTTTTACTATGATATTTGTGATATATAATATAGGATTCTATGTATATTAGGCTGAAATGCACAAACTTCACTTCACTACTTACCATGACTCCAGTCACCCAGCCAAATCTAACGGGAGCTTTCTCCTTTGGAGATTGTGACTCTTCATTTCCACTGTCAGTAGTGGGCAGACTGCTAACTCCTGAATCAGTGGTGGTGTTTGGCACCTCAATACCTGCCTCTGCTTCCTGGTAAATGCAATTTAAACAAGGTGATGAAAATAGATATTACAGTTCGAAATTTCTTTGCAAAAATGATGCTAATTACTTTGATGATTTACAGAGAGGGATAACTTACCTCAAATGCTCTGCGGAGAGCCTCCAGAGACGGTCTGCTCTTTGAGTGTGGCAGTGTACTTGCATAATGTTCCAGCTGTGGCACCAGGTCTAAGGTGCTGTAGAAGGAAGATCTCCGTAGCTCCATCCTTGAGCCCTGATGTTCTGATGCACTGTGAGGCAGAAAGTCCAAACACTTTTTTAAATACAAGAAACCTGTCAATACTGCAGAAAATGCTAAAGCAAATTTATAATTTTAATGGCCAAACAATCTATCATTGCGACAAGAAAAACGCTTGAAACATATAGTGCCATTAAATTTAACATGATAAAACATGTCTCCTGACCTGATCTGCTGACATGGACATCACTTGGATGGAAGCTCAATAGTAAAGGGGAGGGACTGATGAGCCTGTAGTGAAGTCCAGGGGGTTCTAAGGCTCAGCAAGTAATCTATTGACAAAATGTGTACATTTTGTGCATTGTGGTCCACAGTCCCCTCAGTCACTTGGCTGCTGGACTTGAAGCCAGTGATGGTCCTCATGCCTCAAGCCTCCTTTCCTTCCCTGATCCTGACAGACAGCTGTCTCTGGACCCATTTAGCTGCCTACTTGTCCGCTTACCTGAATGCCTTCTTTTTGTCATTCAGGATGACTTTGAAGTCCCTGGTGATGCAGGGCTTGTTGTTAGGAAAGCAGTAAATGGTTTCTGTGGATATGTGGTTGTGGTCCACACCATCATTTATATAGTCAAAACCCCAACATGGGGTTCACATGAAATGTGGTTAACTAGGCCCTATTTAGATTGAAAAAAAGAACAATAGGTGCTAACATTACAAACCTTGAATCTGCATCCGAGACAACAATGGTTGGAGGAATTTGGAGGTTACAATCTTGTTGCTGGCAGCTTATGTCAAAATGCTGTGATGAGTATCTGGGAGGTCCCTCCTCATTGGCTGAGAAGCGAACACGAGGGATTTCCTGTTTGGTTGGGAGCTGCCCCATTGGCACGTTGTAGTTATTCCTGCACAAAGGAAAAAAGCTGTAAATACTTAATAGCACAAATTAAATATGTTTAAATACAAAGGTTATGGTCACCAGTCCTAAACTTGATCCATTAACTGAATTATTACTATTTTATGCAAAAATATTTTATTTTTTTATCTATATCGGCCCTGTAAAAGTAATCATTCAATTCAAATCAATTTTATTTGTATAGCGCTTTTTGCAATTGACATTGTCACAAAGCAGCTTTACACAACCAAAGAACAGTACAAGAACAGTGAATGTGTATGAATCATAATAATCAGATTGTCCATTGAAAAGTATTAGTCAAACTGCTTTAATTCTTCTTAAAGCGGTTTGACTGCTTTATATATATATATATATATATATATATATATATATATATATATATATATATATATATATATATATATATATATATATATATATATATATATATATAATAGCAATTATGTCTGTCACTGTTACTAAATTATGCTTACTCTCATATGAATTTGGTGCAAAGTGCATTTAAACTCAATCTTGACCAGAGCTGTAGATCAGAGTCAGTTGGTGTCTGTACAGAAGTCATTGAAAAGTATTAGTCAAACTGCTTTAATTCTTCTTAAAGCGGTTTGACTGCTTATATGTGCACCACCAAAGATAGTCAATTGATCATTTTCTTAAAAATGGTTTATATTGTAAAAAGGAACTTGTGTTTGACTAATTACTGGTGCAAAGTGGTTTCTGATTCATTGTAAGTTTAATTCAACAGCGGTATGTGGGAGTAGCATTTTCTCAAAGATAAAGAACATGTCTACCAGTCACATAATTAGTATTGTGTTTTGTGTGCATCTTTCTTTGCTAAAATGTATTTGTAATGTATTAAATTTTATTAAGGATTACTGGTGATGAAGTTGCTATTTGGCTTTTGTTCATTTAATTTAATTTAATTTAATTTAATTTCTATGGATGCATATTTTAATGCATTAGCAATTCAAGGAACAAAATAAAAATTATAAATACTAAATAATAATAAATAAACGCTATCAGGATTAACAGTGATACAGTAAATTTAAACGCCACCGCCTAGCAATACCTTAACATTTTTCTACTAAGAATATAAACATTCTAAGGACATACCAAACATCAACTTACTATATACTAATATTTAGAAAAAAAAATATTAAGCAGAAAAAGTCTTAAGTACTTACACAGGAGTTTTCTTTCCAGATGAAATCGTGCTTGTCAGCTGGTGAAAAAAATTTATTTTATTAATTTCATATTGCGACTCTTAACATTTATATCTCCAGTGAGGTGGGTGACATCCCCTCCCTTCTTCCTCATCTTCATCCCTCCCCCTCACAGACACACACTCACCTTAATCATCATTGTCTACACTGAAAAAAATTTAACATTGTTACATAAGAATGAATTTTCTTTAAACTTGATCTTCAAACTATTAGCATTTTCACATTTACGTACTTGTATTCACAGAATCCTCTAGTAACTGAAACTACAGTAGTGATATCTTATGTATTTACACCAACAAGCAAGTTATTTCTCTTTTGCAGTACTTTTTAAAGTTTTAGTAATTTGTGAACTATGTGTAATAAAACAAGTAGTTTAACGCATGTTACAAAAATGTGAAAACACGCCCAGGCAATGCACATGTCAGGCATCCCTCAACACAACAGGTGACAACATCATCAAGAATAAACCTCCCAAATGTCATCCTGAGAACGACTCACTATGGTCATCCTTTAGCAAATACATGACACGAACCGTAGCTTTACAGACAAAACCTACATTTTTACATGTGGGGTGTGCAAAAATCAGTAATTACACTGTCCAAGGATGAAAAGGTGCCAACCGAAATAAAAAGAAAAACACCTCTGTGTGTATAAAAATGAAGCTTACATCCCTAGCATTTTCCCATCAATAATACTTTTTTTATTTTATTGGTTTATTAAGGTCTGTGACATTTGTTAATTATTATTTTTACTACTTATTATTATTTTATATTTTAGATTACACATTCAATTTATCTTTATTTAAATTCAAAATTGTTATATTAGTTTAAATTATAATGATAGCTATAAATAATTGTGAATTTTTAGATGTTTTAAGATGAGATAATAGCTGATGAATTTCTCGTAGCTGACTCAACATACATTTTTTTAGAATTGCTCAGTGTACGTGTTAGAGTAATGTTTACTACATCAGAAATGAATGAATGAAACTCCTCTGCCTTACACACTATACACAGTACAATATCTTTTTACAGCTTTGGAAAGATATCCATTTTAAACTAGATTATAATTGTCTATTTTCAACTCATATGTATGCAACAGATGATGAACAGTAACCAGAAACTTCAATCAATACACTGGAGTTTCTAACACATGATCTCGCCACAAAACCTGGATTACAAGATGGAAGCTGCTGATTAATGAAATTTAAAAAATTACCCAAAAGACATGAAGTGAAACAGTTTCTTACTTTGTCAAGTTGGTAGTTTTGGTTTCCTGAAAATATAAAATTTGGAATATTGGCTAGTTGGTCCTTAAACAACATTATGTAGTTCAATATTGTATGATTTGTATAGAAAAGAAAATGTAGCAACAACATCCTTTAGTCACATGTTTTCTGGCACAAGAAAAAGCAGCACTTTTGACTTAATAATCTGGTTTCTATAAGGTGGACATTTCTTGCAGTGTATTCTACATAGTGCTAGTACCCAGCTATAATTAAACCTGCTCTATTAAATCGCTATGTTCACATTTCCATTGTGCTTTGGTCAAAGTCACTTCTTACACCCACACTAGTATTCAGCAAGGTCTCGTTCCAAAATCAGATTCCAAGACTCTGCATAAAGATTTACTAATATGTAGTGCTGGTGTATCACTTGTCTCTAAGCTGCCAAACTGTAGAAATGTTGGTGTAATGAATCAGATGTAACTGTTCATACCTGGATTCCTGTGATATATCAGCCAGTGCAGACAATTACTAGTACTGAGCAACAGAACAATGTTTGTGCACTGACACAATTTCTTTTAGCATTGCACAAGACAGTGACGGACAGGGTTTGTCATATTGTCATTGTTGAGAGTTCAATTTTTAAGTACAGTTATGTTTAGAAAGAATGAACAACACCTCAGGGGTCACAAGGGTAATGTCTGATGTCAAATCGAATAAGTACAATGATATGCGACATTTCCAGGAATGCAGCACTCTCCCTGTTCCTCCCCGTTTCATCCATGTCTTGGACCTCCCCTTTTTGCACTTTCTTTGTAAACTAAACTCCTGGTTGTCTGAATCATGTGGCCCAGGCGATAGTGGGAACAGCAAAAACAAATGGGAAGAGTTTGACTTGAAGAAGACAGAATTAGAGAATCAGGAAAGAAAAGAACTTTAGTCCAAAAACTAGAAAGGTGGTACAGAATCAAGTCATATGTCAGATGCCAAAGTCCATCACCCTACTACAGAACAGGTCTAGAGATGTTGACAGCTATGGATTTGTGTTTTGACAGCAGCCAGTGCACATCTACAGTCAGAAGAAGAAGTACAGTAGTCATCTCAGGGAAAGTAATGAAAGAGTCACAGTTCTATAGTCATGAGTCATTCATTTCCTCAGTTACTCCTTTTCTTACTAGTCTACAATGAAACTTTTACTGTAAAGGAGAAATTCTGCCTACTATTATTTTCCCATGGTACGTGACTGCAGTTATGTAAGGGTAATGCATAAACAACAAATGAAAGCCTGGAATGAAAAACATTTACAATATGAGTTATGATGATGAAGAAGTTGCACAGTGAATGCATTTTGCAATGAGGTGGAGTCATATAGTACATAGTTCAGCACTGTGTAAAAGCTTATTAGACACTTTTAGACAGTCATCTACTATCATTTATCGAGGAGGTTCTATTTGCTTCTTTCTCTCTTTTTATCTTATCTGCCTACGAGCCTTTTCTTCATCCCTACTTGATCCTCCAGCTATGTCTTTCAATAGATTTTGTAGTGTTAGCAGCACCACTGCTCTGTGGAGGGTTATGGGAGTCCAATGAGGCGAATGGGTTCCAGCAAGGTGTGCCATCTTTAGTCACTGAATCTGTACTTCTCATCTGCATGATGTAGCTCAGAGTGAGCTGGAGCCAGCTGTTGGATCTCTCAGATGCACTGCTTCATTTCCAGCTGCAGAGGGCTCTCTTGATGTTGCAGCGACTTCCTGTAGGACATCATAAATGCAAGTCTTTGAATGTATTATTGACCCAATTTCATTTATCTATTTTACATATTCTGTATATATATTGAGTTTTTCTGTATTGATGTTATTAGTTATGTGTATTTATGTTGGTGTTGAATCTTTTCTGGTTGTGGTTCCTTTTCTTTCTGTCTGTTTTGATAACAACGGTAATGAGGCAAAACAATTTCACTCTGGAATTAAAAGTTTTTTGAATCTTGAATCTTGAATCTTGCCTGGACCTGCCTGACCTGAACCCGCCTCTGCCTGTCCCCTTGTCACCATCAGTGTTTTCTACCCAACCTGTTCTTTCTCGTGTGCTCTTCCTCCACTCAGGACTTGCCCTGCTCTACTCTCCAGTACCGTGAGGAAGTTCCCACCTGACCTGTTCTCTCCCTCGTGCTCCCTTTCCTTTCTCTGTCCTTCTCCATTTATGCTCTAGACCTCACTGTGTATGATCCAGGACTGCATTTTTCTCCCTGATTTTGAATTATTGGACTTTGCACATTTAATTGTCAAACTGCTCACTTGTTTATGTCCCTGAACTTATCATATCAGTCTGTTTGGACACTAACTGTTTTGTATTGTGCTTGAGCAAACTCGTAACTGCTCACCTGAACCTTTACCATCTGTGTATGACCCCCTACTGCCGTATCACGCTGATGTTTGGATTTTGGATGTCGGATTGTTTGATCGTTGTGCTTCTGCATTGACTTTACACGTCCCTGTAATCAGCCATTAGGCTTTAGCTCTGTGCCACAGGACAATCAGTTTCCACCTGTTTCTCTCAGCTCAAAGTGCTCTTTGATCTGCACCGGCCATCTTAGACGGTGATGTCATCTTCACCTCTCACCACTTCCAGATCATCATTGTTCTTATCAATCACCGCCATTATTATTTTCCACAGCAACTCTCATCCAGACCTTCATACTCACTGGACATCGTCTTCTCCAGATTGGACCTTTGCTAAACTCCCCTGACTTCTCTACTTGTGTAGTTAATAAACTTTTTGAACTCTATTCTATATCTGAGTTATGTCTGGCCATGGAGTCCTTCCTTCACTACGTGACAGTCTACATTAACATGTCAAAGGTGAAACACAGAGAAAGTAACAAAATTTTAAGCTTTATAACCATTGCTTAGGCAGGTTCTCCATAAATAACGTTTATGGAGCATAATGTATTAAAGTATTCCTGTTGATACTGTAAAAAGGAGCGATGAGATCCAAGATGGTGCATCACACCAAACGGTAAGTACAGTATGTGTTCCTTACAGACCAGACCCAGTACATTGAAGCATTTGTATTTTACTTGAGGCATTTTCAAGAAATAAATATTCATTTATTGAAATGTACAGCAGCTATTAAAATATCAAAGCACTCTAACTAGTTCATTAAAAGAACAAACTTTTTTTTTTTTTTGCACATTTATGACTCCTACCAGTGTACGCAGACACACAGTAAGAAAGAAGTTCACTCACTACTTTGTCCAGTTTCATGAGAAACACTGCTTCAGAGGTCCATTCAGAATTCTTTCCTTGGTTTACATAAAGACGGGAGTTGCCCCTCCTCCAGCTCAGACGTAGAAACAAACCTGTTAGAATTGTGGGAATATCTGCTTTGGCCTTTTTCTCGCTGCAACAAACTCAGAGTTCAGCAGCAGAATGCAACAATGGACAGTGCCAACTTGTCTCTCTTCTTACTCCCACCCTCCTGGAATCTGTGGAAACAGAAAATGCCATTTACATTTTGTTGAATATTTCCTCAAACTGAAAAAAAGCAAAACATGTCTGTGTGCACACTATTTGACACCCAACTGAAGACCAGTTCAATGCTGCTGGATTTTCAGATTTAAAGATGGACTCATTCTGTTCATGTGTAATTCAAATTTGGGTTTAGTTCAAAGTTTGAAGCTGTAAGTGTTACAATTTGAAGGTGTTCTGTCTTGTTTGTTTACTGGGTTAGCATTTTGAATGTAGCAACACTAGCTGCACAGTAATGCTACAAGGTCGATGTGGTGTGATCATCCCGCTTCACATACTGTGGTACTGTTATTAGTGACAGAATGCTGCAGTTCTTTTTCAATAGGAAAACAGTCAGCAACTGTGAGTCGTCATCCTGCAGATTCCTTTAGTGTTGCTTTCCAAACAGCACTAACTTGTAAATTATTGAATGCTTCAATGGGAACTGTAGCAGATTTTAATGTCTGTTTAATTTCTTTCTCTGTATTGACTTTGAATATGTTGGATCATGTTTGCACTGATCTAAGGTCTAACTGCTCATGTCAGAGTAAACATAAATGTTTCCTGTACAGGACAGCACATCACATTCACCTAAAACAATGGAGGATGCCTGCCAGACTGACCCAGCGCTGCTACATACTGTTCGCCAGTCGACTTACAGTATTCTTGGAGGAGTCTTGAGCCTCACATAAATGCAGGTTTGTAGCCTAAATACATTATATACAGTGGCAAGAAAAAGTGTGTGAACCCTTTGGGATTATGTGGAGTTTTGCATGAATTGGTCATAAAATGTGCTCCGATCTTCATCTAACTCACAACAATACAAAAACACAGTCTGCTGAAAATAATAGTACACAAACGTTATATGTTTTTATTGAACATACCATTTATACATTCACAGTGCAGGGTGGAAAAAGTATGTGAACCCCTAGCCTTATGACTGCTCCAAGAGCTAATTGGAGGCAGGAGTGAGCAAACCTTGAGTCCAATCAGTGTGATGATATTGAATGTGTTGCTGAAAGCTGTCCTGCCCTTTAAAAACACACACCAGTTTTGGGTTTACTGTTGCAGCACTGTTGCTACTCTCCATAGGCGTGGTCGTCCTGTAAAGATGACTGCAATAGCACATCGCAGAAAGCTGAATGAGGTAAAGAAGAATCCTAGAGTGTCAGCTAAAGACTTACAGAAATCTCTGATGCTAACATTATTGTTGACACGTCTACAATAAGGAAAACATCAAACAAGAATGGAGTACATGGGAGGACACCATGGAGGAAGCCATAGCTGTCCAAAAATAATATTGCAGCATGTTTGAAGTTTGCAAAAGAGCACCTGGATGTTCCACAGCACTACTGGCAAAATATTCTGTGGACAGATGAAACCAAAATTGAGTTGTTTGGTAAAAACACACAACACTATGTGTGGAGAAAAAAAGGCACAGCACACCAACATCAAATCCTCATCACCACTGTAAAACAAGGCAGAGGAAGCATCATGGTTTGGGGCTGCTTTGCTGCCTCAGGGCCTGGACGGATTGTTGTCATTGATGGAGAATTCCAGAGTTTATCGAGACATTTTGCAGGAAGATTTAAGAAAGATTAAAGAAAATTAAGTTAAGTTAAATTAAATAAATTAAGTTAAGAAAATTTAAGCCAACTGAAGCTCTGCAGAGGATGGGTGATGCAACAGGACAATGACCCAAAGCATACAAGTAATTCAACAAAAGAATAGCTTCAACAGAACAAAATACGCCTTCTGGAGTGGCCCAGTCAGAGTCCTGACCTCAACCCGATTGAAATGCTGTGGCATGACCTTAAGAGAGCCATTCACACCAGACATCCCAAGCATATTGCTACACTGAAACAGTTTTGTGAAGAGGAGTGGTCCAAAATTACTTCAGATCGTTGTGCAGGTCTGATCTGCAACTACAGGAAACGTTTGGCTGAGGTTATTGCTGCCAAAGACGGGTCAACCAGTTATTAAGTCCAAAGGTTCACATACTTTTTCCACCCTGCACTGTGAATGTTTACATCTTATGTTCAATAAAAACATATAATGTTTGTGTACTATTATTTTAAGCAGACTGTGTTTTTCTATTGTTGTGAGTTAGATGAAGATCGGAGCACATTGTATGACCAATTCATGCAAAACTCCATGTAATCCCAAAGGGTTCACATACTGTATGTCATATTGTGAGAGAGATTCCTAATTATTGTATGTTTTTGAATCTTCATGGTCAAACTGGTCAAAAATGTTCAACCCATCTATCATCCACAAGACAAACACATGGTAGTTGAAGTCGGGATCAGATAAAGACAACAGAGGTACAATTGATACACAGGCCCCTTTGGGTTTTTTCCCAGGAAACCAGGTTAAGGAAGTATCAGTTAATACTAAAAACTGGCTTTATTCGTTTCTCAGTGCACCTGTGCACACAGCATGTCACATATCTGTTGCAAAAAATATGAGAATGTATGGAAACAGGAAAAGGATAAATAATACAGGTATTTAGCATCAACTGACAAGCTAATAGTCAGCAATGGCATTAATTAGAAATATAAAAAAATATATAGACAGATTTGGTTCAGGCTAGGGTCTCAAATTCGGAGGTACACACAAGTAGTAGGAAATAACCATGTGATTGTAGGATTTCCTATAATTAGTCATTTAGTGATTTATCTAACCTTTGGTGTTAAGGATACTTAATACTCACAGTACAAAAAGACAAGTAAATAAATTGCTGTAACATTTTGGAAAGGATTCTGTCTCAATTTGTTTCCATATGTTTTCATGTTAAATGTTCTTGTTAATGTATCATTATCTGACAGAGATCTGAAATCTCCATATTCTAATATTATTCAAATGTTTACATCCAGGAAGAGAGCACCAACCTATATTTGTAGAGATGTTAGTTATGTACAGTTTAGATCAGCACAACAAGGAGAAGCATCAGAGTGAAGGCGAAGACAGAAGAAAAGGCCAGATGTAAGTTAACAGTTTGTGGTGAATAGTGATCTCAACAATATATATTGTAAATGTTAATTTAACAAAATATAGATATTTCTATTATATACATTTGTGTGTGTTTGTAGTTCAGACCTGGTACAGAGAGTTATGTATGTTTTACTTAGAGACAAGTTCAAGAGCTGAAATTCATTCCTGAATGTGAATCATTAGTCAAATCTGATTGTACTGAGAGTTTCTTTCTTTTACAAGAACATACTGTGTGTGTGTGTGTGTGTGTGTGTGTGTGTGTGTGTGTGTGTGTGTGTGTGTGTGTGTGTGTGTGTGTGAGAATGTGTAAGTGTGTAAGATGTCTGCGAACAATTCAAACTGGTGAATCAGAGTTTGGGTTCTTTGTACTTGTTCTACTTTGTTTTCAGTTGAAAGCAGGAAAAGATGCAGTGGAGTCTGTTTCTGTTCATTCTGATGGGTAAGTGGATTAAATGTCATCTACAGCAGCTCTACTACCATTTTAAATAAAACAACTGAAAACAGAAAGAACAAGTCAAATAGTGAGTGAAATATTCCAACAAGCTGATTAACCCTGAAATTTAATAAAGTCTCTGACTGTTGATAAGAATATGTCTGATTTTTCCATCACTCTAAACAAAGTAGTTTCAATGAGAACAATAAATGAAAATGTCTTTGACCTGCGAACTGTTCTCATTCATGTCCTGATATCACCCTCCTCTTCTGGAAGAAAACAGCTAAAGATGAATCTGGATTCATTTATACATTTAAAAACACATTTTTAATCAATACAAACTAGAATGAGAATAGAAACGGTGAAGTCTAAGTAATGATTAATATCTCTTGTCATGATGTTTTATCAGCTCCATCACTGCAGTGTTTCCTCTGTTTTAGGTCAGAGTTTCTTCTGCACATGTCACCTGTATGTGTACCACTTTATTGGAGAGAATAAGACCTGGGATGAAGCTCAGAAATACTGTAGAGAGAAGTATACAGACCTGGCCACAGTGTCTGACATGACAGACATGGAGAGACTCCGTAAGTCTACAGAGACTCTGACTGAAGCCTGGATTGGTCTGCACAGCTACCCAGGAAAGTACAACAGGACGTGGTACTGGTCTCTGCCAGGGCTGAAGTTCAATGAAAATCAGACAAGATGGGATTCTGGAGAGCCGAATGATAAGGGTGAAAACAATCATCTAGAGAACTGTGTGTTGATGGTAGGAAATTCAATTCCAAATCAAAAATGGAATGACTACCCCTGCAATGGTAAATTGAAATTCATTTGCTACAATGGTAAGAATATATTACTAATGATGCTGTTATGTGTTTTTACTACATCATCCTTTGTAACAGTTGTTTTCTATTTGGACATGTAAATGATTTCTTTGTGGATATAAGAACTTAAACTATATAATTTGAATAATAATATATATATAGGTCTTACTTTATTTGTTTGCTTGTGTATTTTTGGTCACTGTGGTGATAAAATCCCACTTATTTCTGCAGAAACAAAACAAACCAACAAATCATTTCATTTGATCAACTATACATTGACCTGGCCTCAGGCTCAGAGATACTGCAGAGAAAATCACACAGACCTGGTCAGTGGACTTGATCAGCTGGATGATAACAGTGTGAAGTCTGGAAGTGATGTGTGGATCGGTGTGTTCAGAGACACCTGGAGGTGGTCAGATGGGAGAAACTTCTCTTTCAGAAACTGGGAATATGTTGAAGATTTGGTTGATGGACAAAGTGACAAGACATGTGCTACTACTGTGTTAAACAGAGCAGGAAAATGGAGCTCTGCTGATTGTAATGAAGAAAAACCCTTCTTCTGCTATGATGGTGAGTTTAATGAAGATCTAACTAAACAATTTTCTCTATTACGAGGTTCATTGAAGCATCAGAAAAACCAACTGATTCATGTGCTGTTTATATTTTTATATATTTAGTTATTGATGCCTGTTGAATTTATTTGAGAGATGCACTTTAAATATATTTGTATTTAAATGGAAAAAACAGAGTTTGACCAAAACATTGAGACAGTTTGAAAAGTTTGTCTATTTATTTTTGTTGTTGAAGCTTTCAAAGAAATGTTCAGCACTTTGGTCAACCTCAGTTGTTTTTAAATGTGCTAAACAATCAAAGTTGATGTGATTTGAATATGTCTTGATTTACATTCACCATCCTACCCACTACACTATCCAGCCGTACAACAGTAAAGGTACATTTTTATTTCAAATAATTTCTTTTTCTCTCAATAGTTTGGAGTTTGTGGCAATTCTCTAAATTAGTAATTGGTATCAAAGTAGGGCTAATTGTAGTATTTTCATTATTAACAAGGGATAGAATGAGTCATTTCAACATATCAAATCTCATATTCATACAGTTGTATCTGAACCTCCTGTGTTCATGTCTGACAGATAAATTGATCCTGATCAATGAGAGTAAAACCTGGGTGGAGGCCTTGAATTACTGCAGAGAGAAACACTATGACCTGGTCTCCATCACTAACCTAGAAGAGCAGAGATGGATCCAAGAGAGAGTCAAGAAGGCCTCAACTGAATCTGTTTGGCTGGGACTGCGCTACACCTGTACTCTGGATTTCTGGTTCTGGGTCAGTGAAGAGGTCGCCAGCTACACTAACTGGGCTTCAGATGTAGAGTGTGATGACTGTGACATGTCTGCAGTCATGGAGAGAGGAGGAAGAAATCAGTGGTTCAAAAAACCTGATAATGAGACATTTAATTTTATCTGTTCTAAAAATTAAAACACTGGAGACTTACTTTTTGTTATTTCTTATTTATTACTTCTAAAGAAGTTTATACAGATGCATCTCAACAAATTAGAACATTGTGAACTATTCATTATTTAATTTATAAAGCATAATTCTAATATCATATATGTAAAGTGGAAAAAAAAAATTACATTACTAGTTGAAATACTGTGTTTCACTCAGTGTGGGTCGGTACAAATTCAGTCACAGGAAAAAAGCTGTCTTGTCTCAACATCCTCCATATGGAGGATAAGTCACAGAAAGTCATGACGTCAGCCTGAAGAAGATTCTCATTTAAAGCTGATGTAAGAAAAGTTTGAGAACTTTATTTAAATTGGAGAGAGGCTGGAGTCAGAGAGCCAACACACACAGACGACTTCAGCTAACAGCTGCTTCATTTCTAGTATCAAGTCACTGAGACATCAGAAGAGTCTTTTCTGGACAAGAAAACAGGCTGCTGTCAAAGAAACCTGGTCTTCAGTAAGACCTCAACACCACCACAGTGCTGCAGTGATTAGTGTTAAAGTGTTATTGAGTGAATAAATAAACAGACTTTTCAGAAGTTCGACTTTTCTGTATTATAAATCCTCCTTGGATTGATCTTATTTAAAAATATTCTAACACTTAGAGATAACGGATATTGCTAAACTGTAAACCATATGTAACCCTGTAATGCTAAGTAACAAACACAGATTTCACTTCACATGTAAAGTACATTTACATGTCACCATATTTTTTTAGTTTGTTGAGATGTGTTTGTTTGTTCTCTGGATTTACTGAAAGATATTTATGCAATTGTAGCAGTTTTAAAATGATTTAAATTGACTATAGTAACTTTAGACTTTCTGTTTTATTTGGGAACACCTAAATGATCACTACATGTAAGATTATAGTGACTATTAGTAATTTCCTGAAGTTTTCATATTTGATTTTGTCTTGAAGTGTAATTGATTTAGTTTTCTTTGTGTATATGTTTTTGTATGTGTATAATTCCTGATCATCAAAGTTTTATGTAACCTGAATAAACCAACTAAACCATGAAGTGGATCTGTGTTTTATTACAAAACCAAATGTTCCTTTAAAACTAACCAGACTATAGAGCTGACATAAGAAAACCCGTTTTAAATTCTGAACAAACTGCTGTTGCTATTGTTTTTTTTTACATAAACAGATCAGTCCTCACCAAACATGACGTGTTGAGATCATCACATGTAAATTCTTGTAAATCTATATGTGAATAACTCCAGATCCTGTTCTCTCCCTCTGCTGACAGAACAAACTGTTTTATTTGTTTTGTTTTGTCACAGTCAGGATTCCACTCTTTAACTTCCTGTTTTTAGTTTAGTTTAATTTAGTTTATATAGTTTAAAGAAATTATTAATTTGTTTTACATTGCATAAACCCAGAATGCCCCAACAGTGAAAAGTAACTACCGGTAAATACATTTACTCTTATACATAATTCCTGTATAAATTTGAAATATTTGTATTTGCTGTAGTCACTTTAGAGTTTAAGATAGAAATACAACCAATGATTATTATATAAAAGTACAAC